>NW_028227260.1:14138118-14693118 GCF_978045245.1 Mus caroli
GTTGGCCATCGATGGGAGGAGAGGCCCTTGGTCTTGCAAAGATCATATGCCCCAGTACAGGGGACTTTAAGGGCCAGGAAGCAGGAGTGGGTGGGTTGGGGAGTACGGCCGGGGGAGAGGGGAGGAAGGTATAGGGGACTTTCAGAATAGCATTTGAAATGTAAATGAAGAAAATATCTAATAAAAAATGAAATGGAAAAAAAAGAATTTAGTGATCATGCAATGTGGTAAAAACTGAACATTCCACTACTTAATAAAACTTAAGTAAGAGACACTGATACTATGTTAAATACCCATCCTTGATGTGTTACTGATGTGTATTACTGATTGGTGTCTCTTAGCCATCTAAACAGATAATATATTGTAAAAGCAAGTATAATTCAAATATGTGGATATAGTGTATCACTGTGTGTCATAGAGGGAAAATGACTAGATATGAAGAAAATAAAAGCAAAAAATAAAATAAAACACAGAAATGTGCCATTTGTTAAATAGAAAAGAATCTTAGTGGGTCATCTAACTTCATTTGCTTCCATTTTAGTCTATGGACAATGATAACTGCTAACATTTACATGTTTTGTAATTTACCAACATTTCCATGTCACTTGATATTCATAGGCAAACTGTTATTATGATACCCATGACAATTCTGTGAGGTAACTATAAACATTGCCATTATTTTTTTAATCTACTAATTACAGTTGTCTGGCTGAAAGAAAAAGTTTGTTTGTTTGGTTGGGTTTTTTTGCTATGTAGAGTATAGCTGATTGTAAAAGCTAGAGGCATTAAGTATAATAGCACAGAGATCCAGTAATTAACTACATTGAAAGACAGATATTTCATAGTTACAGTTTTATTGCCAAGTAGCTGTCTACTTATGAGAGTCATTTACTTACTTTATGTTTCTGTTTTTTCTCTGTCAAGCTATGATAGCTGTCTACTGTGGTTATGCCCACCCACATATTCCCTTTGTTTTTGTATTTACTTCTCTATTTTTTTTTTTTTATATTTTTATTACATATTTTCCTCAATTACATTTCCAATGCTATCCCAAAAGTCCCCCATAGCGCCCCCCACTTCCCTACCCACCCATTCCCATTCTTTTGGCCCTGGCATTCCCCTATATTGGGGCATATAAAGTTTGCAAGTCCAATGGGCCTCTCTTTCCATTGATGGCCGACTAGGCCATCTTTCGATACATATGCAGCTAGAGACAAGAGCTCCGGGGTTCTGGTTAGTACATCATGTTGTTCCAACAATAGGGTTGCAGATCCCTTTAGCTCCTTGGGTACTTTCTCTAGCTTCTCCATTGGGAGCCCTGTGATACATCCAATAGCTGACTGTGAACATCCACTCCTGTGTTTGCTAGGCCCCGGCATCGTCTCACAAGAGACAGCTATATTTGGGTCCTTTCAGCAAAATCTTGCTAGTGTATGCAATGGTGTCAGCGTTTAGAAGCTGATTATGGGATGGATCCCTGGATACGGCAGTCTCTAAATGGTCCATCCTTTCATCACAGCTACGAACTTTGTCTCTGTAACTCCTTCCCTGGGTGTTTTGTTCCCAATTCTATAATTCATAGCCCATATAAACAAATGAAAGTATTAGGAAATTCTGATAATAACTGGGCACTTAACAATTAAAAAGATAACCATTCTCTTTCTCAAAATAATGATAGCAGGAACACAAATAAGACTGTGATAGGGCTGATGAGATGGCTCAGCAGGTAAGAGCACCCGACTGCTCTTCCAAAGGTCCTGAGTTCAAATCCCAGCAACCACATGGTGGCTCACAACCATCCATAATGAGATCTAACTCTCTTTTCTGGTGTGTCTGAAGACAGCTACAGTGTACTTACATATAATAAATAAATAAATCTTAAAAAAAAAAGACTGTGGTAATTGAGCTGGTCAAAATGGTGGATAGTATGCAGTAAAACCTGCATGCAATCGAGGCAGACCAAATCCCAGCGTAGAGGGCGTAAAGGTGAATGTGTAACTCTACCAGTAGCCAAGGGGCTATTAGTCATTGATGGCTCCTGGGAAAGGGTGAGTTAGGATGTTTTACTGATACGGCTTCTGGTAGTCTGACGACATAACAGAGCAAGTCTTAATCCCAAGAATAGTTGTGCAACAAACCAACAAACTAGACTTGGTGGCAAAACAAGAAAAAAAAATACCACAAGCAGTAATCTCAAAATTATGTAGGAAGAGATAAAAGGATTTTTAGGGTGATAAGGAAAGGAGCTGAGGGTGAGTATATTCAAAGAATATTGAAATTCTCAAAGAATTTTAGATGGATACATGGTTGAGAAAAAGATTCTTTCCTGTCTGTAATATTTCTAAAAGTCATCTAGGATGAAATCCCAAAGAGCTAATCTATAGCTTTGGTGATGCCTATGTATTAACCCATGGTCATTTTTCTTTGCACTATGAAAAGTCAGTCTGCTTTGGTCTTTAAAAGTGAAGCAATAGTTATTTTATCCTCCTCCTGGATTTAGCTACCTTCCCTCTCCCTGAAGAACCCCCACTTCCCATCCCCCAGGTCAGATTAATTATACCCGGTTACTTTCACTTTCCCTCCTCCCTTAAGAGATCCCCACCTCCCACTTGTCCAATCAGATCCCTATCATAGATGTATGAAAAATCTATAAGGAATCTTAGTATTAGCTATTTACAAAACCATCCACCCCCAAAACCCAAACAAACAAGAAAATAAAACCTACCTATAATGTGCATGCTTCTGTGTATAAATAAGTATTTATAGTTTGACCAAACTGTCCTGCGTGGGCTGACAATGCTCCCCCTCCAACAGCCAAAACCCACCTAACAACAATTCCAAAACCAGACACAAGAAGCCCACATTTGAACTGTTGGTCAGGATTATTCAGGAGACTCTCATTAACTCACAGATTATTGCTATTGACCTTGATTGGCCCAGAGCTAGAATGCAGCTAGTGCCTTCCTTCCTGGGGACTAGCTTTTCATGGTGGCAGAAGTCAGCATGAAAGTTTCAAATGGAGGGAGGCAACCAACATTCCTACCCAGCTAAAAACCTTATGAACCAGATCAGCAACCATGGCACAATTACACTAAGATTATAGCAGCAGCAGCAGCAGCAGCAGCAGCAGCAGTAGTCCTTGTACCTTGTTGGTAACGAAAGCTCTCTAGTTTGACTTAAGACCCATTCAACAAATGGGAAACGGTGCCTAGTACTGGAAGCATACCTAACTATAGTAAAGACATGGTTATAGATGGAGAATCTACAACTACTAATTTACTAAATCCCTAACAACAATTTATATATTTGTCTTTATATCCAAAGGTAAGTATAGTCTTGCCGTTTATCAAGGAAACTTTTCTTTGCAACAGAGGGAAAGCATTACAGAAAACCACAAGAAATCATAATGCAGTGTTGTGGGGTCTAGTCCCTATGAATATATCTAACAAACACTCCAGCACTGAAAGCTCAGAGATGATGGTGGAAGAAGGTCAAAAGATTGTAAGAGGAATAGGATCAGGGAGTTTCCTGTGGGATTCTGCCTCCTAGAAATGACAGAAGCTACATACATAAAATCTCATCAAAATGACTCTCTAAATTTGAGCTGAATAAGGAAGGTAGAAATAGATGTGCTAACATGGTCTCAACCCGACACAAAGAACTACAAATACCTAAGGAATGCTGAGAGGGAAACATAGTCTTTTGAAGGGAATCAATTAGTTACCTGATACCAAGTAGTCAGCTCTGAAAAACATACTTACAAGAAAGTTAAGTAACATATATTCTGCATGTAATAGCAATTAATGAGAAAGAAAGGCCATGAATTTGAAAAAGAATAGAGTATGGGTATATGAAAGGGTTTGGCAGAAGGAAAGGGAAGGGGAAATGATATAATATCAAAACAAATGAAATAGTTTGCCTTTTGTCATTTTGGATATTTTACTAAACTAATATTAAAGTTTAAAGCCACTTTCTCAATTTCTGAATGACTAACACTTTTTCTGACTCCTAAATAAGTGTTTGTCTGAGATTTTTTCCATCATACATTCTGTTTTTGATAAAATTGTTGGTTTATTGTGGCTTTATCTTTCACTTCGATGTAAATACCTCAAAAATATGGCTATTTTTCAATACCAGTTCAGCCTTTTTAGCTGCTTGCTAGACAGTTTTATATTACATGTGCTATCCTTATGCCATTTCTAATTTCACACTCCTGAAATAGAACTATTTTTACCTCCTCAAACTCTCTTCCGTATCTACTGTTCTCTTTATCCTTTTGCTTAGGATTCAGTCCTTGACATATGATTTAACTATTTCCTCCCCTTGCCCTTTGAATGTGATCAGTCTTTTATTTTTGGCTACCTATGTCTTTTCCACCTATTCTCATCTCCCTTCCACTCATACACTCAGAGAAAGCCTGTATTACAAAAGTATTTTATTTAAAAACTTGATATTTTTCTCCTTTTGAAACCCATAACCTCTTCCCCAGAACTTAAATTTAACCATGTGCTTTTTGTATTCAAGTGTGTAAACACTCCTGTTTTATTAAAAGTAAAGTTCACACCACTAGCATCCTCAAAGATAAAATGCCTCTCTGGTATATCTGAGAAGATACACAATTTTATATGAATTCCTATATTTGAGATGTGGCACCAAATTTACATTTGTGCATTAAAAAGCCATGGAAAGAGAACAAGAAAATGGATAAATGAGACATTTTTATTTTTATTTTTTTCTGGTATCTTCTGGACCTTTTTCTTTCCTTTTTTTATTAGGTATTTTCTTTATTTATATTTCAAATGTTAGCCCCTTTCCTAGTTTCACTTCTGAAAATCCCCTATCCCCCTGCTTCCCAACCACTCACTCCCGCTTCCTGGCCCTGGCATTCCCCTGACATTTTTATTTATTTTTTTGTTGTTGTTTTTTGATTTTGTTTTTTGTTTTTTTTTTTGTTTTTTTTTATTACATATTTTCCTCAATTACATTTCCAATGCTATCCCAAAAGTCCCCCATACCCTTCCCCCCACTTCCCTACCCACCCACTCCCACTTTTTGGCCCTGGCATTCCCCTGTACTGGGGCATATAAAGTTTGCATGTCCAATGGGCCTCTCTTTCCAGTGATGGCCAACTAGGCCATCTTTTGATGCATATGCAGCTAGAGACACGAGCTCCGGGGGTATTGGTTAGTTCATATTGTTGTTCCACCTATAAGGTTGCAGATCCCTTTAGCTCCTTGGGTACTTTCTCTAGCTCCTCCATTGGGGGCTGTGTGATCCATCCAATAGCTGACTGTGAGCATCCACTTCTGTGTTTGCTAGGCCCCGCCTAGTCTCACAAGAGACAGCTCTATCTGGGTCCTTTCAGCAAAATCTTGCTAGTGTATGCAATGGTGTCAGTGTTTGGAGGCTGATTATGGGATGGATCCCTGGATATGGCAGTCTCTAAATGGTCCATCCTTTTGTTTCAGCTCATTTTTATTTTTTAACTGCCTTACTTGACTTCTACATGCTTGCTCTTGACTTTACTATTTAAGTAGGCTGCTTCATCTTCAACCCTTCCCCAATGAAACTGAAGAAAATTTATCAATTATTAGTTAAAATTTTGCCCACTTGGTTTGGAGGAGCATTGACATAAATAAAATCACTATTCCCTTTTAAACCAAAAATTTCTAACAGCTTAAGCCTTTAAATATATTCATAAAATAACTCCACATTGCTCCCTCTGCTTTCTTTTCCACTGTATTCTCTGCATATACTTTATATTCTAGCCAAATAAGTCTCCATATTCCATACTGATTTTGCTATTGTTTAGTTCTTTAAATATACAACCTGAAATGTTATTTTGCTCTGATTTCTCAGTTTTCTGATTTAAAAGCCATTTAGGCCAGCTAAAATACCATGTCTTCTCCCAGAAAGATAAATCAGAATTACCAATCATAATCTATTTTCTTTTGATGGACCTTTGCATTAACATTATGTTGTCTACATTTTATTATGAGTTTCCATCCAATAAATAAGGATATTCAAAGATTAAGTTTAATGTATCTTTAATCACCCAAATGTGCCTGATATCACATTTCAAAAATACCAAGAAGCACTATGTATGGCACACTGAGACTTCAATGGAGGGAGGTGTCGACAGAGGAAAGAGATACAAAAGAGAAACTTGTTGCTTGAATTACTTAGACATAAAAGACATTTTAATACCTTAATGACAGAATTATGTAAAAATGTTTATTATAAATATACTATATTCAAAGGCTTGTGTTGGTGGATCAATTAAATTTTTACTTCTAATATTATTGTTTATAAAAATATGATATCAACACTAAATTTAGATTGATGAAAATCTATGGCATTTATAAAAATGCAGTTCCATGAAGTACAAATATATATCGTGCTAGAGACCTAAACTATTTCTTTTATCATTTAGAAACCAATGTAGTGTGTTTATGAGTATATACACATATAGGTTAAAGAGACGTCCTATTTATTCATAGCATTATGACCCTTTGATGCTTAAAACTTGGTGACCATTTTAAAAGTATAACATTAGTAGTGCATAGGAATAGATTTCATTTTGTGTGTTATGTGCTCAGTGTTTTAAAGACATCATTTTTTACTGAGTGGATAATTGGCTATAATCTATGATAAAAATGGCACTTCTGTGCATATGTGTTTTGAAACAAGTAATGATTAAAATTGAAGGAAAATCCTCATTTTTATAATTGCTTTCTCATTAGGAATTAGGTGCATAAAATTTGAATCACAAGGCTTACAGAAGCATTATATGGAGAAGGATAAAGAAGAACTGCAAATTTTATTTTACATGTACAGTAAAAGACAGCTTTAGGTTTTGAAAAGAATTTATGGAAATGTATATTGTTCTAAATCCAATTTTTTAAATATAAATGTAATTCTAACATGAAAATAAGTAGAACATAAGAGATGTATCCTTCTGTAGCACTTACATCTTCATAAGGATGTAGATTTTTCTATATGCAATAATATTTTTTTAAAAACTTGAGATACATTTTATTAGGAAAGGATTTGGCCCAACGTGTTATTAAAATCCACACTTTGAAAAGCCAGTATTTAACATCCTATTTGGATGGAAGTAAAATAACTTACTAATAAAATTAATCTTCCAAAAAGTACCTATGGCTGTTTATTTATCATGATAAAACAAATTAAATAAAATTAATGTTTAACAAAATATCATATTATCATTTATTTTATTTTCCCTGAGAACAACTTAATATTCCCTCACTCTGCTACTAAGGTTTGTTATTCAGTTATTAATATTCTCTGGCCTTGTCCTTGATAATAGCCTCTGGCTTTCAATAAGAAACAAGCCAATCTAGGTCAAAGGTAGAGATACAAACAAATATATGGAGCAATTCAAGACAGTGAGCTGTTAAATTGTTTAGTGGATAAAAAACAACAACTGATCAATAGTGTGGATGTGAAACTGCATCACATGGTTCTGTGGAATAGAGGGCTGTTTTGAGCAAGCCAGCTGTTTTAAATCAGTTTACCAAGCTGTAAATTCTGTACATTTAGTAATTTTACTTTGGTTCGTTCTTCTATCATTTAGTAATCTTATAAAATAAACTTTTTCTAAAAATATGATATTAATCAAAATCACCTTGCACTCTCCATTTGAGAGCCCAGTGAATCTGTATTACAAGGCATGAATCTGTGACTGCATTTTAATTTGATCTTGAGTACTTCTTATATAGAAAGCTAAAATTTGAAAATGATTGTATTAGCTTAATTGTGTTGGGCTGCAGATACATTGCTCTTGCACCAAGCCTTTATGTGTGCTACCAGTTAAAGGCTACCATTATTAACTGCTTTTAGGTAGAATTTGTGTGGTTCCTCTTTTGCTCTTTGAGTCCTAAAATTGATTCTATTAAACCAATCAAAGGAATCCCAAATGTTTTAGTATAGATTTAAGGTTCAGTAACTTTACACACAAGCATCTAAAAACTTGCAAAATATCCATTGAAGGCATGGGGCGGGGTGGGGAGAGCATCTCTAGGACATGACAAAGACTGGGGATAGGGGAGGCTCCAGGGAGTCTATGATGGTTATTATAGCTGAGACTCCTAGCAGTGGGTGATATGGAGCCTGGAGTGGCCACCTTCTGTAGCAAGGCAGGACTCTCAGTAGAAAGATTAGGACACCAACCCACCCACAAAACCTTCCACCCACAATTTTTCCTACTTACAAGAAATTCAGGTACAAAGATGAAGCAGAAACTGAGGGAATGGCCAACCAATGACTGGCCCATATTGAGACTCATCCCTGGGTAAGACCCAATCCCTGACACTATTAATGATACTCTATTATGCATGCAGAAAAAAGTCTAGCATACTTGTACACTGAAAGGCTCTACCCAGCAGCCAGTAGAAATAGATGCAGAGACCCATAGTCAAACATTAGTTGGAGCTCAGGGAGTCTTATGGAAGAGTTGGGGGAAGGATTGAGGGACATAAAGGGGATAGGGATTCCATAAGAAGACCAACAGAGTCAACTAACCTGAATCCTTTGAGGCTTCTAGAAACCGAGCCACCAATCAAAGAGTATACATGGGTGGACCTAGCCCCCCACACCCACACACATATGTAGAAAATATCAGCTTGGTCTTCGTGCAGACCATCCAACAATGAGTTGAGGATGCCTCTGACTTTGTTTCCTGCCTGCATATTTTGTTTGCCTAATTGGGTTGTCCTGTGGGCCTCAGTGGAAAAAGGTGTGCCTAGTCCTATAGTGACTTGATATGCCTGGTGGGTTGGTATATAGAGGGTGCTTCTCCCCTCATCAGAGGAGAATGGGATGAATAACGGAGGTAGGGGCTAAGTAAAGTGGAGACTGGAGAGGAGGGGGCTGTGGTCAGGCTATTAAATAAATAAATAAATAAGAAAATTCATTCCTTAAAATTTCACTTATAATCATTTCGCTATGCTTACATTAAGTGTACACTTAATTATAACATTTGTATATGTTTTTTTGTTCTGGTTGAAAATCTTAACTACCTTGGTCACCTGACATATCTATTTCTTTAGACTTCCATTTATAAGATTACATCAGAGTCATTGAGCATGTATCACTAGTTTATTTTTCAAAGACACTTGGATCTATAACCATAAAGGTAATAACTCAGACACTGAACTACAGCTGCTGTAAAATTTTACAACTTTGAAATTTGGCTGAGGAGCAGCTGGGGCGCAGGGTCTGCTGACACTCGCCAACTGCCCACAACATCCGCCACAGGATCTTAAGACTTCTGGTGAGGGGAGCACAGCTTCTGCTCCAATCCAATTGCGCGGGACCTGAGACTGCATTAGTTAGGGAAGCAGAAACCGGCCTGAGTAGGGCCACAGGCCTCACCCGGCCGGATCAGCGCCAGGGTAGCGGGAGCGCAGGGTTGCCTGACACCCGCCAGCTACCCACGACCCCCGCCGCAGGATTTTGGGACTGCTGGTGAGTGGAACACAGCTTCTGCTCCAGTCCAATCACGCGGGACCTGAGACTGCTCTGGTTGGGGAGAGAGAAATCCGGCCCACACAGGGCCACAAGCCTCTTCCGGTCAGAAAAGCACCTGAGCAGCTGGGGCGCAGGGTCTGCTGACACTCGCCAACTGCCCACAACACCCGCCACAGGATCTTAAGACTTCTGGTGAGGGGAGCACAGCTTCTGCTCCAATCCAATTGCGCGGGACCTGAGACTGCATTAGTTAGGGAAGCAGAAACCAGCCTGAGTAGGGCCACAGGCCTCACCCGGCCGGATCAGCGCCAGGGTAGCGGGAGCGCAGGGTTGCCTGACACCCGCCAGCTACCCACGACCCCCGCCGCAGGATTTTGGGACTGCTGGTGAGTGGAACACAGCTTCTGCTCCAATCTTTAAATAGTGACAACGATAACAACTAACCCCAGAGATTACCAGATGGCGAAAGGTAAACGTAATAATCTTACTAACAGAAACCAAGACCACTCACCATCATCAGAACCCAGCACCCCCACTTCACCCAGTCCAGGGCACCCCAACACACCGGAAAAGCTAGACACGGATTTAAAAGCATATCTCCTGATGATGATAGAGGACTTCAAGAAGGACGTTAATAACACACTTAAAGAAATGCAGGAGAACACTGCTAAAAAGGAAGAAGACAATAAAGAGGAAGCACAAAAATCCCTTAAAGAATTGCAGGAGAACACTGCTAAAGAGTTACAAATCCTTAAAGAAAAACATGATAACATAATCAAACAGGTAGAAGTCCTTACAGAAAAACAGGAAAACACATCCAAACAGATGATGGAAATGAACAAAACCATACTAGACCTAAAAAGGGAAGTAGACACAATAAAGAAAACCCAAAATGAGGCAACACTGGAGATAGAAACCCTAGGAAAGAAATCTGGAACCATAGATGCAAGCATCAGCAACAGAATACAAGAGATGGAAGAGAGAATCTCAGGTGCAGAAGATTCCATAGAGAACATCGGCACAACAATCAAGGAAAATGTAAAATGCAAAAAGATCCTAACTCAAAACATCCAAGAAATCCAGGACGCAATGAGAAGACCAAACCTACGGATAATAGGAGTGGATGAGAATGAAGATTTTCAACTCAAAGGACCAGCGAACATCTTCAACAAAATTATAGAAGAAAACTTCCCAAATCTAAAGAAAGAGATGCCCATGAACATACAAGAAGCCTACAGAACTCCAAATAGACTGGATCAGAAAAGAAATACCTCCCGACACATAATAATCAGAGCAACAAATGCTCTAAATAAAGATAGAATACTAAAAGCAGTAAGAGAAAAAGGCCAAGTAACATATAAAGGCAAGCCTATCAGAATTACACCAGATTTTTCACCAGAGACTATGAAAGCCAGAAGATCCTGGACAGATGTTATACAGACACTAAAAGAACACAAATTCCAGCCCAGGCTAATATACCCAGCCAAACTCTCAATTAACATAGATGGAGAAACCAAAGTATTCCACGACAAAACCAAATTCACACATTATCTCTCCACGAATCCAGCCCTTCAAAGGATAATAACAGAAAAAAACCAATACAAGGACAGGAACCACGCCCTAGAAACAACAAGAAGGTAATCCCTCAACAAACCTAAAAGAAGACAGCCACAAGAACAAAATGCCAACTTTAACATCAAAAATAACAGGAAACACCAATTTCTTTTCCTTAATATCTCTTAATATCAATGGACTCAACTCCCCGATAAAAAGACATAGACTAACAAACTGGCTACACAAACAAGACCCAACATTTTGCTGCTTACAGGAAACTCATCTCAGAGAAAAGGATAGACACTACCTCAGAATGAAAGGCTGGAAAACAATTCTCCAAGCAAATGGCATGAAGAAACAAGCTGGAGTAGCCATTCTAATATCTGATAAGATTGACTTCCAACCCAAAGTCATTAAAAAAGACAGGGAGGGACACTTCATACTCATCAAAGGTAAAATCCTCCAAGAGGAACTATCAATCCTGAATATCTATGCTCCAAATACAAAGGCAGCCACATTCATTAAAGAAACTTTAGTAAATCTCAAAGCACACATTGCACCTCATACAATAATAGTGGGAGACTTCAACACACCACTTTCACCAATGGACAGATCATGGAAACAGAAACTAAACAGGGACACAGTGAAACTAAGAGAAATTATGAATCAAATGGATCTGGCAGATATCTACAGAACATTCTATCCTAAAACAAAAGGATATACCTTCTTCTCAGCACCTCATGGTACCTTCTCCAAAATTGACCACATAATTGGTCACAAAACAGGCCTCAACAGATATAAAAATATTGAAATTGTCCCATGCATCCTATCAGATCACCATGGACTAAGGCTGATCTTCAATAACAAAATAAATAATAGAAAGCCCACCTTCACGTGGAAACTGAACAACACTCTTCTCAATGATACCTTGGTCAAGGAAGGAATAAGGAAAGAAATTAAGGACTTTTTAGAGTTCAATGAAAATGAAGCCACAACATACCCAAACTTATGGGACGCAATGAAAGCATTTTTAAGAGGAAAACTCATAGCTCTGAGTGCCTCCAAAAGGAAACTAGAGAGAGCACACATTAGCAGCTTGACAACACACCTAAAAGCACTAGAACAAAAGGAAGCAAATTCACCCAAGAGGAGTAGACGGCAGGAAATAATCAAACTCAGGGGTGAAATCAACCAAGTGGAAACAAGAAAAACTATTCAAAGAATCAACCAATCAAGGAGCTGGTTCTTTGAGAAAATCAACAAGATAGATAAACCCTTAGCCAGACTCACTAGAGGGCACAGGGAAAGCATCCTAATTAACAAAATCAGAAATGAAAAAGGAGACATAACAACAGATCCTGAAGACATCCAAAACACCATCAGATCCTTCTACCAAAGGCTATACTCAACAAAACTGGAGAACCTGGATGAAATGGACAAGTTCCTAGACAGATACCAGGTACCTAAGTTGAATCAAGATCAGGTTAATGATCTAAACAGCCCTATATCCCCCAAAGAAATAGAAGCAGTCATTAATAGTCTCCCAACTAAAAAAAGCCCAGGACCAGATGGGTTTAGTGCAGAGTTCTATCAGACCTTCAAAGAAGATCTAATCCCAGTTCTTCACAAACTATTCCACAAAATAGAAACAGAAGGTACTCTACCCAACTCATTCTATGAAGCCACAATTACTCTGATACCTAAACCACAAAAAGACTCAACAAAGATAGAAAACTTCAGACCAATATCCCTTATGAATATTGATGCAAAAATCCTCAATAAAGTTCTTGCTAACCGAATCCAAGAACACATCAAAACAATCATCCATCCTGACCAAGTAGGTTTCATCCCAGGGATGCAGGGATGGTTCAATATACGGAAATCCATCAACGTAATCCAGTATATAAACAAACTCAAAGATAAAAACCACATGGTCATCTCCTTAGATGCGGAAAAAGCATTTGACAAGATCCAACACCCATTCATGATAAAAGTCTTGGAAAGATCAGGAATTCAAGGCCCATACCTAAACATGATAAAAGCAATCTACAGCAAACCAGTAGCCAACATCAAAGTAAATGGTGAGAAGCTTGAAGCAATCCCTCTAAAATCAGGGACTAGACAAGGCTGTCCACTTTCTCCATACCTATTCAACATTGTACTTGAAGTCCTAGCCAGAGCAATTCGACAACAAAAGGAGATCAAAGGGATACAAATTGGAAAAGAGGAAGTCAAAATATCACTTTTTGCAGATGATATGATAGTATATATAAGTGACCCTAAAAATTCCACCAGAGAACTCCTAAGCCTGATAAACAGCTTCGGTGAAGTAGCTGGATATAAAATTAACTCAAACAAATCAATGGCCTTTCTCTACACAAAGAATAAACAGGCTGAGAAAGAAATTAGGGAAACAACACCCTTCTCAATAGTCACAAATAATATAAAATATCTTGGCGTGACTCTAACTAAGGAAGTGAAAGATCTGTATAATAAAAACTTCAAGTCTCTGAAGAAAGAAATTATAGAAGATCTCAGAAGATGGAAAGATCTCCCATGCTCATGGATTGGCAGGATCAACATTGTAAAAATGGCTATCTTGCCAAAAGCAATCTACAGATTCAATGCAATCCCCATCAAAATTCCAAATCAATTCTTCAACGAATTAGAAAGTGCAATCTGCAAATTCATCTGGAATAACAAAAAACCTAGGATAGCAAAAACTCTTCTCAAGGATAAAAGAACCTCTGGTGGAATCACCATGCCGGACCTAAAGCTCTACTACAGAGCAATTGTGATAAAAACTGCATGGTACTGGTATAGTGACAGACAAATAGACCAATGGAATAGAATTGAAGACCCAGAAATGAACCCACACACCTATGGTCACTTGATCTTCGACAAGGGAGCTAAAAACATCCAGTGGAAGAAAGACAGCATTTTCAACAAATGGTGCTGGCACAACTGGTTGTTAACATGTAGAAGAATGCGAATAGATCCATTCCTATCTCCTTGTACTAAGGTCAAGTCTAAGTGGATCAAGGAACTTCACATAAAACCAGAGACACTGAAACTTATAGAGGAGAAAGTGGGGAAAAGCCTTGAAGATATGGGCACAGGGGAAAAATTCCTGAATAGAACAGTAATGGCTTGTGCTGTAAGATCGAGAATTGACAAGTGGGACCTCATGAAACTACAAAGCTTCTGCAAGGCTAAAGACACCATCAATAAGACAAAAAAACCACCAACAGATTGGGAAAGGATCTTCACCTATCCTAAATCAGATAAGGGACTAATATCCAATATATATAAAGAACTCAAGAAGGTGGACTCCAGAAAGTCAAATAACCCCATTAAAAAATGGGGCTCAGAACTGAACAAAGAATTCTCACCTGAGGAATACCGAATGGCAGAGAAGCACCTGAAAAAATGTTCAACATCCTTAATCATCAGGGAAATGCAAATCAAAACAACCCTGAGATTCCACCTCACACCAGTCAGAATGGCTAAGATCAAAAATTCAGGTGACAGCAGATGCTGGCGAGGATGTGGAGAAAGAGGAACACTCCTCCATTGTTGGTGGGATTGCAAGCTTGTACAACCACTCTGGAAATCAGTCTGGCGGTTCCTCAGAAAATTGGACATAGTACTACCGGAGGATCCAGCAATACCTCTCCTGGGCATATATCCAGAAGATGTCCCAACCGGTAAAAAGGACACATGCTCCACTATGTTCATAGCAGCCCTATTTATAATAGCCAGAAGCTGGAAAGAACCCAGATGTCCCTCAACAGAGGAATGGATACAGAAATTATGGTACATTTACACAATGGAGTACTACTCAGCTATTAAAAAGAATGAATTTATGAAATTCCTAGCCAAATGGATGGACCTGGAGGGCATCATCCTGAGTGAAGTAACACAATCACAAAAGAACTCACACAATATGTATTCATTGATAAGTGGATATTAGCCCAAAACTTAGGATACCCAAGATATAAGATACAATTTGCTAAACGCATGAAACTCAAGAAGAATGAAGACCAAAGTGTGGACACTGTGCACCTTCTTAGAATTGGGAACAAAACACCCAGGGAAGGAGCTACAGAGACAAAGTTCGTAGCTGTGATGAAAGGATGGACCATTTAGAGACTGCTGTATCCAGGGATCCGTCCCATAATCAGCTTCTAAACGCTGACACCATTGCATACACTAGCAAGATCTTGCTGAAAGGACCCAAATATAGCTGTCTCTTGTGAGACGATGCCGGGGCCTAGCAAACACAGGAGTGGATGTTCACAGTCAGCTATTGGATGTATCACAGGGCTCCCAATGGAGAAGCTAGAGAAAGTACCCAAGGAGCCAAAGGGATCTGCAACCCTATTGTTGGAACAACATGATGTACTAACCGGAACCCTGGAGCTCTTGTCTCTAGCTGCATATGTATCGAAAGATGGCCTAGTCGGCCATCAATGGAAAGAGAGGCCCATTGGACTTGCAAACTTTATATGCCCCAATAAAGGGGAATGCCAGGGCCAAAAGAATGGGAATGGGTGGGTAGGGAAGTGGGGGGCGCTATGGGGGACTTTTGGGATAGTATTGGAAATGTAATTGAGGAAATTATGTAATAAAAATATAATAAAAAAAAAAAAAAAAAAAAAAAAAAAAAAAAAAAGAAATTTGGCTGAAACAAGGGACATTATAATTCAGTTTTATTGAATTTTATAAGAAAAGTATTAACTTTTAAAAAATAAATAATTATCCTTTCACATAATTTTGTGGCATATATACTTGTAAAGACATTCAACTTTGGATGTTGTAAAAACATGAATTTCCTGTATAGCTTTAGCACGTCTGTGCAAATGCTATATGATTTGGTTTCATTTCTCTCACTGTAATAAAATACCTTAACATGAAGCAATGTAGTGGGGAAGGGGACTTGTTTCATTTAATAATTACAGTTCCAGTCTATCATTGTGAGGAAGTCAAGGCAGGAACTTCAGTGAGCTATTCGTAATGGAGACTAGAGAAATTCATGTATACATCTCTGCTTGCTTATTTGTGCCCAGCTTGATGGTCTTGTTCCTCTATTGTTCAGGATCCTTGCCTAAAACATGGCACCAGCCACAGCAAGCTGAATCTTCCTTTATTACCTTAAGACAATCACCTGGCCTAGGACTCAGGCCAAACCAGTGGAGGGAATGTGTACTTGAGATTCTCTTCGCAGTAATTCTAGGTCATGACAAGTTGACAATTTAACCATCACACACCATATTTTACTCATTTTAGTGTGCCTAGCACAAAATATTAGTAGTTGCTCATTCAAGAGGAAAAGACATCTATATGGTCCAGTCGGTTTAGCATACATAATATCACTACACTATTTTATTACATATATATATTCTCTCTACTAACACTTTTTAAATTTCATATTAAAGCTCTAAACACATTCATGTAATTAGTATCCCACAGTATTTAGTGTTTCTATCCACTGCACTGTCTTCTTATGTATTCAGATTATATTCTTCAGGAAGTAGGAATCTCCTCATGTTGACTCCTAGCTCAACACTATTCATCTTAGATAGCTTCGTTCTATCTTAAATCAAAATATGGTCCAGTCTTTTCTTGTATATTTCTAATCTGACTTGGAATTAGGCATTTTCCAAGAATGCCTGGGGAATGCTATAACAAGACCACAATACTGAAAAATTATTACTAAAGTGATGTTTGTTCTATGACTTTTCAATGAGCAGATATAATAAATATTTATGTACATTCATGTATACATACATGCATGTGTACATAATACATACATATATACATAAAAAACAAAGTTTGTTTTACTTTAGGAATATTTATGCATCTGCCTTTTCCCTTGATAAAATAATGTATATTAATAACACAGGTATAACAATACATGATAATTTTTGTTTTTGATTACAAAGCATATAGATCAGATTTAGCACACTAATCCTACAAACAACAAGCAGTTGTTGTTAATAGTTTTAAGATTGTATAATTTGTTCAAAAATCATTTTGTAAAATTAAATTCTTACAAATTTAGATATTATTATAATGCATTTCCAGATATGAATATATTATCCTTACCTTGGCTTTTCTGTATACATAATTCACAGCTAGTTATTAAGAGTTAACTTTGTTTTAAACATATACAGACACAGAAATTACCATATTGATAGACATTTTTCTTTCCCCACACACACACATCTTTTAGCACATGAGAATCAATTCTAAGTATTAGTGTTAGATTCTGATATAAACCTGAACTTTTTCTCATAAAACCTTGTCCTAATCTAACAGGTATAGTGACTTATGCCAAAGGTGAGGGAGACAAGTAGGCCAGCCTGGGCAATACTAACATATGCCTCTGCTATGAATATGTATCTGAAAATTACTGAAGATAGTATTGTGTTTCAATAGTATTATAAAACCATTTATTACTTGTGGATCTTAGTGCCTGAGCTATTGGTGTTCTGTTCAATATGTGGAAATCCATCAGAGTAATCCACCATGTAAACAAAGTTAAAGACAAAAACCACACGATCCTCTCATTAGATGCTGAAAAGGACTTTGACAAAATCCAACATCCCTTCGGCACATACCTAAACATAAGAACAATAAGACCAGTGTGACAAGAGCTTCAAGTCTCTGAAGAAGAAAACTGAGGAAAACATCAGAAGATGGAAAGATCTCCCATGCTCATGGATTGGTAGGATTAACAATGAAAAAAAGAAAGCATCTTCAATAAATGGTAATGCTCTAAGTGGATGTTCTTAAGAAGTCTTAATGTTTACTGGTCTTTGTTGCATGTGCTTAAAGCTAGTCAAATTACAAAATATACTTAAGGAAAACAACTGACCATTGACCATTTCCATTGTTACTACTTAGGGAAAGAAACTAAAAAGCCCGGAGTTTTTCTACTCTTAACTTAGTTTTCACTTGAAATGTGAAATTCCTAAAAACATAGTTTGACATGGCTGTTTAATTTTTAACATAATATTTGTTGTTTTTCAGGATTGCACTGTATATGAAACTGAAAATAAAATTCTTCATGTGGTAAGTAGATGTGGATATACTTTTATACTTTTAACAGTTTAAATTCTCTATTAGACAATATTTAACTAGCAATTAAAAGGCTATGGCTTACAGAAAATAATCTATAATAAACAGACCATTAACCTACATTAGATAATTGTATGTTTATATTTTAGGAAACCTATAAAAGAATCAAAACACATTAGTTATGGTTATATTATACTCAGTGAAAAGGTATATTTTGTTGTCATTGAACAATTGCTTCTGCTGCTGCTGCTTCTTATTCTTCTTCTTCCTCCTCTTCTCCTTCTTCTCCTTCATTTTTGGTAAATCTACTTCCTATGAATGCTCGCCTATTCACATACCTTCCTCACTTGTGCTGAGAGAACATGGGACTACTACAGTTATTGTGTACTAGTTAGTTACAATCCATGTGCCATGCCGTTTTTCTTCTTTGTTTATGGCTTTGGGATTCATTATTTGAATACATACACAGATGTTATTTTGTATCTCAGGGGTTAGGCATTTATAAAACATCTTGCCTAAGTATATGGGGAGGAAACATGAACGCAGAATGGTAGCAATGCTGAGTTAATGTTCTTGCCCTCATTGTGGAACAGTGATGACCTTTGATCTCAGAAAGGAGTAATTGATGTATGCTTCTCCTGCTTCTTCGAGGAAAGGAAAATAACTAGCCTTAACTCATTTTAGGTCCAACTCTTCATAGGCTCTGGAGAATAGAAAGGAAATAATTTTTATTTAAGTTATATACATATATATTTCAAGGAACAGTTTAAATTCTATAAGCATATTATAGATTGAGTAGTAACCCTGAAGTTCACTCAAAATATAAGACTGTTTTGTATTTATTTTATTTATTGTTTATATATGAACACATGCATGTAACTCTACACACATGTGGCATTCAGAGGAAATTGTGGAAAGTGGCCTCTCACCTACAATGTGAGTTCCAGAGATTAAACTCAGGGCATCAGTTTCGCAGCAAATGTTTTTTCCCAGCTGAGCCACCTCACCAGCTCCAAATCTAAGAAACTTTTTGACCACATATGTGAAGCCACTGATACTATAAGTGAAAAATTCCATACCTGATCTCATATGATGGGGCTCATTCAAAATTCAGGCTCACAACCCAACTGTGTCAACATTGACAAGGAAAAGATGAGTCTTTCAGACCTCACCAAAAGTTATGAAAAAATCTTTTTCATGTATCTAGTGTAAGAATTCCTGAAAAAGGTAATGAAATTAGGAGTGCATCGGCCAACTCCAGATTACTCATAAAATCTCTGTCTATTACCATGGCTTGTTTGTTTATTTATTTGTTGTTTATTCCATCTGTGATAAAAAGATATTCCTAAAAACACCCCCAAAGTGTATATAGATAATCTGTACATGTCATAGTGAAAAGGGAGGAAGATGAATTGATGTGTAATGAAAAGTAAGCTATTGAAGAGATTGGACAAGGAGTGTAAGTATGAAACTTCTTAAAGAAGAGTGTGGTATTGGAAGGCCACTATGCCTGTCCTAAAGAAAGAAAAAGATGAAGTTCTTTTGGAGAACTATGCTCAAATGCTGAACAAAATCCCATATACATTAAAAAGTAAAAATCCCATTGCATTGTAATTAAGACATCCCATTCAGTATGCTACTCATGATGAACGAACAGATCTACCTCAGTAAATTGAAACTTAAAGGGAACCTGAGTATTTTGTAAGCTACTTGCAGAAGTTTAGGACAAGACTTAGCCTGAAAGTTTTAAAGATGTGTTATTATAAAGCTTCTACTGATGGAAAAATGAAAATATGCATTTGGTAGTTATCAAAAGAATCTTTTGCCATCATTGAGACTATAGTTGTTCATTCATTGGCTGGTGGTAAAATAGTCAAAATGGTTCTGAATCTAGATCATCATCATAATAATTACAGTGAAGATGGAAATTTTAAAACAGCAGGGAAAATGCCTATTGTGACACGTAAAAATAGATAATGGGCTTATTGGAAGAATAGAGAAATGTTCATTTATAACATAATAAGAAATCATTAATAGTTTATATGATCAAGGAGAGACTTCTGAGACAAAATCTGTTTTTAATAGGGTATATGACTCTGGAAAAAACATTTAAATGTGTCTAACACAGTGCTCCCTTATCCCTAGGAGACCTACTCCTTGATCCCTTAAGTTCTTGTAACAGTTCCAACCTGTGGGTTGCAACCCCTTTGGGGAGCAAATGACCATTTCACAGGGGTCACATATAAGATATCTTGCATGTAGATTTGATTATAATTTTACATTATGGCTCAACAGTAGCAAAATTACATTTACAAAGTAGCAACAAAAATAATTTTATGTTTGGGGGAATCACCACAACATGAGAAACTGTATAAAAGGGCCACCATATTAGGAAGGTTGGGAGCCACTATTAATCTTTCTTCTTAGCTAAAACAATAAAATACCTTTTGCAATAACCTTTTAATCAAAACACAGAGACGGAAAGTCTGTGGTTGTTTACTGTTGCTACTGGATAACAGCTGCTATAGGTATTTTGATGATGTAACTTGTGTCACTCGGTTACTCTGAGCATTGATTTCCACTATGTCAATGGTATATCCCATTTTTTGCTATTGTACTTACATGTGAATAAGTACAGAGGAATGGCTGCTTTTCAGGATCACATAAACTTTGAGTAAGCACTTACAGTTCTTGTGAGTTGCTAAAATGTTGGCGCCATTTTTTTATGATAGTTCTGGGTACATAAACAGTTATTTTTTTAAAAGAAAAGTATTTGAAATAGTATATAAAACTTCCATATAAGGTATATATAAAACACATGAATTTGGTCTCTATACTTGGATCACACTCCCAGGTTGTTCCATCATGTGTATGCAAATTTTCCACAATACAAAAGATCCATAATCCCAAACGGATTCTGCTCCAGAGCATGTTTGATAAGACATACCCAACCCATATCTCATTAAATCATACATTTACAGTAGAGGGAACTATGGACTGCAGATATTAAAACATTTGAGTGCTGACTCTGAACATAGATCATGGACATGTGTTTTTTTTTAAGTTTTAGTAGTTACTAGCAGTTCCAGTTCCCTGAGGCCTTCCCAATTGTGTTGTCCCATTTCCTGTGGGACTTGGGGGTACTAATTACTTATGCATGTTTCAGTTACTAGGAAAAGGAGAAGACCCTTTATATGTTACATTTTTTATTTCCTTTGAGTGTCTGTTTTATTGGCATTGAATTTTCTGCAACCATGACTGTTCCTCCTAGACTATTGAATTTACTTAAACTTTGACCCATTGCTATGGGTTCTTTATTGTTATTTACTTCAAGGATTTTATTGAGGTCGGTATGTGTCCTGATTTTCTTTTTATGCAGGTTTTCAGGAATAATCTCTTATTTTTATCAAAACACTTCTATTTAATTTTCCCTATGTGTTGTCTGCTAGAAACATGAGATTGAAATATTATATATTAGCTTCATTTTAGGTTCTCATTCATAGCCATGATTTCTCTTTGTTTTTCTTTCTTTTGCTTAATGTAAATATGGTATCTATTTTTACATCTGTTGATGTAACTTGATTAAGCACAAGAATAGATCCAGTAGGGGAACATTCATATTTTAAAACAATATTCCAATGCTTGCAAAGTAATTAAATATAAAATAATAATTGATAGAGGGCCATAAAAATATCAAACTTTACTTTGGAAAAAAAATCTGATGCCATCCTGTGTTATCCAGGATAACAGAAATTAATTATTTTTTCTTAAAAAGTTTTGTCATACAATATTTTGATCATACTTTCCCCTCCTCTAAATCCTCCCAAATCCTTCCCATCTCCCCACTTTCCCAAACAGAAAAGAATTTAAATGATAAAGGAATACTGCAAGATTCCTTTTTTATGAAATCTCCTAAGTCTAATTATAGTTAGTTTTGCTTAAGGAAATAAGATGTTTCAGACTATAAAATAATGCTTGAAATTTTATTTAAAAATAAAATGAATAATAATCATTTATATTTTAAAATAACTTTATTTCTTAAGTAAATTTCTAATGATTTAATAAGTATCATTAATAAATTGAACTTATATTAATAGTAGATTCTACTCACTTCTCTTTTCATATGCCAAATACTGTTACTTGCTATTGCAAATGACTGAAAAAAATTAATAGTTTAAAACTTTCAAAAAATAAGATAAGAACAGAAAAAAATGACAAGAATTAAGATACCCAGAAATGCCAGTAAATAACTACATTCTGCAAACAATAGACATATAACATTAAAAAGTAAAGTCTTGTTTTTTGTTTGTTTTTTTGTTCTAAAAATTAATGGAATTCCTTATACTACATTTTCTAATGAAGATTATTGGGGAAAGTACATTCTAAGTTCAAATAATAATTGACAAACAATAGTTGTTAAAATATTAAAGCACTTCCTATTGCTGTTCACTATCAAAAAAAACTTTCAAAATTAATATAGTGTGTTTATTCAGCAAAACTCTACACCTTAGCCAGTGGAAAGTTTAACATCCTGTCTGGTAATGATGGAAACATCGATAACATTAATCAGTCAGTTCGGATCAGAAAATGCTTCTATGCTATGTTATTCTACTTCTCATTCTAGGTTCCTAATCACAGACATCCCAGCCTCCACTAAACAAATGTTAAATAACAGAACACTTGAAACTTTTATTATACTTTAGTAAGAAGAAATCATACATCTCTGAATGGCAGTTCATATTTTATAGTATTTTGGGTCACATAAACTATTCTTATGTGATTAAAACCAAGATTTGGATAAGTAGAGATGGACATGGTGACCATGGTGACCTTTTTTTCTCAACACTTGGAAAGCAGAGGCAAGCAGAAATTTGAATTCATGCCTAGCCTGTTCTGCATAGTTAATTCCCAGACAAACCAAGAGTGAGACCCTCTTTTAGAGAAGGAGAGAGGGGTGGGGAGAGAGAGAGAGAGAGAGAGAGAGAGAGAGAGAGAGAGAGAGATTTGTGAGGTAATAAAAACAAATTTCAAATGGCACATATAGTATTATAATTGTTTGAATATTTTTAAAGATCTATCTATCTATCTATTTCATGTATGTGAGTACCCTGTCGCTGTCTTCAGACACACCAGAAGATGACATTAGATTCCATTACAGATGGTTGTGAGCCACCATGTGGTTGCTGGGAATTGAACTGAGGTCCTCTGGAACAGCAGTCACTGCTCCTAACAGCTGAGCCATCTCTCCAGCCCCTTGTGGTCTGTCTTTATTTATTTATTTATTTATTTATTTATTTATTTATTTATTTATTTATTTATTTATTATTCAATGTATATGAGTTCACTGTAGCTGTACAGATGATGGTGAGCCTTTGTGTGGTTGTTGGGAATTGAATTTTGGACCTCTGCTCACTCAGGTCAGCCGCACTCACTTCAGTCAACACTGCTCGCTCAGTCCCTGCTCTCTCTGGCCCAAAGATTGATTTATTTATTTATTGTATGTAAATACACTGTAGCTGTCTTCAGACACACTAGAAGAGGGCATCAGATCTCATTACGGTGGTTGTCAGTCACCATGTGGTTTCTGGGATTTGAACTCAGGACATCTGGAAGAGCAGTCAGTGCTCTTACCAGCTAAGCCATCTTCACCAGGCTATTTGAATATTTTTATACTGAAGAAAATTACTTAAGATGTTTGTAATAGATTAGATCTTCATTTTGTCTGGAAGGGATGGGAATCATTTGTCAAGAGGAAGGAAATGATCATGAATGGAAAGGTACTATAACTTAGAAATTCCATAAAGTGATACAAGTACAGAATGACCAAGAATACATGCTAAACAAAAGTAGATGGAGGGGAAAACATTTGAAATGCAAATAAAGAAAATATACAATTTAATAAAGAAAAAACAGTGAGACCATGCAACCCACTGCAGATAATTAATGTACTATATACTAGAGTTATCATTTACTAAACTTAATATGTGTTACATTTCTTCAAATCAGTAAGTCTGAAGTTTCCCTCAAGGATGGCTTGCCCTTACATGTTCATTGACATTTTAGGGACCATCTGTTTTGTTCTGCTAACATCCTTGTTTTATATGGTAAAATGGCTAAAGAGAATCTGAAACTTTCTTCTGTTACATGGGTTTTTGTTTTTGTTTTGGGGGGGGTTGTTTTTGTTTTTTGGTTTGTTTGTTTTTTCCTCACTTCCCCCTCTCACTGCCATCTTCCCATTAGAAAATGCTACTGCAGGCTTTGGGGCTTTGGCAGACATCCTGTGCCTGTTGCAACCCTTCTCATTTGTAAGCCTGGAGGACATGTCAACTCTGATAAACTCTAAAAGATCCCAGGCCATGGTAGTTCATTAAAGTCACACCGTTTACATCAATTTATCTGATACCAAATAACATATTTTACCTTACCCAACAGTGTGGTCTTTGTAAACAGAATGGGAAGGATAATGTATACTTTCCTTTTTATTTTAGTGTTAAAGAGATTTCTAAGTTATGAAGTGCTTTACCATTCAAAAATGTACTCCTTTTCTTTCTCCTTTACTTTCTCCATGCCCTCCTCCCTCTCCAATTCTCTCTCTCTCTCTCTCTCTCTCTCTCTCTCTCTCTCTCTGTGTGTGTGTGTGTGTGTGTGTGTGTGTGTGTGTCCTTCCCTCTCTTCTTTCTTCCAATTTTGAATCCTCTTCCCCCAACCTATTTTCCTTCACGTACTTGACTTTGTAGTCAACCTAAAGATATATGCTAAGATGATTACTGAGCCAGAAATTGTTTTCTTAAGGGTTGTATTGGATTTTAACACTTTAGTGGCTGTTAATATTAAAAACTATTTAACTATAAACTAATCCCTGGGATGGAGAGATGTCTGAACAGTAAAGAGCACTTGCTGCTCCTGCAGAGGATCTGGGTTCAGTTCCCAGCCTACATTGTAGTTTAGTTCAGAGAACTTACACTGTAAACCATCTGTAACCTAAGTTCCAGGGGGTTCACCATCCTCTTCTGCACTTCTCAGGCATCAGGCAGACATGTACATGCACACACACACATACACACATTTACATACATAAGATAAAAATAAATAAATCTTTTAAAAAATTAACTCCTCTAAAATTGTTACACATGCCAAAAAACAAAAGAGAAATATAAATATAATATGATAGAAGTAGAAAATGTTTGCTTTTCCTAGGAAAAAAGGAGAAGGCTATATTCTTAAATAATAAAAATAATAATACAACTTACATAAACTGGTTTTACTGTTTATTTTTATGATAGTTATAGACGGTATAAAGTAGTGTGTTTATATGTGTTCCTGGTGATGTTATATTTGCTGAACATATTTTACATTGCAGAATGCTTTAATGTTTAGACTGACTCTGAGAGTACAGTCATTGTCTTCATAAAGTATTTGTTTATAGTAAGTAGTAACATAATGTAGTAGAAAGGGCACTGCTGCGAGTTTAAAAAATTGGTGTCCTGACTTCAGTTTGACACTTACTATTTGTGAACAAGCTTAAATTAGCCTTTCTAATTAAGTTGAGGAATTGGGCTAGCTGTAATTTCTTAGGTTTAAATGCCACAGTTCTTTTATGATAAGCTCACAAAAATCCTAAGAAAGCAGAGTGGCCACACAAAGTGAGGACAGTCTTTATCTGGTACCATGCTGTATGTGATCAAAGACACTAGATTTTTTTAAAAGTACAGCAAATTGCCATAAAGTTAATGTCCAATGTACTTGAATCAGAATAGAGATGGAAAGTATGCAGTAACTTAAACAAGGGAACTTTGGTAAAATTATTAGCCTATATTAGAATAATATCCATTGTGATATAAAAGGAATCCTGAACCATTCCTAAAGACTAAGAGAAATGAGTGCCCAGTAAAAGATAACTTAACATAGACAGAGCACTCACCCTAGGGCTTAGAGAGTATGGTTGCAGCCGCATAGGATTGCCTAGCTGGCCATTAGCTGCCAAGACCTGGAGAGAGACAGTTTTTCACAATGTAAGCAACTAATGATGGTGGAAGATCTTATAGCAAGATTTTGGGTACTCCTGTAGTAAGAGTTCAAGAGAGCATCTTAAGATATATCCTCAAGATGACAGAGTCTGAACCTAGACAAGGCTGTGTGCTGAGAACTTTGAATAAATGGTCTTGGAATGTGGTTGGAACAGGACATTACCTGGTCTCCTCAAAAAATGGGCATCACAAATAGACCCTAAATTAGATACAAACAAATTTAATATGTAGTCCATGAGAACCCAGAGAGAAACCTTCTTTCCCCCTACAGTGTCCCTCCAGTGCCCTCTACTGGCAAAACGATATAACATTGTACCCAATGTAAAGGAAATGCATAAGCCCACAGTCCATCACTATATATAGAAAAGGCACTAAAGGGTAAATTTAGAGCTGAATATTAATAAATTCCTAGCTGTCATAGTATGAGTAGCATTTATCTCTGCAAAACCATTCATAAATTTCTGGAGTATATGTGTAAACATTGTTCAGAAGTTTCAGCTTTTTGGTCCTTATTTACCTAAAAGAATCTCTATATATGGGAAGATGAAATAGCCTCCAAGTTATTGAGCCCATCCAGCTCATTCACTCTATGGGAATCAAGTACTCAAAGCTTATGTCACCATAATAACCTCATCTGAGTCACTGTTACATCTAAAGCGTTGTAATCCTTGAGCATACAAAGTAGCATATCCTCTCTTGAGTCTATCATCTGCTTTGGGAACCCACCACAAAGCTTTCTGTCACTGTTTCCTGATACAGCAGGTAAATAGAGTCGATCTAGTTGTGGATTCTAGCTTATACTATGTCCCCATCCCAATTCAAAGAAGTAGGTATTGTCTTTTTCTTTAAAAAAAAATGTGTGACAGGACTTTGACACTTGGAAGGATTAAGGATTTTTCATAATATGCAGCTAGTGAGCTGTAAGCTGGCATTCATTCTCAACTTATTCATCACTCTCGTATGGCCACCCTTCTGTGAGAACACAGATCTAATTCTGTGGTTCAGAAATGTATGCATATTATTTCAGTGACATTCTGTTGATAGTTTTCCATTTACTTCTATGGTAGATCAGAGTCTAAGATGGCCACCAAAGTAAAGGCTCTTGGCAATTCTTGAATGTAAACAGAATATACAATGAATTCCACTTCCACATGGCTAGGTTTTGTTCAATGACAGAAGTGAAAGGGATTTTCCAGATATTCTTAAAACCATTTGTCATTTGACATGGATATCAGAGAGAGAGAGGGAGAGGGAGAGGGAGAGGGAGAGGGAGAGGGAGAGGGAGAGGGAGAGAGAGAGAGAGAGAGAGAGAGAGAGAGAGAGAGAGAGAGAGAGAGAGAGAGAGAGAGAGAGAAATTATGTTTGATGAACTTAACCATTGTAAGACCTTGTTAAATGTCTAAAAAAAAAAAAAATAAGGAAAGAAATCTTCTCTTGGCCTTGCAAAAGCCAGCCACCTTGTTATAATGTATCCTATGAAGTATCCCACATAGCCAAAACCTGAGAGCAACTCTAGGGAGCTAAGAATAATCCCTGAATTCAAAAAGAAAATGAAACCTCAATAAATATAGCCTCAATGAAATTCATCCTACGAATGACTTAAATGAACATGGAAGCAGATTTTCTCCCTTCTTAATCCTCTCTTTTGAAATTTGGCCGTGCTGGCACCTGACCGGTTGGTAAAACCATAATCTGTAGAATAGAACTGGGTCTAGTATATGGATTCCTAGCTCACAGAAACTGAGAAATAATAAGTGCAGTACTTTAAGTCTCTGGGCTTGTGGTTATTTGTATTAATCCCAAGTACATGATCAATTTAAAGTTAGATCCAGACCAAACAAAACAACTTGGAAATTTTAAAATAAAGCATAAAAGCAACTAATAACCAAGAGAGAATAATTATGGAAACATTTCTTTTGATCATTTAAATTTAAAGATAAATATAAACATAAATATAAAATACTATATTTATACCTCTAACTTGTTCCTTTGTGTTAGCATGTTACTGGAGAACAAATACTTTATAGAACATCAAGATTTGTGGGGTTTTGCTTTGACTGTGCCTTTACCTCTGTCAGCTTGTACAGACTGACCTCTCAGGATGCATGCCCACATGCCATTTAGGAAGATTGAACAAAAACTTTCAGTTATGTTCATTGAAATTCTATGACGATGAGGATTTCAGCAATTAGAAGCTTTAATGACAAGGTAGATGCTATCAATAATTTTCAGGACCTATACATTTCAATGTAATAATTTAGAAAGTAAGACAGTTTGAGTACAGTCAGCTTTGAATTAATCATTTTAACTCACAAGAAGGTCTTAGGAGTTAGTACTTTTACTTTTTCAGGAACTACAAGGGTAACATGAAGCTTTATGCTTGTGGTGCAGAATAAATTAGCAGAAGCAATATTCCAGGCTGTGGAAGCCATAAGCATTGCATTTGGCATTTAAATCATGTAGCATGTACTCTGTGACTGTTGACATTGTGGATGGCTTTAATGTAGGCATGATTATGAAATGATTATTTCATTTTCTTTTGCCTTTTTTTCTCCACTATCTTATTTTGAAACACAGATAGATTACAAGAGTGTTTGGTGGCTTTTGATGAATTGGTTTATGTGACTTTTATTTGCTTGAATCTGTAGTTGATACCTGAAGATATTTGAAAGTCTTCTCTAGACCTAAATCTAATTTTGACATCACATTGAAATGAATTATTCAATAGATTATTGCATTAGTTTTTAAGTTAAAGGTTGTCTTTCAATAATCTTTACTTATATGAATAAGAAATTCTTCCTGTACTGGATATTATGTTTTTGAAATCAAACTTTTAAATACCAACTTAAATTTTGTTCCTAAAACTTTATTCTTTCAGAGTTCTCCATGATTGAGTGTACCTTATACTTTAATGATGCATACTAGATAATAGTAGAGTGAGATGGCTCAGTGGGTACAGATGGTTGGCAGTAATGCTGACAAATTGAGCTTGATCCCTGGTGGAAGAAGAAAAATGACTTCCAAAAGTTGTCCTCTGGTTTCTACATGCATGGATACATGAATTGACTCTATGGATTCTGTCTCCTCTCCTCTCCTCTCCTCTCCTCTCCTCTCCTCTCCTCTCCTCTCCTCTCCTCTCCTCTCCTCTCCTCTCCTCTCCTCTCCTCTCCTCTCCTCTCCTCTCCTTCCTCTCTCTCTCTCGCTTTCTCTGGAGAATTTCTAGTTCAACAAAGATAAAACCTGTCAAGGAATGAGACACTAAATATTATATTTCCAAGTGAAATGTATCCTTTAGAGTTCTTTGCCATTATTTGAATCAATGTATAGTTTATAAAAACAGCATACCTTTTGTTTTCCAAATACAATACAAATTTCATCTCAAAAAATGACACAGAGGTGCAGGCAAGGTTTATGCTCAGTTATTCTAATATCCCAACCAAATAAAAGTGTACTCTGCACTTTAAACTAAAATAACATTTTCTACAATAAAACTCATGCATTTCTATGTAAATGATAATGTTTAACTATGTGTTATTAAATCATATATTTCACATGTATGCCATTTGTTGATTTCTTAATTTATCTAAGTTTTGTATTCAATACACTTTGTAATTAGTATTCATGTATAGAAGTGGAAAGTGCAAGCTGCTTTTGATTAAGCCTTTTGTTTTATCTAGTAAGCCTGGGTGGACTTTTCTTTTCTTTCCTTTTCTTTTGTATATGAGGTCACGTGGATTAGAATTCTCTTTTAGTTTTAGTTTCTATGTTTAGTACTACAGTTATTCATAAAAACAAAAATATATCAAGTAACTCAATCCCATATCTTAGATTTTTTTTCCACTGTGGTTTATAGTTAGATCATTGATAAATTTCTATTTAAAAATACAATAGGCCAAACTTTAATATTATCAGATAAGTTCAGAGATAATGAAGGAATGTTATATCTTGTTATTAGTTAACTAAATGAGGTTATTTTGTAACTTTCATTAAGTGACTAAAATGTTGCCTTTAAAAATCATATTATAGTAAAAATGTTGTGCCCAGATCTTCTTTTTCCCTTTAGAGTTTATATGTTTAAAAAGACAAGTTGATTCACAAGAATATATCTATATTGTATGATTATAAATTATTAATTACATCAATTCATATTTAGTATTAATATAAACTATTCCATAGAAAAATAACCTGGAACTATTTATATTTAAATTGTTCTTCATCATAACTAATGTTTCTGTTATTTAGGCATTAATTCTTTGTCAGAATATTGGGTAGCTTATGCCAATCCAAAAAGGTAGTCATAATTCTTGCCCTTGTATATTCCCTTTAGATTTCTGAGAGGATGCTGAATCGTAACCACTGAACCATCAGGGAGCATCAGCCTTTCATTGTCTTTGACACATAGTTTAAGAAGTTTTTAGTCTTTCTTTTAAAACTAAAGATACAAAATCCTTTGAAATGAATATTGAAAAAAGAAAAATGCCCTTTATAAAGTTTTACCAGTCATCTTCTAGATATAGGAGAATTGCTCTTTTGCTGCTAAAATTGCCTTAAGGTTTTGAAAAAAGACATATTCCAAGGAATACTATAAATTGCAAAGCGTCCATAAATGTGATTTAATTTTATTATCCTAGTTGTTAATAAACTATTTAGTTGTTATCTAACACATTTGATGCAGCCCAAGCAATACAAAAGGAAGTTTATTAAAAACAAGTTAATAACTAGTAATCAAAGTAAACCAAATAATTAAGAATTCATATCATTCTATCAAATCAGCAACCATGGCTTGGTTTTTAACCTAATTCTCACATCTGTTCAGCTGACTATACTAATGCCTCCTTTGGGAAGGTAGAATGATAAATGAGAATGAATATGAAGTATTTCTCATTGTGCCAAATATTTGTAGGCATTCTACAAATAATTTATCCTAGTAATAATATTAAATAAGAATTACAATGTATTACCCTACTCTATTATTTTTCCAAAATACAGTCTTGGGTAGTGTTAATATGATTGAGTTTTAAAGTAATGATGTAAACCTGTTGTGATGGTTCACAAATTTATTACAAGCACTGGGAAGGCTGACAAAGAAGAAAGGGTTCATTTTAGCTCACTGTTCTAGGTTACAGTCCATCATTGTGGAGAAAATCACAGCAGCTAGAGCTCACAGAGCTAGCATTAATCACATCAATCATCAGAAACAGCAATGGCTACATAAATGCTAGTGCTCAACTAGCTTTCTCTATTCTCATACACTCCAGGATCCCCTGCCCAGGGGATAGTGCTGCCATAATCGGCAGGTCATCCCACTTCAATTAATGTAATCAAGATAATACCAACAAGCATAGGCCTTGGGCCTATATTCCAAGTGATTCTGGATTGTCCAGTCTACAATTAATACAAATCATTAATTGTAAGTAGAAGTTTATCAAGGTAAACACCTTCATTTTATCCAAAGCACTGAGACCTTAATATCAGAGAGAGTGAAATGGTTATGATGGTTATGCAGCTGAACTGCTGCTGTGATTATTATTCATTATAAGACAATTGTAGCATAAAAAATAGTTTGATAATTCGCCTCAAGTGTATGGACTGAGGACTTTATAGGTAAGAAAAAACAACAGGTAAGACAAGTATTTGTGAATTATCCTTGTATAGTAGCTATATTTGGCTCTTTTAAAATATATTGTCACATTTTAAATTATAAACCTTATAAGGCAATTTTCATTGCATCATATATTTTACTATCTGAAGAAAACAGCTATAAGGGTAGAATTTGCATACAGACAAAGTCATTGTCAGTGTGGTAATTACATACATCTATCCTCATAGTCCATAGTTTTTTTCTTTAGGTATTGATATAATGTGACTAATGTCTGTCCTTAAGAGCTGATAACTACAATTAAAGTGCAGTTTTGAGAAACAAATGCAAAAATCATGAGTCCCATTATAGAGACAAATTTAGCTTGACAGTTTCTTCTTTTTTTTTTTTTTACTCTTTTTTCATTTATTTATTTATTCATTTATTTATTCACTTTACATCCTGATCATAGCCCCTTCCCTCCTCTTTTCCCAATCCCACCCTACCATGCCTCTCTTTCCATTCCCCACTCCACTTCTCCTCAGGGAAGGGGAGCCCCACCCCACCCCACCCCATACCAACCTGCCCTGGCACCTCAAGTCACATCAGGACTAAGCACATGCTTGCTGGTGGGATTGCTAGCTTGACAATTTCTATAGTGGAGGAAAGCTAAGCCTAGAAAGAACAAAGAGAATCACCACCTCAAGGTAGACTAATGTAGTAACCACAGAACAACTAGAATACAATGTAGGTTCCCACAAAATTCTAACTCTTTCACTAAAGAAAAAATGTCTTATTTGACCTCCTTATTCATATATACATATATTTGCAGTATATTTGCATATCATATATAGGTATATTTGCAGTTTTAAGGTGTGAGTAGTAAATGGGGTACAGGGAACAATTAGAGATGAATGTGATATAACTGACTAGTCATAAAAGGGTGAAGAAATAGATTAGCTGTTGCAAGCTATGCCTTATGGACATGGGAAGTTCTATACAAAGGTAAACTTGATCCAGAAAGTTGAGAAAAATACAAGAAGAATTAACCAACTAAACATGTAATATATCTTTCAAGGACCTTGATCATTTTTCTTTTGCTTTTCTGATCATTAAATAAAAGACATGATGCTTCAAATAATATAAATAATACATAACTATACCTTTCATTAACATCCAGACATACAGTTCATATATCCATAACTTAAAATAATTAGATACATTTTGTGTATTATGTGTACCTAATAAGCTTTTGTATAAGAAGTTTAAAGAATCAAATGCTAGGTGACATTCTTAAACTGTGTATTTTTCCCTCCTTAAAAGAGGCTGGAAATATGGCCAGAGATTAAGAGTGACTTTAGTTTCCAGCACCCACATTAAGTAGCTTACAAGTTGTAATCCAGCTATAGAGATATCTGATGCCTAAGAGGCTGTCAACATCATATTCATGCACCCATGTAATTAAAAAATAAAACGAAACTTTAAAATATATAATAAATGGTGATTTGTATGTTACTTACAACATGTTTACCATAACTTGTCTTTTTCACTTCCAGTGTAAAACTCTCTCTGGAGTCTGTGACCACATCATATCCCTGTCGTCAGATCCTCTGGTTTCACAGTCTGCTCACCTGGAAGTGATTCAGCTGGCAAATATCAAACCAAGTGAAGGGCTGGTAAGGAATACCATGTTTATCAAGTCATCATCCATCAGCACATAGCAAGTGATGTGGGCAAAGAAGCGGCCTCAAAATGTAAACATCTAGGAATTTCCACAGAGACTTATCCTTAGTTTCATTTCCTAGAGAAGTCTAGGTAGTAGGATGGTGTCAAAAAAAAAATCACCTTTAAAAGACAGATCCATAAAAATCGAGAGAAAAGAAAATGGCACTTGCTCAATCATCCTATTTAATTGGCTCCTCATTAGTTGCATTCTTTCACCAATTTCAATTCCTTAGCTTAAGAAGTTGTAAGAGTTTTACAGTAGCACAGTGTTGCTGCCAAGGAGGTATTTTCTTCCTTCATTTTACTTTGATTTATTCTGTTTTTAATAGATCTCCTTTGTCACTGGGTAGGTAGTTAATTTAAAGTCACATTCTTGTATATGAGTGTTTCTGAGGTATATTATAATAGTGTGTGTATATGTGTGTTCAGGCAGGCATGACTGTACATGTACGTGTTGTGGCCAGCTTTTAACATTGAGTGTCCTCCTCAATTGCTCTCTCGTTCGTTGAAACAAGAGTATCTTACTAAATAAACCTGGAGCTCAACACACTGACTAGCCAGCAAGCATCCCAATACCTCCTATTTCTCCCAGCCCTTGATTGCAGTCAGGTTCCACGATGCCTGACATTCTATGGGTGTGCTGAGGATCCAAATTGAGGTCTTTTGGGTTTTTTGCATTCTAATGCTAGTTTTTATTCAACACACTCCTTTCACTCTACACAAGTACAAACACAACCTTATCTAAAATGCTCCAAAGTTATAAAACTCAAAACAATTTTTTTAGTACTGACTGTCCAATAAAAGCAAAAAGGGGCAATGTACACATTGCCAAGGTTAACCTGCAACATCACCAGGAATGGTAGATGACAATGTGGATGGCGTAGGTTTCACTACCTACATAATAGATATTGAGATTAATGAAAGTCATGATATCAAAAGAACTTTATTTAATCAAGTCTTATCTAACTTACAATAATATCCCCAAACTGCATAAATACTGGTGCTAACAAATTAGATATGCTAAGAAGAAGCCATAAAATTTTTCATATAACTGTTAAATTGAAAATATATGATACTTTGAGAGAAAGAAATTGTATTCATATAACCATTATGTCAGTTTTTATTAGGTATTTTAATCTTGTTTAATTTATAAATGAAAATTAATCACAATTATGGTTATATAAGTAAAATAATACATAGGACATACAGTATTTGATCCTGTTCTTACTTGCAGATATACCCTAGACTTTTAGAACACATCTGCATGAGGGGCCAGCCTTTGCAAAAGTAATTTCATTTTTTTAAATATAAACACTTTTCAATGCATAATACTGAGTATTTTATTTTTCTTTCTTCATCTCCTCTTTAAGTTATTTTCATAGCATAATGTGTCCAGTAAAAAAAATGAGCTAATACAACATTAGATTAAATTAGATTTTTGGAGAATCAGAATTAAATTTTCCCACTAATTTGCACCAGAAGCATGGGAAACAATAGACATAAGAAGTGAGCACAGCTAATTGATGGGCTTTAGGAACAATTTATTTCTCTATGACTATATTGCCCCGAGAGAGATCTTTCCATTTGCCTTGTATTTTCTTTGCAGCCCTATAGAGTAAGTATTAATTTTCTCAGTCAGAAAGTAAGAAAAGAACCATGGATTTTTTTAATAATTATTTTGTATCAAATAATAACCAGGCAAGAATTTATGAGAATTTAAGATACAATTTGCGAAACACATGAAACTCAAGAAGAATGAAGATCAAAGTGTGGACACTGTGCCCCTTCTTAGAATTGGGAACAAAACACCCATGGAAGGAGTTACAGAGACAAAGTTTGGAGCAGAGATAAAAGGATGGACCATCTAGAGACTGCCATATCCAGGGATCCATCCCATAATCAGCTTCTAAACGCTGACACCATTGCATACACTAGCAAGATTTTGCTGAAAGGACCCAGATATAGCTGTCTCTTGTGAGACTATGCCGGGGTCTAGCAAACACAGAAGTGGATGCTCACAGTCAGCTATTGGATAGATCACAGGGCCCACAATGGAGGAGCTAGAGAAAGTACCCAAGGAGCTAAAGGGAACTGCAACCCTATAGGTGGAACAACAATATGAACTAACCAGTACCCCGGAGCTCGTGTTTCTAGCTGCATATATATCAAAAGATGGCCTAGTCGGCCATCACTGGAAAGAGAGGCCCATTGGTCATGCAATATATGCCCCAGTACAGGGGAACACCAGGGCCAAAAAGTGGGAGTGAGTGGGTAAGGGAGTGGGTGGGAGGGTATGGGGGACTTTTGGGATAGCATTGGAAATGTAAATGAGGAAAATACCTAATAAAAAATATTTAAAAAGAAAAAATATATAACCAGGCAAGAATTTATGAGGTAAATCTAAATAAAATATATATGACATTTTAAAAAATTATCTTTTTGGGGGGGTGTTTATTTTAGCTCACTGTCCAAGTTCTTCATGGCAGGAGATGGAGGAGGCAGGATATTGAGGCCACTAGTCATATTACATTCACAATCAAGAAGCAAAAAAACAAGGAGTGCTAGTACTCAACTCTTTTACTCAATGTTTGATATACAGCCAAGATTACTGCTGAGGGAATGAACCCCTGACATTTAAGACAGTCTCCTCCAGACACATCACTTAATCTAGTAGAAATAGTACCTAACAGACTCCCTCAGAGGCTGGCTACCCTTAGTCTGGCTGTTTCTGCACAGATGTGCACAGATGCTTCTCTTCTGAGTGACCCTAGATCCTGTCACATGGACAAAAGACATGAACTCTCCAATCAATCTCGTTCTTTAGAGAAAAAAAATCCCAAATTCTTATATTTATCTCCCCCTTCCCAATTAATGGTATTAGCTGGTTTTGTAGCTGTCTATGATTAGAAAAATTTTTAGAAATCCGAGGCTTCCTTCAATATTTTATATCTAATTATTTCAAAAGTCTTCATCCGAAACAGTTTTACAGCCTATTTCTTCAATCTTGTCAATATGTTTTAGATCAAGCTTTCATGAAATTTCTCCTGTCTTAACAGGAAGCGTAACTATTCAGCCCCATGACCTCCTTTCCTATCTCCACTGGACTCATTTCCTGCAGCATCTGTGGAGGGTGGATCTAAGAATAAAAGTAAAAAGTAGGCCCAATGATGTCAGGGATTCCCAAGTTCTCAACCTAACAGCACATACACAGAGCGTCTCTCATATCCAAATTTGGAATTACTAAATGTAGGTATGAGCAGCTTAAAAGGATATTTCTAAATGTGAAGTTGCTTAAAGAACCTCATATGTGAAGAACGGTGAGCAATATATCAACTGAATTAATATTTCTCAGGGAGAGAAAAAAATCTAAAATTGAATATAAATGGAAAGAATTAAGGGTGACTCTTATGATTCATATCAAATTTGCAAAAGATTAGAGGCTTTATTTGAGTTATTGAAGATGCTATTTTAAAATGCACTCACTTTTGAATAACCTTCATATGTCATATTTAAAATAAATCAGTTTGAAAATTTGACTAACAAGCAGTTGCTTAAATATATAAAATGCAAAGGCATGGGAAAGACTGCAAACAAGTGTGCTCAGTTTTAATTAAGTCATGATTTGCTTAAAAATACAATATTTAGAAAATTAAAAGCTGTAGAAATGAGATCTATTAGAACAATTGAAATATGGATGACAGAAAAGAGATAATGAGTTGAACAGCGGGACCTACAGGCATCATTGGAGAAACTTCTTGGCTTCAGGCTTCTTTATCTGGTGAGCTGTATGATCTCCAAATATACCTTATTTTACCATCTTGATTGTGAGGCTTTGGCTATTATTGCTTAACTGGTATTCAGAGATTAAGTGAAGCAAACATCATTTGAGCAAGCTGAGTAGGGGAGAAGGGGCTGTTCAAAATTAACTCCTAATGGAAACAAAACAAAAATGAGAGAGATGGTTTGAATGAAATGCAAAGCCAGTAGTCATCGCATTTTCAGAAAAATAATGATATTTGAATGACAAATTTCTTTACCTCTAAACAGGCTCAGTCATAGCTACACCACATAGACTTCATTAAATAAATGTAACATACTTAAAACAACCCCTGGCACATTGTAATAAGTATTAGTGATGATGGATGGATGGATGGATGGATGGATGGATGGATGGATGGATGGATGGATGGATGGATTTTGAAGGATGATGTTGATGATTTTTTTTCTAGTCGAAATAATGGTTTGTTGGGGGCTTTGCTGCCTTTCCCACTTTATTTTCTCACAATCTTTTAATGTACAAAACTAAAACAAAATAGTAATATTTACCTTTTACAAATATTGTTTTAGTCCTTTTATTAATTTTTATTAGCTAAGGTAGAAGCATTAGCACCAATCATTTCTTTAATTTTTTTTTTTACTTTTTTAAAGATTTATTTGTTTTATGTATGTGAGTATACCGTACCTGTCCTCAGTCACATCAGAAGAGGGCATTGGATTCCATTACAGGTGGTTGGGAGCCACCATGTGGTTGCTGGGAATTGAACTCAGGACCTTTGGAAGAGCAGTCAGTGCACTTAACCACTGAGCAATCTCTCCAGCCCTTCTTTGATGTTTTTAATATTATTTGCTTCCCAATAAGTAATGAGATGGATATAAACTCAAAACTGTATATGACATACACAGTCACCAGCATAAGGTTGAAGATTGCCATATTGTTATGGCCATATTTTTCCATAAATACTTTTGTTTGGGTTATTTATTTTATATTAAACTGTGAAATTTCATTTAAGAAACTGTAGTTCACTGGTAAACAACCTTCTTTGAAAGTTACATTAATTTCATTTCCCATTTAGTGCTTTGCTCAGCAGTTTTCAGAACTTTAAGCTTTTCATATATGACATCTGGAAATTACTTTAAAATTGAAGGCACTACCTTGTCATTTCTTGGTCATTCCAAACCATTAACTTTTCTGCTCCATTTTTTTTATCTTTTCACTGAATCACAAGGATATTTGGGTATCTCATATAATAAACATAAAAGTATGAGAAAATAGTATAGAAATTGATTTCATTGTATAATTTTAAATGTATACTTTTCTGCAGATATTGTGTTGGTTATTGTTAAATCTCTTGTATATCAGACAAGGAATAAGAAAAATATAAAATACTACAAATACTACAAAATAAAGGAGGAAAATTCAGAATGCTACAATATAAAAAAAAGAAAGTTTATATAAGTAAGATTTTATTACTGTTTCACCTCCAGCTAATTACAGATTAAAGCTAATTGCAGATAGAATATTTCTATTGATGGCTACTTTAAATTGTAAAATTATAGCAGTATAATAGGTGGCTAAAACATATACACAAATTTGCCACATAATGTTAGTATGAATTTTAGAAAATTAAGCTATGTTTAGTATATTGAAACACCGTGCTGAATTTTATGTCTTTATGGCAATTTCACTTTTCAATTAGTTATTTGATTGAGTATAAGCTTCTTTAGATAGCCTTAAGAAACCAGAACATTCACACATCGTAATTAGTTTTTACTAGTTTTAACTCAGCATTATTATCTCATGAATAAAATTATATTATACTTGAAAATATGTCAGTTGCTTCACTTTTACTGATCCTGTCTTTTTCTTAGGGTATGTATATCAAATCCACATATGATGGCCTCCATGTAATTACCGGAACCACAGAAAATGTAAGTATGAAAACAGTTCAATTGGCATTTGTGTGTATTTCACATGAATGAAGTAAAATGTTGACTACAATAGCATATGATCACTGTTTATAAAAATACATACTAAGTAGATTCAGGATGCATTACAATTTTGCTCTTTAGTTTAGAATAGTTATTTTTTAACTAGTTATTTAGAATAGTTATTTAGAGAAATTCAGATGTTTTCTATTTGGATTGTTAAACACTTTTTATTTAATATTCTTTAATCTTCTTTTATAGTCCCATCATTATCCCCCTCCTGGCCTGCCTTCTGACTGTTCCTCATCCCATACCTCCTCCTCCCTCCTCTGCCCCTCCCCCTCATCTTCGAAAGGATGTCCCCATCCCCCACCCCCAACCCACCAGACCTCCCATCTCCTGGGGCTTCAAATCTCTTGAGGGTTAGAGTTCTCTCACTGAGGCCAGACCTGGCAGTCCTCTGCTGTATATGTGTTGAGGGCCTCATATCAGCTGGTGTATGCTACCTGGTTGGTGGCTCAGTGTCTGAGACATCTCGAGGGTCCCAGTTAGTTGAGACTGCTGGTCTTAATATGGGGTCACCCTCCTCCTCAGTTTCTTCCGGCTTCTGTCCATTGATTGGGTGGAAGTATCTGCATCTGACACTTTCAGCGACTTGTTGGGCCAGGGCAGCCATACTAGACTCCCATCTGTAAACACACCATAGCATCAGTAATAGTGTCAGGACTTGGAGCCTCCCCTTGAGCTGGATCCCAATTTCAGCCTGTCACTGGACCTCCTTTCCCTCAATCTCTCCTCCATTTTTGTCCCTGAACTTCTTTTAGACAGGAACAATTCTGGGTCAGAATTTTTGACTGTGGGATGGCAGCCCCATCCCTCTACCACAGTCAAAAAACAAAATAATCGTATATTTTCTTTTTGGAGCCAGAGAGTTAATTTGACAAGTACTTTCTAGCTTATGACAAGTTATTGTGACAAGTAAATAATTTACTTCTGTCAAATAGTTTAGTTATTTCAAGAAACATAACTGGTATGAGAAACATCAGCTCACTCAGGCTTTCCGGATACTTGCAGCATACTTTGGCTCCGTCCATGAGAGGTGTAGATTTTAACACTGAGATTCCTGAGCTAATAGCATCATCCTACTTTGAAAGCTTTGCTAGAAATTTCAATTCTCAGGTTCCAACCCAGAATCATTCATTAATAAAGGTATTCTAGTGGGTACTCTAAGTATAAGTTGGAAAAAGGTTATCAGTAAGTAGTTCATCTCATTGTAGATTGTTTTTAAAATCAAGTAAACAAGTTGAAGATAATGTCCCACAGAACTATAACTGTGCTCTAAAAATAGAAGTATGCATATGTTAAGCCATGCATTAACATAATTAGTGTAATATAAATTATCCCAGGTCTCTCCTCTTTTACATAAGCAGGTGATAATTTTTTATTTTGTTGTTATTTTCTTTTAGAGAGTCAGAGAATTTACATATTTATGCTGTGTTCTTTTGCAGAAAACTCTGGTGGAATTAAGTTAATTTCAATTATCATTAATCTCAGTGGTTTACCAATATTTCTCCTCTGAAATCAGTATTTTCAATTAATATGCCTATTAAATAATTAATTATTGATTCAAGTTCTTTTCTTGATTTCTTATTGAAAATGAAACACTGTGATTGGAATGGTATAGTAACATCATATTTGACATTAAAAGGGACATCTAAAATCAATAAAATGCATGCAGTGAAGTATTTCGTAATCTGAAATTCAGTAAGACACTATTCACTACACTTTTGCTGTCATTCTCTGATTTACTTGTGCATCCATTAGATGACTTATATACTCATTGGTCATGTAACAAGCCCTACTCTATCCACTGTGTTCCAGACAAGGTACTGAGCACTGGAAGGGCATTTATAATAAGCTAGGGGTTTTTTCTGTTGAGAAATAGCAAATATGTAGGGATTCAACTATGTAAACAGGTATTATGAGTTTCCTGATAAACAAAGGAAAAGCTAATAAATGTGATCAAGTGAATCAGAAAAAAATCACAAAAATGGTGCTTTTGAACTGTCTCATGAAGTGTTTGTAGGAATGGATGTCTGTTAGCTGACATTTGTGAAAATAACACTTTCTGTGCTTTATACACTTGACTTAGTTGGTGAAAGTTCGTAAATACAGAAAAGGACTGTTTGAATTGGCCATAGTTTTACATATCAATCACATAATCATTGTTTATCCTTTGATAATTCTTTTCTCAATACTATTTTAATATTTTGGGAATCCTACATAATTTGTAATTAGAAGTTCTGAATTGAGTCTTAGTAAAGCTGTTCACTAAAGGCGGTAAGTTATATTTTGCTTGCTGTACCCTAGTTCTTTGGTTTTTATGTTTGAGCTGAGGACTGGGGGGACATGATCTCTGAGATCCAGCTCCACAAGGAGCGTCTATAACTTGTATGACTTACTTGGATTTTCCCTTCCTATACAAAACATGTCTTTTTTCCTTTTCTTTTCTTTTCCTTCTTTCTTTTCTTTTTTTTTCTTTATAAGTGTGCAGACCATTTTTTTTTTTACATCCTGACCAGAGTTGTATGATTGCTTTTTTTTTCTATCCCTTGTTAAAAAGATGAGTTTTGAGTCAAATTGTACAAGTGACTGGCACTATTAAAGTAGTGATTTATAATCCTTTCAGAATTGTTACATAGTGATGGTCTAATATAGTAATATTGCCACTTCCTAAAAATAAGGTTCATAACTCAGGTGAATCCCTAACAGCATCGTTAGTTCATTAAATAATGGTATACTCCGTGAAATATTATCTTATCTTGAATTTTAGCCTATGGCAAATTTTTTGTGGGCTAAAAAAAAAATTCCAGTATTGTTTCAAGTCTTCTATGTTTTCAAAATAATTAGAAAATGGAAATTAACTTTTAAAAAGTAACCGGCCTGATGAGATTCTGGGTTTGTGGTACAAAGGCAAGGACCTGAATGTGATTCCCAGCCAGGTACCCTAGAGAATGTTAGTAACACCAGTGCTGGGAGAGCAGACAGGATGATCCCTTAGGCTTGCTGGCCAGTCAGAAGAGCTAATCCATAAGCTCAGGTTCACTTAGAGAAACTGTCTCAAAAGGCAAGTTGGTGCAGTCACCAAGAGGGCTCAGCAGGTAGAGATGTTTGCTGCCAGGCCTGACAGCAGGTTAAGTTCATTCCCTGGAGCCATTGCCAGTGCAGTAAATAAAAAGAACGAACTCCTTAAGGTTGTCCACTGAATTCCACAAGCATGCTATGATGTGTGTATGCTTCTGCCCCATGCACACTCATACCAAGTAAATGTAAAATTAAAATTTAAAGAGGCATGTAAGATGGGTAAAGGCACTGTCACAAAGCATGATCTGATTTCTGCCCCTGGAAGCCACATGGAAGAAAATAAGTGACTCAAAAACTTTGTTCTGATCTCCACGCATGGCACTATGCTGCAAGCTTGCCCACAAATTAAATGAATGAATGAATAAATGAATGAATGAAATGTTTTTCCCTGTTTTAAAATTGTTTTACTTATTGACATTCCAGACGTTGCCCCCCTCCTGGTCTACTCTGACACAGTTCTTCATCCTATTCCCCACCCCCTTTGCCTCTGAGAAGGGTCCTTCCTTTACCCCCACCCCAGACATCCTCCTTTCCTGGGGTCTTAGGTCTCTACAGGATTAGGCACATCCTCTCCCAATGAGGCCAGACAAAGCTGGCCTCTCCACATATGTAGCTGGAGCCATGGAACTTTAGTTGGTGGCTTAGTCTCTGGGAGCTCTGAGTCAGGATAGTTGATACTGTTGGTCTTCCTATGGGGTTGCCATCCCCTTCAGCTCCTTCAATCCTTCCTCTAGCTCTTCCATTGGAGTCCTTAACCTCAGTCTAAAAAGAAAGAGTGAATAAGGTGAAACAATTTGAGGAAGATTCCTGACGTCAACCTGTGGCCTAGACACATGTGCAAACACACACACACAAACACACACACACCGCATAAACATAAAACAAAATAACACAAAATAACTAGAAATCACTTTTATAGTACATCCCATTCCTGGGTATCAAAGGCAATCTTTTATTTTCTGATCCTGTCACCACACTACTCATTTTCTTTGTTTTTTAATAGATGCTACTGAGTAGTATCAGAGCCTAAGCAAATGATTTTAATAGATTAATGTTTTATAAAAATCCATCTGTAGAGTCAATATACAAGAGTTTATTGCCAAATAAAGATGGCTAAAATACATATAATTGTTAATCAGTGGTAACTAGGAAAATAAGTCTATATAAAATCTATTATAACACCTGGAGAATTAAAAAGATTCTATTATGAATCTCATTTTAGTTTCCTTTATACATTTTAAATTTTATAAATATTAAGTTATCAAATTGGCTTTATTTGTTTTTCTTTTGTATTAAGAGAGTAAAGTCATGGAATTATTATGTTCTGTAGTGTTAACATTTTGTTTCATCTATTGTGGTTTGTTAAACAGTTCTATTACATAGAACAACATGCTCTTATAATTAGATACTTAGAGAGAATGTTATATAATGCAAACTTCATGTAATTGCTGTTTGTTTTAATTTGCTTTTCTGTATCATTCAGAATAGGCTTTATTAATAGTGAAATAAATTATCAACTTAATTATCAGGCTTTGAAGTTTAATGCTAATTATATGAATATACTTGAAAATATTGATCCATTTATCTTAATATGTATTATTTATATTAAATGGGAAAGGCCTAAGTAAAACTGTGAAAGTATTGTAAAATATGCATATACATTTTTACATTTTTGTTGAAGTATTTTCTTCATACAATACTTCTCCACCTTCCATATCCTCACCTTGTCTTTCTCCTACTTCTTTTTTATTTGTTTGTTGGCTTTGTGTTTATTGTTTTTAGTTTGTCTGTTTGTGGAAGATATTTAAAAGCCTGTTGCCTAGTAGTACTTAGGAGGGTGTTCTCGATTAAGTTTGCTAAGTTTAGTAGCAGTTATTATTGTCCTTAAATGCTTTCAGAAAGATGTTTTTGTTTTTTAGTGTAAATATCTATTACTTTGCGTTTCATTTGTCATTATCTATATAGAGAAATCAAGCCATGTGTTACCTATCAGTAAGCAATTATAATAATTACTTGAAGGCTATGATTAATTTTTTAAAATCTAATTAAATAGATGGTTGTTGCAATGTTTCCAGAGAAAAGAAAAGGCTGTTAATCTTGATATTATTTCTTTTATGTTAAATTCAGTCACCTGCAGATCGCTGTAAGAAAATCCATGCTGGGGATGAAGTGATCCAAGTGAATCATCAGACTGTGGTATGTATAATTACCTTAAGAGTCAGTGGGAGGAGCTAAGTGAAAGACTTGCTAACGTTTTAAAATGAGACTCGTGAATTAAACACCAGTATTTATACAAGATCATTGAAGAACTTATAAAAATGAATAATTAATCTTCCAAATTGTTTGATGGAATTTAAGGCATGACTGTTTAAAACATGACAGGATATTGGTGGTTATAAACTTGACTTTTCCTGATAGAAGTTTGTTTTAATTTTCATAGGTTTGTGAATTAGCTAATATATATATATATATATATATATATATATATATATATATATATATATAATTGTAATAAACATACATTCATTTATCTGCTGGAACACTGACTTATTAATGTGTGGAAGATTTGGGCATAATTTAAGTATACATTTTTGTAAAAATTATGCTTTTAAGTAGCTAACTTGGTTCTTAGCTTGCCAAGAGGAACTATAGTTTTACTTCTAAAAAATATTACGTTAAATTAGTTCAGAAAGCTTTCTTGTCCTATACAGTTCACAAATATGTTCACAGAACTATGAATGGTAGCCTGTGATAAATGTGTTGATAAGCTAGGAAGCTGGAGCGGGTAGGTAGGGGAGCAGGGCGGGGGGGAGGGTATAGGGAAATTTCGGGATAGCATTTGAAATGTAAATGAAGAAAATACCTAATAAAAATGTGATGATAAATTTTCAAAGATTTAGGAAATGAATGGAATTCGTTTCTGATTATTTCATATGCCTCAGATGATTGGCTTTATTTCTTCTCTTTGACAAACATGAAATCTGATGTGGAAATTTGAAATTAAAATAATCTGAGATTATTAATATAATAGTCTTCATCTTTAGAAGTATGAGATGTTTAAAAAACAAACATTTTACGCTATTTACTAACTTCAGGATGAACGACCATTTCCTGATCATGCCGATAAGCTAAATTTGCTTTTGCATGTCCTAATGAAAATTTGGGAAGCCTGGTTTTTCGTCAAGAAAGTTTAGAAAGGTTCCCAATGCTCATGAAAGTTAAAATGTGTCTTCAGTGAGCTCATTGTCTACCTGATATAAAAGTGGATAGAAAATCTTAAATGAGATATATTGGTGTGTGGCTGATACTGAACAATAAAGTACTAATAATATACAAAGGCTTTCTGTCCCTTGATAGGCCTGGTGACTGTATTTTCACACTATAAAAAATTGTTCAAAGTGGTTGTCCTTTAGAAATTTCTAAACCCATAGAATGAGAATTTGGGTAAGGGGATAAAGCAGCTATTCCAGTACCCTGGCAGCTTTTTCCTCTGTTCTGTTCATATTGGTTCCTTCTTGACCAGAGACTTTTACAAGTAGACTTTCTCTTGTAATGTTTCTGTGTGAAATTCTACCTGATAGAGTTTAAGATGGAAGTTAGTTTCTAGTAAAGAAAAAACATTGTTTAAAGAGTATTCCGATCTGACATTCATTAAATGAATATCAAAGTCTAAATATTTATAGAAGAGCTAATAAAATCTGTATGAATTGGTGACATTTGAATGTTATGAGACTGTGCATACACATTTTCATCAAGGAATAATTACAATTTTTGTTGAAAACTGCACAGAATAAGGATTGGGGGAAGTAGTTCTAGTTTGTGCTCTTATGGCCTTAAGTGACTAATAGTGTCAGTGTAGTTTACCTTTCTAGGAATATTTACTATAGCAGAAACTTAGCATGTAACTCTAAATACAAATATGTCACATATTTAATATTTCATTTATTCTTTATAATAAATCCTGCAGAAAAGCTGCTGTAGAAATTGGGACTCAGAAAAAGTATTTAATTCATCAACATCTCATAACTTTCTGCCTCCAAGACCCAGACTCTTGCTTCAATCTTATTGTATTGTACTACCCTTTCTACAATTCGACTTACAAAATTACCAGACAAAGGAGTAAGAATCCTAAGAAGTTAATACTCGTGTGAGTAAATCTCAAGACTCATTGAGATTCAGTGGAGCCACCTATTAGGGAAGAGGAGAGAGAGAGTTTACATAACTGGAGTAGTGAATCACTTTTCCTGAAATTTGACTTAGGTTTGAATCTCATCTTTACTGCCATGTCTCAGGGAACTCAGTTCCTTCAGATAGACTGAATAAGTAAAATGCCTATCACAAATGACAGTACACATTAGACACTTCCTCTCTTCTATCCTTCTACCTAATACTGTAGTTGAACCTCTTGGAGTCCTGTTTCATGGTAGACTGCTATTATAGCTAACAGATGGGTTTTGGATTAAAACAGAAAAAGGAAGCAATATTAAGATTGGGAAACAATATAATAGTGTCATTAGTTACCAAATTTTCTTCTTTGTGCTGAAGTAAAAGGCTTATTTGTGCATGATGTTTCTTAATTTAATGTAAACTACCCTTTCCTCTTTTTTATTGTTACCTATGTGAGAGAAGAATAAAAATTATCTGAGTTTTCATACTGCTAAAGCATGCGTAGGTGGATGAATTACTAGAAATAAGTGTGAATTATTTGTGGTCTGCAATTGCCCTTCTATCCTCTATAATCATTAAAATGGAGAGTAGTGCTTGGCTATGATGGTGCAATAAATAGTGTAATAGATTGAAAAACATAATATAAATGATGTAATCCATTCATCAATTTACCAGAATGATGATATTATGAGAATTAGCCTATACCATTCCAGATTCAACAATTAGGAAAAGGTGATGCTAAATCTTATTGTTTGGCATGATTCTATATCAATAGTTTTCTATAATTTTAAAACCGTACTACTACAGGTTGTATTGTACAATATAAAAATCTGCTCATGTTCTTTATATAAATTTCATTGAAACACAATTTTAAATATTTCCATGAGGGTCAATGAAAGATAAATGAATCACAAGGACATTTGAATGCCATTGTGGTTCATATACTCAATAGCAATTGACATTCTTACCTCTCTTATCTTTTTAGCATGTCCAATTAGATGTGTGTGATTCTCCTATGTTCTTTTATTAAAATGGATATTTTGTTACTTGAAATGAAACTGGAAGTTACATGTCCATTTTCATCTTGCTGTATTCTTCATTATAAGCCTTTAAACTTTTCACATCAACATACCTCTGTGGCTGAGAAACTGACTGCCCGATAGGAAGAAGAAAAAACTCATGAGCGTCCAAGCAAAGCAGAATTCCTATTGCATGTCCTCCCTGCCACTGAAGATCAACTTCTGAAAGGCTGCTGAAAGTGCCCCACATTCATTCTGTCTGTCTCTAGTTCTCTCTCTCTCTCTCTCTCTCTCTCTCATCTCATCTCTCTGTAATGCTCTCTCTCCCCCTTTTTGTTTCTCTGTCTCCCTTTCCCTCTTCCTCTCCATTCACTCTCCTTATCCCTCTTCCTCTCCCTCTCCTTACCACCTTGACATCGTTTGAACTAGGAACTCTTCCCTCATGATGGAGTCTAAACATGTTTTTTTGCTGATGATAATGTACTTCTTCAAAAACATCTGGGCCCATTCCTAACAAATCTACAGGTTAATACTTTTGTTGGTATGAGTGTTCTAAGTATTTTGTCCATATTGAAAGCATACACTTTCTTTTTAGGTATAACATTTGAAAGAATGGGGTATGTACGGTAACTGATCTGGCATTTGGGAAAGTTCCTTCAATTTTGTGTTAATACTAAAACATATTCATTGTGATTGTGAAAGGTTTTCTTGGCATTTCATGAGTATTTTGGCAAATGTGGTTCAATATATTTGGTTATAGAAGCTACCTAAATGGAATAACCAGGTTGAGATGTCAAGAAGATAGACTGAACAAGATATATTGATCATGATCACCAATTACTGAGAGATGGAATAAAAACATAAGATAGTGTCATTTTTATTCTCAAGATGGTAAATATTACTGAGTGAGGCTGGTAAATGAAAAAGAAGGGGATTAAAGCAAAGGGAACAGACTGAATGACTTTTGAATTACCTGGGAACTTCATTCTAATTGTGGTTGTGCCTCTCTGATTATCTCTGGCTAGAAGCTCACCTTTGATCTTAAGACACAGAAAAAGAGAACATTGTTGAAGTTGGAAGAAGTCAATATAATGAGAATATGTTATGTTATTGCTCAAATTCTGTCAGTTCCCCTTTAACCCTAACCATTTTCCTGGATGTCATTTAGTGGCATGTTTATCATCATGATACCATGTAACATTAGATGTACTTTGCCCTCAGTTTTCTAAGTAAACTTTGTCTTTATAGTTTTAGTTTTCCTTCCTCTCCCATTTCTTTTTCTTTCCTTCATTAAATACTTCACTTCTCACATAACTATTTATCCTCCATTCTTGCTCTGTTCAATTTTCTTTATTCTTGCCTCTTCTGATTCCCTTATGCCCCAAAATATTGAAAACTGAGCCCTCAAAAGGCAGTATTTCCAATATAATATTCATATAGTCACATGTTACTAGACTATAGTGATTAATATATTAGCAAGTTATCTAACATATTCATGAATAAGTAAACCTTATAATAACCTATGAGAACAATATTGGGATTCTCTAGGAAAGGTATTCTAAAACAAAGTGAAATGAAATGCTATAATTTGGAAGGGGAAATACACAAGACAAAATTAAACAATGTATCACACATTTCAGTTATTCAAAGTAATATTGGTTATTCATAATAATATTTGTTATTCGTCTTGTATAGTAGTCTATGAGATATTAGCTTTTAAGTTGAACATCTTCATTAAACTGGTTTTAAAGTGCCACTTTTTTGACATAAATTGTATCATTTATTTTGAATAATCAACTCATTACTTCATCATCCACCATAATATTTCATTGTCTTTCTATTATAAAACTAGAATTCATTCCATTAAATTCTCATATAAAAGAAAATAATTATGTTATGCCTTAATAAAGATAACTTCCTATTAACCATTTTTTTTTGTTTGCAAACATCTGATTTGTTACTTTCTTATTTGTACAGTTAATACTAGCTTCTCTGTGAAGAGTATAATTGTTTATTTAAGTGGTTGCAATAACTTCCTTTTATTATTAGAATACCTTGAAGTGCAAATGTACAGTTAAAAATAGTCTAGTTACTACAAGAAATTTTAATCTACTTACAAGTAATTGTTTTGTATGCTTGAAATATATCTATTGTCATATATTTTTACATACTCTAGATACTTAGTTTCAATGTGTATCACATTTTCAAATTAGCATTAATACTCTCAGCACTTTTCTAACTTGTCAGTCACAGTAACCTCATCTACTGCTTCCTATGAAAAATAGGGTTGGTCAATTACTGCATAGCATTTCCCTTTCTGTTAAAATTAGTACATGAAAAAAATACCATAGAATACCAGATCATAGAAAACTAAAGAAACAATAACATTAGTTGGAAATTATTTTAACATATTTATCCCCAGTATTCAGTATCATGAGTAAATTCTGTTGATCATTGCAGCTAAAATTTCACATATGATCAGCCATTGTTTCTTATTTAAATTTCCTCTCACATTATCTTCTTTCTACATTTTCTCTTCAGAGTGGGCAGGAGAAGCTATTTTTTAATTGTAATATATGGTGTATACAGATGACGGTAGCAATGGAGGGCTGCCACTGAGCTGCCACTTTTGTGTCAGTTGTCAAGAGTTCTGATAAAAAGAAGTTTCAAGAAAATTTCTACATTGTGGAAATTTTAAAGTAGAACTTTTACTAATAAATATTTAGAATGGTATTTAGTTAACTAAACGTGCATATATACACTTGCTTTATTATGTATTGTAATATACATATATTACAATAGTTAGAAGTATTTTTAAATAGTCATACATTTGTTTAAGTATTTACTTATAAATGACATTTTTAAAATTATTCAAACCAATTACACATCTTTATGTATGTTACTTTCTAATACAGAGGTTTGGATTGCTTTTTTATTGATATTTGGGCTCCTAAACTAAATTTAAGCCTGATTTTTTTAGGATTATGAGTATTTTTCCAAAAATACATAAATGAAAATTTGAGATTTTAAGATAATGAAGTATTGTTTAATTTCCTAACTTTGGTAATTGGGAATATTATCTTTATTTTTAGATAAATATTTCCAGTGTATTTTTAAGAACAAAACTTAACTATAGGAAGGAGTGGCTGAAACAGAATGACTTCAAATATATGTAGACATAATATCATTCTGAACTTTTTTAACTCATAAAAATATTGTTATAAAAAATGTTAAGGTCTGTATTATTGTCTTTCTTTAAAATAGGCAAGTGTGTTTTAGGAGTAATGTTCGGTATTATATAGTTAAAGGTTCTCTCCAGTTTCACTGTGTTCTGTAACGTGATTGCCTTCTTTCTCTTCTTTCCCTAGCAATATTTTTCAGACTCAATTAACTTTAAAATTTAAAGAAATCAAAGGGCATTTTGAATGGTAGTGAAATGAAAATAAATTTTGCTTTGATTTAGTTTTCATTGCATTTATGCATGAATACTATGAAGCCTCCAAGATAATCTTTGGCCTTCAGAGACTACAACATTACCAAATGCCATGTTGAAGTGGGAATAGGTAGACAGCAATGTGTACAAGATACTGAACTATACCCACAGCTTTGGGATTGCCTTAACAATGCAGAGATGCTGACACAAAGGGTACGCCTAATATAAGTGATATCCTATAGAAATAGAAATGCGTGGGAGAGTCATTAAAGGGGAAAACCACACTTGCTATTTTCTTCATCCAAATTTCAAATTGCATAATCAAGATGCAAGCCCAGAACTTCTAAATGACTGGTGAACAGATTTTAAGGGGCAGAGATGAGGGAGTTATAACTTCTTAGAGTACATACATTGGCTTGCTTTATTTTTTTTTCCTCTATCTTGGCAATAAGAAATTGTTATCTTTTAGAAATTTCCCTGTTAAGTACTGAAACTCAGATGTAGACACACATTATATATACACATATTTTACATACAAGACTTTAAAATTCAAGTGAAAATATTAAGTATTAAATATGTATATGCATTTAAATTATGTGTAAATTAATATAGTCTAAGTTTTAAATTAAGCCACAAGGAAACAAAGGCCCTTTTGAAAACTAACCACATATGCCTTGAAATATTCATGCTGTACTGGGGAGTTGCTTTTTAGCATTGTATAGGAGTAAAGTGAAGAGTTATTCAATAAACATATAATTGTAGAGATTTATCCCCTAATGAAAATGAAATATTTAATTCCCATATTCATATTTTCAAATATCTTTATTTTATCTTATCCCAAGACTATCTTTTCTAATTATCTGTGTAAACTAAAGTTGGATTTAGAATGGATAAAACTTAGAATGTCTCAATCTGCTCTCACTTACCTTTCAAAGTTCATGGTAGAACTTAAAATCACTTATTTAAATATATTTTGTTAACTCAGTTATACACATTAGTTTATCTTTGAACCATGAATAATTCCTTACTTACATTTAAAGATTATAGTATCTCCAAATGTTTGAAAATTGTGGGATTTTCATTCACATTTTGTGAAAGTGTGAGTGAAGGTGAGTTGTGTGCATTCAGACTTACTAGGATAGGTCAGAGTTCAACACTTGTGAAATGTTTGTTACTATGACATTTCCTCTAGGAGCTTCTTCTGATAAAGTAAAAGGAAGTCACTGGCACAAAGTATCACTTGATACTTTGGGAATGTGTTAGTAACTCTAAGAAATAATACTATAATAAACACATCAGTACAAAAATTGTTGGCTAAATTTGAGAATCATTAGTCACCATGTGATCACTTGTACAGAGTCTGGTCTCCTCGGTGTTTTTAAAAAGATAGGAAGATATCTGAGTGTAGAATAACTCCTAACATCACATATTTATATAGTGTATTTGAAATTTTCTTTGAGTAAAGGTATCATTTATACATTACCATTGGGGAGATAAGAATGGAATTGTACACACGCATATATAAAGGTTGATAATGAAACTTTTTTTCTTTTTGAAGGCTAACATTTTTTAAGTATTTTAAGAAATAATCCTACTTTCTCTGTAACTCCACAGGCACCCATGAAAAAGAAAAATCTCCAGATTGATATGACAGTCTTAAATTTTTAAATTTATGAGTATTTGTAAGTTTTACTGCTTGGGTCAAAGAATAATATCTGCCATTTCATAATTAGGTTAAATTATTCACCATGCGTTTGAAAAACTGATAGGCCAGGAAATATTCTAAAGTCCACTTATTCTCTCTGTGCCCATAGGAATCAAAACCTCTAGTCTGTACGGCACCAAAAACATCTGTGTTCTCAGTCCACACAACCATTTCTCCAGTACCTCCCCCACTTACGTTTCTTTTACCCAGGAACACCTGCTGACTGCTTCAGCCCTGAAAATATGCTTAAAAGCCTCCCTCTGCAAGAAACCAGAACTTCTGGCTTCTGACACTCAGAATCTCAGTGACTTTGGGAAATTTTAATCTTGTTTGTGTGGTACATAAAATATGACTTGAAGTATGTGTTAGGGGTTGGTTACAAATCAGTGAGATAAGATTAGCCACTCTTCATAACTTGTCCAATGAGACGGATGGCATTAGTTCAACATATGTGAACGTTATCTATATTAATAATCAGACAGACATGCTGTGTAAAACAAATACAATAATTTTAAAAGGTTATTCTAGTTGTAAAATATTACAGGACAAGTAAAAATTTTGACCACTATTCTATTATTTGTCATAATCACATTACAATGGATGTAATTCTAGAATATTTAATATAAAATAATGTTTCAAATGTTTATTTATGAGGAAAATTCTATTGCTTCTTTGAGGGTAAATATCTATAATCAGTTAGTAGCATGTATATTACTTTTTCTAGATGAAAGGTCACTTAACCTTTTATTTTATATAGCAAATTTTAAGTGTATTATATTTAATAAAATTTTAATGCTACATCTTGATTTTATAATAATACTAAGCCCTTTTTGGAGTTTCAGAGCATTTTGTCATTGAAACATTTAGTTCTCATATTACCATATCATCTCATCAATCAACTTAACATGCTGATTGTCTGTTTTGTTGTCAAGTGTATTATTTATTGAAGGGTATATCTAAACATGATACTCTGCTTTTTACTCAAAAGCCATTCTTGTGATGGTAAATAGAGAAAGATAGTAAGGCAAAAATTTCACTAGTGAGATAGAGTATTGGAAGATTCACATGAAGAAAATAGGGCTCTGGTTGTAAAAAGAGGCATATTGTGATGGGTATTGCAAGAAGACGATCATTTATTAATAGGTAAGATTTTCGAATTGACATAAAAAGTACAAGCAGAGGGACAAATGCTTTTACAAAACACAGCTAAAAGCAAATCATGAAGCTTGAGGCACACATATTTACATAATTGTTCACTTTCAAAATCCTGTAATAGTGATCTGCTTCTTTCTACTACCTCTCTCTATTTCCCCTGTTCTGTCATCCATGCTCATTAAACTCTTGAAAGTTGCTCAAACTTACAATAATTGGTTGTACAGATTTCTTCACCCACTGAATTTCTGTGTGCTGTTCACTCTGAATGATAAGATTTCAGGTGCGACTAATTAAAAACTCCCGCACCAACCTCTAAGGATGGGATGGGTTGTAATGCCCACTTTCAAAGTGTTGTACTTGCTGTAATGAAGAATTTCCTTCATGTTATTCTAAATATTTGTTCACGTGTTCATCTCTTCTTCTGGTCATTATGCTCTTTAACAGTCCATAGATTGTGCTATGCTATTGTAATCATACTCTAAGGTCCTCAAAACAATACGACTTCAGTTGTTATGAGTGGTCTTAATTCATATAAAACATTTTGAGCATTGGCAAGTCCCCACCTTCATGGAGATCATCATTTATTATAGCAATTTTCAAATATGATTCCCAGACAGAGAGCCATAGGGTGATCAGTATATGGAAATTGGATTTAGAAAGCAAATTACTTGTTCAGCCACAACCTCAGAACTACTAGGTCAGAATCTCTGGAGTGAAATTCAGCAGTCCTGTTACTTGAAGCTACCTTTGTAGTTAATTTTAATATAAACTCATCTTTGAGAGCCAAATTTAGGAGAAGAAAAGCTCTAACGTGGAAAAACTTTAAAGCTTTGAAAGGAAGAAACCATTTGCACATAGTAGTACTATGGAAATGTAAAAGACTAGAAGAAGGAATATAGGTTATGACTCTAGAAAATAAGCACCCCCTCTAGAAATATAACAATCCAAAGAAAGATTAATTGCTAAGATCTTTTTATGATGCAAAAATGGATTAAAAGTGGGGGACATACCTTTAGATGACTCCAAACCTAAAAGAATTATATGGGAATTGTTGGTAGTGGTGATGAATAAAAAGAAATCAAATACTAAAGTTGTGTTTTTAATATTGATTTTATTTGAGATGCCAGAAGATATTTGAATGGAGGTACTCTGCTGTACAATTGAACAGACTCAAATGTAAATTCTGTCTATGGCAATTAATATCTTTGTAATCATGTCCCCAACCCATCAATTTTTATTTTCATTTCTTTACATGTAAAATTATCTCAGTGCCTTGCTTCATTGAGGTGTTGTAAGAAGGGAAATAAAAATTAAAGCAATTTCATATGAATGTTTAGAATCTTCAGTGAAATATTGGTGTTTTATTATTAAGTAGGCATTAGCACCACTGTTAGAGTATACGACTGAAGCCCTCAATAGGATCCATAAATGGTTAGAAAGACTTTAGGGTCCTATTCAAGATGTTGCAAATAGAAACTATTGACAGAAAAGAGATTATTGTAACAAGAAAACGTGAACTATTAGCTCATGCAGACACTAAGAAGAAAGAAGACAAGGAGGCAGAAAGACAGCAGGACAATATACATCTACACAAGTTTATTTGTCACTATCATCTTCCATACTATAAGTATGGGAGTTCTGCAATTGTTTGAACTGTGCAAAACTACTGAAAACAGCTCTTGATTTTGTTTGAGCTCTCTATCTCAAAAGTCAAGCAATCTCTTTTTAGGTAGCTTATTTTTTTTAGTATATTTTCCATGTTTATTCATAGTATCTCCAAACTTTATACTTTGATTCCTTTCATATTGGTGGCTCATACTGTTGATAAAATTTTAGTCATAAAGATGTCTTCCCTTCACTTCTTTGGACTCTCTCTGTCTCTTACTACATGAAAACTTAGAAGCCAGAGAAAAGGATGTCATCATTTCCCCCTTCATTTCTTCAAGCACTCTCTGTCTCTTACAACATGAAAATATAGAAACCAGTGGAAAGAATGCCATCACTTTTCCATGTTACTCTTAAGTATTTACATCACTTAAGTCCATCGTATTTGACATTTTAAACCTAGGCAGAAACATAAATGAAAAAAATGGAAAATTAATCTTGAAAAAACGATTACCTTCACTGTGTGTATTTTATCTATTTTGACATTTTTACACTTAAATTTACAACCTTCTTAGAGCTCTATGCTCTAATATGCTTCATTTTATCACACCTTCAGCCATGTTCTCCTATTATCTGTCACCTATAAGTATCTCAATAAGGTAAAGGGTAATAAATCTATTTCAACAATTCTTTGTACCTCATTATATGACTGCAAGACTGTGGTGATACCACAGAACCGGATATGGGAATCATTTTGCCTAAACTTGTACAAATACATCACATTTGCTGATACAATTAAGGGTTAAATATGACAATATAAAATGATAGGCACTAGAGATAGGGAATAATTTGAAATTATCTCAATTAAGATGTTCAAAAGACCAAGGAAAGGAACATTCAAATGATAACCCATCACGTCCAGTTACAATGAAGCTGTATGCAAGTATAAACGGAGAACTGCTATAGCTAAAACCTACCTTTCTTATTAACAGAAAAAGGTTAGGCATGGATGTAGTTACTCTTCAGACTTCATTCCCATGTCAGCATTTCCAGAATTATTATGTGAAATGGACCTAATGCTTTACTCAAAATCAGTCATGGAGTAAAAAAAGCAATTCAGTTTTATTGAACACACCTGTTTAATAAATTTCTAATTGCTTTCACTAGTCATTTAAAAATGCAATACCATTACTTTTCGCCTTAATGCAGTGATCATTAATGATATTGTATCTCATTCTGCCTCCATATTTATATCCATTTTTTAACAAAAACAAGTTATTTTGCCACTGTGAGAATTACTTTGTTACACACATAATTATATATTCCTTCATATGAACATTTACATAATTTACAATATTGGTTTAATTCGAATGTGTTACAATTTGTCCTGTCATTTAGTGTTAATATTGAAAATAGAATTTGAGAGCCAGACATATTTACTAAACGTGATTCTTGATAAATGTCTGTTTGCTTTTGTTGAAAGCATTGGTGACATTATGTTAAATGATAGTAAGCAGGTTGGTTAAGACATAGTTAAATTATATATCCAAGTACTCTCCTATTAAATGACCTTCAGGGGTAAAATTCAAGTATAATCAAGTTAACTTGATTGTCAGAAACAATTCCACTTTCTTGTGGACAAGTATTTCTATTTTTTGGTAATTTACCCAAAAAATAGACAGAAAAGGACAAATTAAGTTGAACTAAACATTGCACAAGAAAACAAACTACTTTAAAAGTCTTCAACTTTTTGGCCCTGGCGTTCCCCTGTACTGGGGCATATAAAGTTTACATGTCCAATGGGCCTCTCTTTCCAGTGATGGCCGATTAGGCCATCTTTTGATACATATGCAGCTAGAGTCAAGAGCTCCGGGGTACTGGTTAGTTCATAATGTTGTTGCACCTACAGGGTTGCAGACCCCTTTAGCTCCTTGGATACTGGGACTTTGGGATAGCATTGGAAATGTAATTGAGGAAAATACGTAATAAAAAATATTTTAAAAAAACGAAAAAGGACAAAAAAATAATATTTAGTAAATCATAGAGAAAGACACACACACAAAAAAAAAACAGTCTTCAACTTAAACCCAGCTTGGTCACATGCTTGTAATTCAACTACATGAGATGCAAAAGCAAAAATAACCAAAGTTCATAAATTTAAGCCTACCCAGAACTACATAGCAACACATGCATAAAAAATGAATAAGTAAATAAATATATTAAATTATTTATAGTTATAAATGTAATTAATTGTTGAAAACTCAGTTCTTCATTGATTGTTTTAATTGCTAATTTAATAATTTAGGTATGGTTATCATTTATAGGTTGTTCATAAATTTTGTATGAAGAACATGCCTTTCTTCAGGTTTGTAATTCAATCATCGGTTTCATTAAGGGCAAGAATATGAATACCCAGATTCACCTTCACTTTGTTTCCTCTTAGCTTGTACAAATGGCTATCAGGATATTACTTAGCTATCAGAGGGGTCCGAGTAGGTGTAAGATATATAATAACCCCCTCTTAGATAAAATAGGAGGCATTTGGCCAGTTCAATAATTACAGTTGATCTGCATTAATGTTCTTTTTCAAAAGAAGCATCCTCTTATTTATATTAGCCAAGAATTATTGTGATCATTTTAATTCATAGCCAAGATATTCATGATTTTGTACATCGTAGTACCTTGGCCCCATTTTTTATCTTGTTTTTTTATCTTTACTGAATTCATCTGCAATTGATTTTATCAGTAAGAGAATGTTCAACAACTATATCAAAAATCTGTCATTAAACTATAATGGATACATTCTAGGTTACTTCTTCACAGTCTCCTAAGATCTTTGCTTCATTTGATGGGATTGTTTATTCTCTCCAGCTTGAGTAATATACTCTAGGCCAAAACATTATGAAGAACACACAAAAGACATCTGTTCTCTTTAATCTTAGGTGCCTAAAACATAACTACATCACTATTTAGAACATTTGGTAAATTATTTTTTCAATCCAACTTAAATTTTAACCCACTATATTTGTATACAGCTTCATTAGACTTGAGATAAAAAGGTTTTCTGTTTTAACATTAATATGAATACATTAATATGAAATATATTTTTAAAACAAGTAATAAATGAGTTTTAATGTTTCCTTTAAACTATCAGTTTTACCTACCTAGTACTGCAACCTTAGTTACCTGATACTACACCACTAATCCATTTTAAAAGCAAACAAAAGTTCTATGTTTAAAAATTTTTAAAGATGATTAGTGAAATAATTTATGATGAGTATTCATTGAGCCAGTTTTTTTGAGCAGGTATTTAATAAGATGGCTTAATTACATTTAGCATACAATATATTAAGTTTATAGGGTTATTTGGAACACCTTTCCAGTAGATGCTGCACTGGAATAACATTGCCATGTCATTTTAAAATTTATCTTTATAATATGATAAAAGGTTTATTTCACTGATGCTGCTGTCCTTGCGTCAGAATGTTTCCTTGGTGTGTCAGTACCTGCTATTGGCAGCACAATGTCAGTCTAATTAAAGACACTTGTAACCACCTATCTCTAAAAGATGGTGATGAGAAAGCATATGGTGTGGTTTGTTAGCTCAGGACATTGCCAACTCTTCGTTTTCTGGCATGTGGATTTTTCAGTTGTACTTGTGAAGAGAGCTTGGACCTAGGCTTAGCAGCTAAGCAGTATTAACGGTGATATAATTTCTTTACATTCAAAATCACTTCAATGACAAGATATGTTTTAGTCTCCGCTTTGATATGGTAAATGTCCATTATGTTGTCTCATAATTTTATGGACTCTAATGAAATAATATGGTTAATCAACAAATATAAAACATTTTCTTGAATATATTTCTCCTGAAAATAGGTAGGATGATACACCAATTATGTGATTTCTTTTTTCTAACTAATCTTATTAAAGGGGGAGAACATGAAATCATTGAGTACTGTACCTCAATTTTATTGTAATGATTTTGCTGGTTACCAGGTGGGGTGGCAGTTGAAAAATTTGGTGAATGCACTACGAGAGGACCCGAGTGGTGTTATCTTAACTTTGAAAAAGCGACCTCAGAGCATGCTTACCTCAGCACCAGCTTTACTGAAAAATATGAGATGGAAGCCCCTTGCTCTGCAGGTAATGAAGCTTAATCATAAGTCATACACCATCATTTTAGCCATAGATTATCTCAGTAATGCTTCTTTTTTGTGCCTCATCTCAGCAGCATATGAATTAATCTTGTATGCTTTTGAAAATTTGTTTGTGAAATTATCTCTTCACCTCTTATCCTTATAGACTTAATTGTGATGAAATCTGAGACAATAACTAAAACCCAAAGAATAACACTAATTTCATTTAAAAACTTTAAGCATAATTCTAAAAATTCACAAGTTATTCCATGTCAAAATATGGAGAAGAAAGTAAGGTTTATTTTTGTATTATAACCTTATATTTTATAAGTTGTAATCACCTACACTTCTGAAAGAAAGTAGTGGATAGTTTAAAAAACTACTTTAAATCAGGATATAAACTTGTAGTTTATAAAGAGTGGGAATTTAATTTTCAAATTAGCAATTAAAATTTAATTAATCTATTTCACAGAAGATTTCATTTTTCACTTGTCCATCAGGGGAAGTGCTACATTAGGAGTTTTTTCATTTTTCTTTATTATGAAACTTCATTATAAAATATTAGTTTGGATGGCAATATAGTATATAAAGTTATTTTAAAAGATATAAAATTTTGTGGTTGGACAAAGAAAAAAAATAGTACATTTTATTTCAATCAGGATAGAATCCTGAAAAGATATTGAAATTTTTTTTCACAAATCTTCTATTTTTAAGTCAACCGACTATTACCTTATTGTAGAAGTCTAGTTGTTTGGCTGTTTTTAAATAATTGATCAGTGAATTTAGAATACTGACCATTTTTCAGATTAAGAAGAAAAGCTTCAATATTTCCCCTTCTATGTAAGATTTGATAATCTACTAGTGCTTTTTACAAGTCATAGATTTTTTTTCTAATAAGTTCTCCATTAAACTGGTCTCACGAATTATAATTTTTTTCAGTGTCTAATACTTTACCACTTACCAGGCCCAAGGTTGGCATTATATTTGGATAATGTTAAAGCACATAAAATGTTTCAATGTTAATAACTTTATATCTTTAATGTGAAGATTTTTGTATTTTTCAATAAATTAAATTAATATGTCTAAATGCAGTTGACTTACAATACCTATTTATACAAAAATATCTAATGATTGCTAAAGTCCATAGGCTATTTGCCTTATTAAGTTATATGTCACCAGATCAAAATTCTCTATCACATAATTTTTTTCTTACTGCATTATAAATTGCTTTGTTCTACTCTGGAATTTCCTATTGACACTTTCTATGTCAAAGATACTTTTTCAAAGCTTAAAGGAATGGGAACATAGAAGAGTCCCATGCTTTCAGTTATTAGATGGTTCTCTTTAAATATGTGTACATTTCTTCCTTTTCTATAGCAATTCATAAGGAACTTAAACACCAAAAAGATCCTAGTTTTTGTTGATTCATATTCTCTGAAGTAGTATGTCTAGAAACTCAAATGATTATTTATTCCATTGTTAGATCTTTGGCCAGTAGTATAACCTGAAGTGAAAAATGAATGTTAAAGCAATTAAAAGTCACTTACATGACTAAGTAAAGAAATCCAGACATTAGTATTACTTATGTTATATATATACTTGATATTTGTTCCAAGTTAGGGCACAAAAACCTTTTAAAAGTTAACTCCATCAATCCTTACGATACAATTATAAAAATTTAAGGTACTATTTTAGGTCCATTATTTAAAAGCTATAAATATTATCAAAATATTAATTATACTTATTTCTTATTACTTACTAATTTATGCTGAATATTTTATGAATTTATGTTTTCATAATACTAAAATTTGGAGGAAAGGAAAAGAATTTAAATAAGTACATGTGTATATATCAACACATTTGGAAATTTGCTATTTCAACTAAATTTGGGTAACCTAAAATGTATTATCTGAAATTCACCATCTCTAGATAAGCAAGGCTGTTAAGGAAAACAAAACTATTTTTAACATCTTTGAAAATTGCTTCAAACTTTAACTTTAACACAGAAAAGGGGGGAAATTGGTTTTAATTAAATTCTTCCTAGTGGTGCTAAAACTAATTCTTAACACTAAGGGTGTACGTGTTCTATAATTTTACAACAGCACCACTACCACCATGTGTTCTTATAACCTATTTTGAGGACTGGAAATGATATCATTATAGACTTCTTTATTGATCTTAAGGCTTTAGCCTGTGCTAAAATCCATACACCCTGAAGCTTAATGGAAACTATCAGAATTTTTATAGAAAACAAATTGAGTTCAAGTTAAGGTGTAACTCCCTAAGATTTCAAACTGGAGAATTGGAATGCAGGCTGTTGCAGAGAAGAAATGCCAAATAGCAGGGTGAGGTTTGATGGCAGTTGTGGATTACTCCATGGCTTTGTTGGAGGTCATATTTTCTGAGAACCAGCCTCACATATGAAGCACAAAAACTATTGCAGCCAATAGTCCTCTGTGTAGACACAAGTGTCATTATTATTGTTTTCTTAATTCTGGTATCCATACAGATTAGCTGGAACCAGAATGCATAAGCATTAAATATAAATCATCAATATTGAAACTTGAAGTTTGAATTATGTTGGTTCTTTTTCTAAAGTATACCAGTAATCTAATAAGAATTAGATTAATTAGAAGCTATACAAAAAAATGTTGTATTTATTTAAATCAGCATGTGTATTTTATTTTTTTTACACCAGGCTCAATCTATCTACTAACTTTTTTCAAATAAAAGTATCAATTGACTGAACATGAAGGCCAAAAGTAGTGTATACATCATTTTTCATACCTAATGATTTAAACAAATTATGGTACTGATTTTTTATTTATGCCAATAAAGTATATGTATCCTAAGGTGAAATATTTTACTTATAAACTGATTAAAATGATAGGACCATTTAATATTAATAAATTGTAATGGTAGATTTTGATTTGGAATTTCTTTGGAACTCATACCCAAATAAGCAAAAGCATACAATTCAACTTCATGCTTACAGAGCAATTTCATCAGCACATTTCATGACACTTGGCAGCTCTTTTGATAAAATTCTATCTTCTCAAACATTTGATGATAGAACTGAAGGACTTAAAGATCCCTTAAGATACAATGACCAATTTAATTACGTCTGAAAATTTGAATTCTGTTGTCATCTGTATATGGTCATAAGTAGCAAAGATGTCTGTCTATGAGATACAGTCTTTTATTCTAAGGTAAACTGGGGTGGCTTGCCTCCTAAGAGTTGCTTTCAAAACATCTCCTTAGGGGCACTCTGCTAATTTCCAGGATGTGGGTAAGCATGGTGATTGCATATGGTCATTCTTCTATTAATTAAATGAATTCCAGGGAGTGCTGGGTAGACCACAATTAGATGACTAGAAGTTTGTCGTACTAAATGCAATTGATGCATTATAACAAGAACATAAGAGCGATCAATTTCTTCTTACAAGAGATGTATGGAAGAAATAACTGGACACTGCCAAGAAATTTCCTTAAATCATCACTGGGAATCAATGATTATTTAAAATGCTTGAAGAACACAGCTTTTGGTGGAGAAATATATCTCAGATAAACTAATGCCAATTTAGATATTGTTCAATGCATTTTATATAAATTAGCACTAATTTATATGAATAGCATTATATTCCTAAACTATTTTCTACCCCATAAATCTATTATATTGATACTGTAGTGTTGGTTTGTGATTTTTGTACTTAAATTTTATTTTATTGATGGAAGTTTACACTTTACAGTCCTGTAATGACTAAATAGGAATGAAATAGAAAATTATCAACAGCAGTCAGTTTTGTATATCGACTGGTATAACAACTGTAGAATGGCGAGCACATTAAATTTAAAATAATATACTTAAATGATTGAAGTCATGTAAAAGTCAAAACAAAAGCAATACATTTTATTTCAGTATCTAAGATACAATTTAATGTTATTAAATGAACATTAGTGAAAGTTTATACATTTTACTGAGTCTTGTTTTAAAAACATATTACGAGGAAAGCCTTTTATTTGAGGTATAATTTTAAGTAAAAATACAATTATGCTAGCTGGACAACAGTGGCATTTCTATGTTCTATATGCTCAAATTAGGAAGTGACTTGCAAGAAGCTATCACATCACATTGAAGTTCATCAGTGTGTGAGCAATCGGATGAAGAATCTAAGTAACATTTGTGGGTTTGAGCCAAATGCTTTTACAGTTTTAACACTGTGTATAAGAACATATGGTGTTAGACATTGCCAAACAGCAATTAAGTTAAGCTTAATGCTTTTCGAAAATCTTAAAAATAAAGTGTTTCAAGTAAAACCTCAACATCCCACAATTTCATTCTGTTAATATCTTAGATTAATGTTAACTAGATTTTCGGACATGTGATTTCAAATTTAATATTGTCATTAAATTGTGCACATAAGATCAAACCGCACAAAATTACATACACTCACTAGTCTTATCATCAGTACAATGTGATTTGGTGGGAATAGCTATTTTGTAATATGACTCCAAATGTTATATAAGATATTGTGTAATAGCATACATATTTTTTGTCCAAATATTTGTGCTTTTTAAATTTAAGAATATAAGGTCTCCTGATCATATCCATGGTCTAAAAAAAGCTTGTTTTCTTTATAGTCTAGTAAGTACAACAGAAAATTTACATGCTTAGAGAAGAAAACATAATTTTTGTTTCTTTAAATTTGTATTCTAATAGAAGCTGAGAAACTGAGGGAGAACTTTTTAAACACACAATTATTTTGCTTAAGCTCTTCTCAAATAATTTATCACATAGAAAAGGCTTGGCCAAGTAAAAATGTACACATTTTGTTTTGAAATTATAGCTAGCATTTTCTATGTGGTCAAGAAATGTATAAGATTGTATGCAAATTCTTCTTTCAATACCCATAATATATTTTCTCTGGACCATTTGTTGAGATGATCAAGGAAATAATTGTTAATATAAAGCAATATCCTGGTACTAGTGATACCAGTATTGTGAATTTAATAAGAATGTGCCTGAACTGTATAAGAACTTAAATACTGTTCTATGCTAGAACTTTGGGGTGTTGTGATCAATTTGAGTCTGTGATTACTTCCAAGAATAAATAAAATGAATGGCTAGGTTATATATACTTACTGTAATCATTTGTATCTCATTTGATATTTTCAACCTGAAAGGGAAAAACAAGTTTTTGTGTGAATTTCATATAAGTAATTTTTACAAATAGTATTATTGCAGTGTTTAACATTTCAATATTGGGGTTGCCTCTATGTCATTGGTTTCATTGAAGAAATTTATATCTCTGACTTTGGTAGATCAGTTACTAAATTGAAGGACAACTAAATTAAGATATGCTTGACCAAGATTTTAAAGTATTTCAAGTAAAACTTAAAATTCAAATTTAGTTTCTTAAGTGATATATACATGTATATATGTGTATATATGTGTATATATATATACACATATGTATATATCAGTACTTTGCTGATGTTTTGTTTGTGATATTGTGATATTAGAATTAGAGGACACAAAGAAGAAAAGCTAAAAATTTTCTTTGACCATTACAACCCTCCATCAATATGTAAACTGATGGGTAATATATTATTGCTAAAGTTTTCACTCATATTTCAGAATGATTTATACCATACTATATTTTAGAGTATGTCTTTAAGGTATTTATATACTTTAAAGTGACACTGAAATGCATGTATGACTTCTAAGTAGAAGATTTCTGAGTCTGGTTGACCATTACAACTACTCATTAAGCATCTAAATGTATTAAAGAACAGTATATGATTTTGAATTTAATACTTAGAGAGAAAAATAACAGTAATCTATAATAATATATCAGACTTGATTTCTAAGAGTAAAATACATATATACATGCACACACACACATACATATACAAATAGTCTTTTCTAATGTAGTGCTGTTCATTTTGTGGAAGGGGAATTTTTTGGTATAATAAACATTTAGAAATGAATATTGGATGATATGACTAGGTCCTTCCAAATAAACTCCTTTGAAGTCAAATTCAAAATGGATCTAAATCATACTTAATAGCATGCCATAGCACCGTGTTATTGTGAAGTTTTAGGATAATATGCAGTCTTAAAATAATACCTTTAGTCACTGATAGTAGTTTTTGCCAAATAATTTTACCAAAGATATTAAAGCCATGAAAGAAAGAATAGGATTAAATCTACTTTTTGTTTAAAGTGCAAATTCTTCCTGGTACAACCATGACTATTTTCCTGATTCTATATCATAAATAAATGATTTACAGTAAATGTCTCTAAGATAAAAGAAGGTATAGTTTAGTTTTATTAAATTCTCTTATTTGAGGTTTTTAGTCAAAAGATAATATATATATATGCATATATATATATATATAGGTTAAAATTAAATTGAATTTGGAAATACACTTAATTTGTAATCAAAGAACACTAAATTTGTCATTTCCCATGTATTTTCATACTAATGGTAAATTATTTGATTAGAACTTTTTACAATTAAAATTATTTTCAATGATTTCAGCTTAATTTCATTATTTGTTCTATTCTGTTACACATCTTCCTGCAGTTTCTTAATGACTTTAAAATGTTTTTAGTCATTTAATTTTATGCTACTTCAATTCTTGACCAGAAATTTTTTTTTTAATTTTATTTAATATTTTTTTTTTACACTCCAGATTTTATACCCCTCCCGGTCTACCAAGTTGATAATTTTAATATGATTCCCAAAATAAATGTTTTCTTTCTAACTCTGCTTAGCTTGACAATAATGGCACAAACAGTACAGAAAATATTACATATATATTGAATATTACTATGAGCTTTAATTTGTATAAGCCAGATAGCATCCACACAATAAACCCCTTGAAGAACTTCCTCTGGTTTATTTATCAATAAAATAAACAGTCAGTTGAATTTAGCAACATAATCGAACCATTCTTCCTTTGCTCTGTAAGAACAAGTTGTATTTATTTTATAGCAGTTCAATTAATTGGACCAGGGTAACATAACCAAATCTGATACCTATTTGAACATTTTAAGCCTTTTTCTTATATTAATTTTCTAGCATGATGACTCACATTAACTCTTATTAATAGCAACTTCTTGTTGAAAATAGAAATAAAAAGATACACTTTTTTCTTATATTATTAATTTTCCAATATAGTAACTCACATTAAATGATGATATTAATAGCAACTCCTTCTTGAAAATAGAAATATAGAGGTAATAGAAATTTGAAGGAAGTTGGCATAGCTAATCATAAATGTACTAGAAAAGAAATTCACAGTTTTGGGCGATTGTTCATGAAAAATAAAAATTCTATTAGTCTTTACCTCGTACTTAAGGCATCTTTAAATATTCTTGTAAAAAGTTGACTGCAATTCCTTTTTTCCTTGTTTTCGGGTGTTGGGGAAAGAAAGTAGATAATAAACAAACAAAATCTATAGATTACCAAAGTTAAAGTATAATTAGTAACCTTAAAGTAGAAGAAAACAATAAAATTTAAGATTACTTTTTATTAAAAACTTGTATTATTAGAAAGTTTTTTGAAGTTCATTTGTACTACTAGGATATTTTAAAATTAAAGTATATTGAAAAACATACCAATTATTTGTTCTTCCTTCATAATAAATTGATTTTAGAGTATTGGAAATTAATATACTGGATATTAAGTTCTTATTTTGCTGCATTTCTATTAGGGTTGACTGTATTTTGAGTCAAAATATAACAACAAAGAATAAAAGAACTGTAAGCTGTCATATTGCAATACATACTGGTGTGAGTGTATGTGCATGTGTATGTATCTCTGAATCTTTCATTCAAACATTATAGAGGCATGAAACGCACTTAGAATTCATTTTTTATTATCTTGGGCTTCATGGCATTCATCAGTACAAATGACTCCTCTAATCATCTCTATACTCTCAGAGTTTCTCATTGCCAAGAATTTAGTTTCTATGGGACAGGCATACATTAGGTGTATCCTATCCCAAAAAAGAATAGTATTGTTAGACAGAGAACTATTTATTACATACTGTCATAATATCTAAAATTTGTTAATTAATATGTAAAGTTTATGACACTTTGAAATCATCATATATTATAGAAAATTAAGATTTCATACATTGCCATTCTTTTTCCTATCTCTTTTTATTTATTTATTTTTATTTCACATACATTAAACTTAACTGTCCTTTTGAGAAGAAGTGTGATTTGAATCTATTAAGATAAGCTGTGTAATGAGGAAGGTCAAAATCATTAAGTGAGTCCCAAATTGTGTAGCTTATCCCAGTGACCTACATTGTAATTTCCATTGTATTTATGCCTGGCTTTCTAAAATGTTCTGTTTTCTGTATTAAAGTAATGCTACAATACAAGTAGTTGTAATATACATTTATTTGAGTGTCTAGCAATGCATGTTGAAGTAGTAGAATTGTGAGTTCATCTAGATATGCCAAATGTGTTTCATACAGACTAAAATAACACCGTTTTGTCATGGGAAGATGCAATTCATTTTGTGATCATTACTTTTGTGTTTGAGATTGCATTGAGGGTTACATTTTAATGTTAATTGTGTGTATACTTAATCGGATATGTAAGACAAATATAAAAAATTGTGACCTATAGTTCCAATTTAGTATAATTTTTCAATCCACAAGATTATTCTTACATTCTGTGAATTAGAATTGGGAATGCTCTTAAGACATCCTGATATATGATTGATTCAGTTTATACAGCATCTTTAGAAAGCAACCTCTATTTAATACTTAAATAAAAGAGATCTATAGACATGGAACAAGAGATAAGTTTTAAATGATAGATAAATCCGTGTGCTTGTGAAAGATCAAATGATTGTGTCACCTTAATCACTATACTTTTGAAGATGTAATAGAAAATGGCTTTGAAGAGACAGCTCTGTGTTTATGTTGGCAAGAACTATATTTTCATAGAAAATACTCTCCTGTGTTGATCTCTATTTTTTGTTACCTTCTTTGAACCTCTGTCACATTCTTACTAACATAAAACTATGGTTTATCAAATGTCAGTCAGGATGCAAGTAAGCTAAATCTTTTATGAATTATTTTTATTAGCTTTCAAAAGTGGGATTCCTGCAAATTTAATTGAAATAGTTTCTCATTTTTAAGTGACATACTCTTCTCATTACAAATCATTGAATGGTACGTTTCCTTTATAAATAGCTTTTGGTTGGTTAAACCATAGAAAAGGTGAGTTGGGGACTGCATGGAAAACATTATTGCTTATTATTCGTTTGGGGGAATATCAATATGGTAAATAACATTTTCTTGATTTCAGCCAAGTTCAAAACTTTGAACAAACAGATAATTTTTAAATGATAACTATGTGTCATTGTTGTTGTTTTGTGTTGTTTGTGTGCGTATGTATTTTCTTTTTCATTTTAACCAGCCTCTTATACCTAGAAGTCCCACAAGCAGCGTTGCCACGCCCTCCAGCACCATCAGTACACCCACCAAAAGAGACAGTTCTGCTCTCCAGGATCTCTACATTCCCCCTCCTCCTGCAGAACCATATATTCCCAGGTATGAACTATCCAGGTTGTTATTCTCCGCAGCTTCTAACTAAAGGCTAATCTAACAGCTTCTACACTATGAAGTCAGTTCTTGAACAATTTGAATAATTTTTCTTAGGCATTCTGAACACATTCTAAAAGGTAATTCTTATGAAAGTGAATGTGCTCTTAATAACAGTTACTTCACATAATAGGAGAGTAATATTCGATAACCAAGATTATTTTATAAGGTAAATAATTAGAGAGGATTTTTAACTGTGAAGCCACTAGAAATGTCAGTTCCATACAAACCATTTCATATGTATTTAAATGGCGAGTTTAGAGATATTTCTTATACTTTCTTAAATAAAAGTGGACAGTTGTAATAAGACCATCTCAAAATTTAGATGCTCATTAAAGGAATATTATAAACAAATCCTTCATAGGATAGGAATTTTGGTAGTATATAGAACATACATTGTGTACTTAATTACAGTTATACATGATAAAATGCTTTCTTATCTTAAAAAAGAGAAAAGGGCAGACTAGTTGAATTAAAATTTCTCACACAACTACATTATTTGAAAACATTTAAGGGAAATTTTGCTTTGATCTCTTTAAAAAAATAGTCATAATTGGATTGTCTTTTGACTGTATATACAGTCTTATACTGCAAGTGATATTTTGTACTTAACCAAATTTCTTTCTTTCTGAATAAATACTTTATAGCTCCTTAAGCAATTTTAAGCTATAATAACTAATTCATAAACCTAGTGTGTCTCATTAACTATAAAGAATATCCACTAGGGCAATGATCTGTCTCCTTAAATCTAGAGCATAACTATAGATTTGCTATGTTTGCATATGCACATATAAATTTAAGAAAAGTGAAAGTGTTTATATTACAGTGAATACATCAAGTTCTTCAGAAAACTCATACTATGAATGCATACATACATATACATATTTGTATATATCATTACTTTATTACACTGGACATTTTTGTTTTCCTTGGTACACTTCTCAATTTTACATAATTCAGTATATTCCATATAGTCACGTTTAATAAAGCTGACCTGTTGATAAAAGGCTGCTTCTCCATAATACTGTATTATAGAAAATACCAGCCCCTATAAATTTCTTTCATAGAGAATGTCTATATAAATATAACATGATAAACTAATAGGTCTGAATCACCTTCTGGTACAAGCTGCATTAGTATTCATGTCACAAGCCTCATGGAGAAATCTGCAAATATACAGATAAACATAGCCTTCCTCTAGTGTCCTGAGTTTCACTAGGGCTGTTTCCAAGCTAATTGCAATGTCAATTTCTTTTCAATAGAGGGCTAACAGTAAGAAAAACTAACAGGCAATTAGTTTAAGAAGAGCTTTCAGCCAACTGAAAATGAAATTTGCATTGAGATTTATATTTGTATTCTTCATGTTTCAGGACCAGTTATATACTTATAGTTCAGTATTAAACAATATATTTGTTTTAAGAGGTAAAAAAAATAAATGGTTATGTATATGGTAGCTATCTTGTGAGGAAATACATTAATAAGACAACTTTCTGATTGAATCAACTTTGAGAATATAATTTATTGCTTTCTACATCATTAAAATATCTGGATTATAGTTCTCTACTTTGGACATTTCAACATTTCCTTTTTAAATAGGCAAATACAATTTTTTGGTAGACTGAGATTCATAATTATTAAATTGACAGATTTTTATAAATTCATCACCATTTTAGAAAGTCTAATGGGAGATAATTAAAATATGACTCAGTTTATTTTGCAAGTTCAAGATTTTAGTCATATTTCGACATAAAATGAATGTGTTCATATTTGATAGTGCTGATTTGTGGTAGGTACTCTTTAGGATAACTAGGAACACCTATTACCAATGAAGCACAATGATTCACGAGAGGAAAAAACATTTGCAGTTACATTTATAGTCATATTCTAGAAGACAGTTTTTAAAATGAATTTTCACAGATAGCCAGGGAAAGATTTCATATGATAAACAAGGTGTTGTTTACTTAATCCTAGAAGGAAGCTTTTGTTATCAGCTCAATCACGACTCATGAGGAAAAAATTAAACCCAAATTGAAGACATTTTTTAAAAAGCCACCGAGCAGTACTCATTAATTTCCACAGGGTTATAGAGGTGGAAAACAGGAAATGGTATAGAAGTGGAGGGGACTGGGGTGGGGGGAAACGCATAGAAGTAGGAGCACAAGAGCAAGGGATGGATATTATAAAAATGCACTGAACAAACAGGAAGTGTTTAATACAATGTAAAATGAAATTACAGAAACCAAAAAAAAAGAAAGGAAATGTTTTTAAATAGCTAAAAGAGGATTTAGGGATCTCATAAAATATTGAGAAATTTCTCCCCTTAAATTATTACAGATGAAAAAATTAATTCTCAAATCCCATTCCTAAATTCCATATTCATATTTTACCTTATTTTCTACCCTCTCTCCATAAGAAACATTGCTAATGTGTAATTTCTGTATAGCCTTTAGTATCTATCCTTTACCTAAAACCAATCTATGTGCTGAAATAGTTCTTCTTCTTATAATATGACACAGTGAATATTGGACTAGAACAGAAGTTAGAAGATCCATGATGTGTTTCTAGCTGTCAGTTATCTCTATGACACTGGAGCCAGTTATTTAAACATTTGGCCTCACTATTTTTTTTTTTGTTTTTTTTTTTTTTTTTTTTTTTTTTTTTTGGTTTTTCGAGACAGGGTTTCTCTGTGTAGCCCTGGCTGTCCTGGAACTCACTCTGTAGACCAGGCTGGCCTCGAACTCAGAAATCCGCCTGCCTCTGCCTCCCGAGTGCTGGGATTAAAGGCGTGCGCCACCACGCCCGGCTCTTGGCCTCACTATTATGTGGAAGAAAATACGAATTTTAGCTTATCCTATAATTCTCAAAGAAATTTTATAGAGATTTGAAGATACATTATAAGGGAATGATATTGTTATTATTTTAAGGCCCCTGTAATTTTGTATGGCCCTAATAATATGCTCATCTCTACCTTCACATTGCTTTAGGGATGAAAAAGGAAACCTTCCTTGTGAAGACCTCAGAGGACATATGGTGGGCAAGCCAGTTCATAAGGGATCTGAATCCCCAAATTCATTTCTGGACCAGGAATATCGAAAGAGGTTTAACATTGTTGAAGAAGATACTGTCTTGTATTGCTATGAATATGAAAAGGGACGATCAAGTAGTCAAGGAAGACGGGAAAGCACACCAACCTATGGTGAGAGTTCTTCTCTTATGTTCTATAAAAGCTGTGTCTGCCATGAGTTTCTCAATTACCTTTCATAGATTATCAGTTGTAAAACTACTTGATTGCTTTTGATTATTTCAAATTCATCAGTGACTCTGTGTACTTCTGAGTAGACTAGCAACAATTAAGACATGATACTAGAAACTATTCTAGATATTCTAAAGAACAGGTAACATTTTAATTTAATGGGATGTGAAATATTAGAATCACATGTATATCTTCTATGACAGAGGACACAAATAAAATAATTCAAGAGTTTTATATAAGTATAAATACTCATAATTAACATGACTTCTTTGAAATGAAATCATTTTCTTAATTCACAAGGATTTGTAAAGACTCTTTTAGGTAGGCTTTTCTGGGGAAAGTATATATAAGGCTTTATATTCTTTTAAGAAGTTGTACAATTGATCTTATGTTTGAATAAAAGAAATTTTTACCTAGAAAGGACTAAGCTTATTTAGGTCATAGATGAAAATTGAGTTGCTTTGTTAGGATTTTTTTAATTGTTGACTCATGGATAACCAAGATGTTAATGTAATCACAAATGGTTGAAGGTGATATGCTATATCTCTAAGATTTGCATGTGAAGGCACTTAACATGTAAAATGAATAGATTTCATTGGAAGACTTTGCTTTTCCCTGTCCAATTTCAAAGTAAAGAGTGAGAAGCATATACTTTGGGAAAGCCAAGATTATTCCATAGAATGTTGCAGCATGGCTTCATCCTCTGTTCCCAAAACAGCAGTCATTTCCTCTTACACATGCTTAATTTTCTTACAGCTATTTGGCACGATTAGATATGTTAAGTTTTGTCAAAACTTAACCTAAAGAATAGCAACCAAGATGGGCAAGGTAGCTCCACAGAGAAAAGTGCATGCCATATAATCCTGGAGCCCATTGAAGCGAGCCTCTGGCAACCACACACGGAACACATACATACACACACGGACACAAATTCTGATGATAATAGAAAAATGTAAAAGAGCCTGAGCACTTAGATCCATCTGTGTTCATCTTTGCGCATATGCTTCTTTATCATAAGAATAAGTATCTCAACTTTAACATATCTTAATGACACTGTTATGGTTGCACTTATGTTGAGCTGTCACACACTGTAAGCATTTGAACCTTTTTTTTTTTTTTTGGTTCTGTAACATTTTAACCCTGAGGTATAGAGGTGTGTTGTCTTTGTTATCCCTCTTTATCCAGACCCATGGGATGATATAAAAGTTTTATGTATTTCAGAAGTAAATAATAACCAAAAGTTGTTAGATAGGCTGTTCAGTACATCTAATCTTATTATTCTTGGATTTTATACACATATCAAACTAGATAAATGATATACTTAAGGGGAAATTATCACTACCAAATATAGTCAAATATGAGTTCTTACTTCAATAGCTACAACTTGTTACTCCTTTCAGATTGCAGTTTAAAAACCTGGTTCTGTCATGTTCCACAAAACACATCTTCTCCAATAAAATAAAATACCTTAACTTTAAAAACTTTATATATTAGTCTATAGATTCCTGTTATTTATATGTAATAGCTGAGAAAAAATTAATGGTAGATGTTTAAGCAAGAGAGAAAGAAAGTCAACAAAGGGGTTTTTTTGTAATTGCTGAACTTCAAAACTATAATCGTACTGTATATGATTTAATCTATATTTTCAGTGTGGGTAATTATAGATAGTACCATGGAGATTTTTCAGATACAACACGAAGATTGTTCCAAGTAAATAATAGCTTAGTGTATTTCCTCTTTCAAGGCCAGATTTTAAGTGATAAAATGCACTTATCAGTTACAGGAAATTTATTTCCATGATTTTTCTCAAAACTAATTCATAGTTAATTGACTCAGCTAATATTTGCTATATACACATATAAAGTCACCCAGGCACTGAGGACATGAGGGGAGTAAAACTGAAATTTTCCCTGTAAGGTAGGCATAACCCCAAGGTCAAAATAACTATAAGATATCAAAGTTGTAGTAACTTCAGGTAAGTAGAAGAATGTATAAAACATGTTAGCTGTGGAATTGGAACCAAAAAAAGCATTACATTTATATTTGATTTTAAATATTAAACACTTATCCAGGATGTCTAAGTGCCTGTCAGGCCCAAACACATGGTACTTTTCAAAACCTGAGAATCTGAGTGTGTCTATAAATCTTTAAGCCAAAACCTCAAAGTTTCCAATATAGAGCACTTCATATTTTTCAACAAATAATGATAGTTAAACTTACTGGCTTTTGTGTGGTACCTCAGATGTATTGTATAAGTTGTTTATACTGAGAACATTCACTTTCATTCTTAGTCACAGATACTCTCATTTTCAAGTATGTAAATTAAGCCAGCAGTTAAGATTCTTAGACTGTAGGCTGAGTGGGATGGCCCCACCTCTACTCCCAACAGCCAAGAGGTTGAGGCATGTGGACTGGGAGTTCCCATTCAGCCCTGCCTAAAGCAGGGGATGTGGGTAAGCCTAGGAAAACATTCTCTCAAATAAAACAAAACATCAGAAAACTTCACATGAACTTGGAGAATCTTTAGAGACCTAACACAGTTCATAGAACACAGATGTACTTTGGTTGAATATGTCTTACTGTGTTTGTGTTTTAAAGGATCATACATGTATATATGAAAATAGGGAGCTCACTTTATATCATATTGGTTACTTTTCTCCTTGCTGCAACAAAATATCTGACGAAAGCACCCTGAGAAAGAAAGGGATTTTTTTTTTTTGGCTCACAATTTGAGAGTGCAGGCTATATCATGAAGGGAAATGCATGAAGGTGGGAGCTTGAGGCAACTGCTCACATTGCACCCGCAGTCAGGAGGTAGAGATTCATTCTGCTGCTCAGCTCGATTTCTCCTTCTCCTTCAATCAAGTATCCTAGCCCAGGAAATGGTACCACTACATTTAGGGTGGTTCTTCTCCACCTCAATTAGTGTGATCTACACAATTTCTTACTAACGGGCCCAGAGGTTTGTCTCTTAGATAGTTGTAGATCCTGTTAAACTTACAGTATTAAATGCCCCACCCAGACAGCAATAATCAAGCATAGATTTAGAGACAGATATTTGAAATTTTTCTAGTTGTATGGTATAAAACATAATTACTTAGCCAAGGTCCACATCTTATATTATCTGCTCAGTGACTTTAAATGAATGAGTTAAAAATATAGGCATTCACATAAGCAACTGTACATATACGTAAGGATGGGCAGGGGGCAGCTCATCTAAAATCTAATAATGCCTATGAGCTTTTATTTATATTGAATGCTGTTGTATTTATAAGATTCACCCATTTGAGCATTCCAACAACAATGAGTAATTTATACAAATAAAATATCTGTTCATACCTGAAAACTCTGAAATCAGAGGAATTAAATTTGCCCAGCTACTAAGTAGTAGAGCTGAACTTCATTATCCATGGATGTCTGTTGATCCTTAATGTGGTGTTATTAAATGGTAATATTAATAATAATAAAAGTAATATTAAAAAGAAAAAATTTCAGGACATTGCATTAGTTCTTCTAAATATGTAAATTTTATCTCAAGCAAGCATAAATAGCTCTATATCTTTGTTTATATGTTGTTTTATAACTACTCACATAAGAATCAACATTCATTTGCATAGATAGAACTCTGACAGATTGTTTTAAAAGCTGGTACAGACCGAAAGTGTGATCCAGCTCAAGGGGAGGTCCCAAGGCCTGACACTATTACTGATGCCATGGAGCGCTCACAAAAAGGGATCTATCATGACTGCCCTCTGAAAGACCAAACAAGCAGCTGAGAGTCAGATGCAGATATTTGCACCCAACCAATGGACAGAAGCTGCTGACCCCTATTGTTGAATTAGGGAAGGCTGAAGGAAGCTGAGGAAAAGGGCAATCCTGTAGGAGGACCAGCAGTCTCAATCAATCTGTACACCTGAGATCTTTCAAACACTGGCCCACCAAACAGGCAGCATACACCAGCTGATATGAAGCTCCCAACACACATACAGTAAAGGACTTCCGGGTCTGTGTTCATTCAGAGATGATGCACTTAACCCTCAAGAGACTGGAGGCACCAGGGAGTTTAGAGGTCAGGTGGGGTGGTGGATGGGGACGTCCACGTGGAGACAGGGGAATGGGGAGGAGGTATGGGATGTGGAACAGATGGAGGGTGAATGGGGTGGGGGGTGAGGCAGGGAATGGAATATGGAGTGTAAAAAATAAATTAAAAATTAAATTAAATTAAAAAATAAAATAAAATAAATGCTTGCTATAGTGTAGATAAGGAACAACTGCATGTTTTATCATTTTAAACGAGGATAAAATTTGTTTCACTCTTCTAGAATAAAAACAAAACGAATTTGAGACTATTTGCAGGAATAAATACTATTTACAGAAACAGCATAGATTTGGGTTTACCATTATTCTCTGTGGCATCAGCCATATCCATGGATCTTATCTATCATCTAACTGCCCCAGAATGGCCCTCAAGTTACTACTTTATTCCTTAATTTTCTCATTTATTAAATGAAGATGATTTCTACTTCATAGAGTTTTGGTGAGAGTTCAGTGACAATGTACTGTAAATTGCTTCAGTACCCAGTATATTGAATATTAATTTTCATTATTGTCATTACAAAAATGAAAATAAATTAAATCAATTCCAAAATGTGGTCTCATGTTCTCAGGCTTCAAATGCAAAGGTTCAATTTAGAGCAGTGCTGCTTTCCACTGCTTCCTTTACTAGTGCATTCCTTGCCTCTTCCTTTCCAGCCCACCATTCCAGCACATCTTTATGCATAGAAATTCAGCTAAAATATAGACTGAATCCCCTTGTGGCCACAAGTTGTCAAATTTTGTAGGAAAAGCAGGGAAACAATTTAAAGTATCACAAGGACTGTAAGTTGGGAAATGGGAATCCATTTCTTTCCTGCTTGGCTGAAAATCCAGTAGCTCAAGCAAAGCACACAAATAAATAAATATGTGGTATTTGGAACATTATTCTCGTAAGTATTACTTGTAAATACTATGCAGTGAGTAAATTTTGTGTCTAGAATAGTATACCTAGACATTCCGAAGCTGACTGATAAAATAAAATCAAATACTTTCTCCCCTTTATACACCTAAATAGTGATTGACTTTAATGTCCTCTTTGCCATGATGAAGGGCAAAGTTCTGTAGCTTTGAAATAAGAATGGTATTTGGATGTCTCCAAGTTTGTTAGCTTACTAACAAATTACTGTTCATTTTGTCTTAAAAACGTATTCTCTTTGAGGAAGTGGAATTATAACTAATAATATTTTTCAAACATTTCCCAAAAGTTTTAATATACTTACACATCTCTCATTTCTGAATAGATGCCTGCTCTCCTTTTTGTCACTTTTTATTATAAATAACTTTCTTAGCAGGTAAAATCCAGGTTTAATTCATTAGCTATCCTAGAGAGAAAAGAAAACAGTACCACCCACAGTATATATCTATATTCAAGTAAGAAGAACTGCTTCCAAAGAAACAATCATAGAATTTAATGAATCAGAAATATGAAATGTAAACTTTGCTCAATTTATTACCCTTTTGTACTTTTGAAAATAATTTGTAGATAACTGTATGTTGATTAGCTTCAGAAAATAGTTTTTGACATCGAGCTAATGGTGATAAGGCACTGTGTAACTAAAGGGAAAGCAGTTCAGCAATATTTTGACATAAAAATAGAAAACTTTATTATTAATGTGAAAATTAGAGTAATCATCTTGGGAAGGCTCTCTTTCTCAATTTGTACAATTTGATTGTTAAGATAGAAAAGCATTAGTTTTCAGGTCAGATGAACTTGAATTTGGTGTCATAGCTTGGCTTTTAACACTTGAGCTTAATTGAGACTACACTTATAAGTCAGGGTTTTGTCTGGAAAAAAAATGGAGTGACAATCTATTACTATTATAACCATAAAGAATAATCATGATAATATATATCATTACTTAGCACCATGCTTACCATATCGGATGCTCTTAAGAAATGGTACTGTAATGGCATAGTAAGTGGTTGCTACTCATAAATTAAATGTGACAAAGCATTTCAACTACTTATAAATCATATTAGCATTTAATTCCCTTCCTTTCACAGGCCTAGTAAATGATCAAAAGAGGAAAATTAGATATTCATGTTTGGCCTCTATAGTAAAGCAGTAACTGCCTATTTAAGTATAACAATTAAAATATAAGCATAACCTTTTAGGTAATTTGGATGCAGTATTGTTAATGAAAAAGGAAGAACATACAAACTACTAATAATACTGCAAACTGAGTTTATCCAACTCTCAAAATCCACTGTAGAAAACATCAGGTTGAATTCTGGGTCAATTACAGAAATCCAAAAACAACTTGGCATTCACACCTTCTTAAAGTTTTAGATGAATTGCTACAAAAATAAAGGATAAAATAATGTGAAAAATAAAAGTGTTGTAAACTCTTAAATAAATCAACCCTTGGAAGAAAGGTTTTGCTGAAAGAATTCAAGGAGAGAAAACAGTAAAGGAAAGGAAACTTTTGTTGAGGCTATGGAGTATTAGTATATAGAGAAGACGTAAAGATGGCTATGTCAGATTGGATGTTTAGTTCACTTGTCAGAACAACAAGACTTTCACACGACATCTTCAATGGAATGGTGTGATACAGATGAAATAGTGCTCTCTAGTACAGACAGAATGGAAAAACTAAGAATAGGAAGTTACTTCAGAATTCTCATGTAGACACAGTCCTTCCAATTAGAGGACATTTGTCATTTTCTTGGATATTTTTACGGGATTGTAATAATGGCAGAGTAAAGGATGCAGGGTGTTAGTGGCACCCAGTGTGTCAGGTAGAAGATAAGATTGCTAATCTGCATTTTGCAATGCACTGAAAGTGTCCAAATGTAAAGAATGTCCAGAATTCTGTTGTTGAGAAACCCTGACTATCCTAAGAACCAATTTACAGAGACAGATACTGGAAGAATCAGGTAGAGACCTCATATAATACAGAGATGGTTGTCTTGTTTTTTAACTAAAAGAACCTAGGAGATTATCACTCTGGAAATATATATCTATATTTCTTCATTATTAGTATATTCTCTGAGCATAGGTGTTATGAGATTGTGACTGTCTGTAATTATCTAGTCTGCCCCACAATTAAACAAATAAACTATGACATCCTCTGGAGCAAGATATGATACATTATTTCCTGGTTGAAATTAGAATACATTTTCTCTTTTATTGAAAATGTAGCAAGTAGCATTTATAAACAGATAAATAGAGCTGTTAGTATCAGCTTAAAAACCATAATGTGAATTAAGTAATCTAACATTGTCTTATTTTCTCCAGATCTCTGGCTTTGAAAGTCCATTAAGGAAAAGTTAGGTGATTTTATAAGCCTGGGGTATCTATGTATTTTATACTCCTCTTGAAGATAAATGCAAACAGCATTGAATGTGTGTTGCATTTGGACTATATTCAGTGTTTCTGCAGTGTATTTGTACATCAAATCTTTCTTTTGGGGTCACAAAATATGTATCAATTTCCAGTTTAACAAACACCTTATAGAATATATTTGTGAAATACTGAAAGACTTGTAATTTGGCTCAAATGCCTCAAATCTTTGGTATCAATGAAAAAATTTTTGTCGTATTTTAAGATTCAAACATTCCTGGGAGCAAAAAGTAAAAATAAATGAATAAATAAAAATTAAAAAGCCTGAAAGACAAAAAAAAATCTAAACAGAAAAGTTGCTATCTGTCCCAGTTAACTTGTTAGATGTCTTCATTAATTTTTATTTTGCAGAAAAAAACAGATGAAATCTATTTATAGAATAAATTGTATTTGTGATAAAACGCCAAATCAAAGTACTAAAAACTAAGTAGAAAGATCAGTGTAGTGCATTCTGTAATCTATACTTGCAGAGTTACTGATTTCATTGCACAATGGTTTATTTTAGAAATTATAGAAGAAAATAGATCATAGGAAAGAAAATATTGAGTGTTGTATTCAATATTTTTCAAGAGTGAGTGGATAGAAGTCATATTCTGGTCATGTAATGACTCTTAAGTACATTAGTGCAAATAATTAAAACAATGATCGACAAATTGAAAGTGTCAATGTGATAACCTGTCATTGTTTTATGGGTAACATGCCCTGTAATGTCAATATATTTGCCATTGTTCTAAGACAAAGCACAGAGCTTCATTCACAATTTATGCTCCAATTCTTCTTTAACTCTTCATCTAACCTTCACAATATTTGTAAGAGTTGTAAATTCACTGTAAAGACACTTAAACTACAGAACTCACAAGTTAACAAATTGTTTTAGAGGAAACAAGCTCGATCTCTCTTTTCATATGTGGTCTCTAATTATCTGTCACTGAAGCATCTTGATATTTTGGGGGTGGGGGGAAAGCACTAGGATAAGAACGGGAGATTGTTGAATCAGGACATTCTACTATCTGCAAAATCCTAAGACAGTGTCAGAAAGTTGGTCAGGTTTTCCCCTAACCTTTTCACTAACTTCAACAGTATGATTCCAAAGAGATGAATTTAACAAAGAAGTTATAAAATTGTTATAGGATGCCATTAGTATTTAAATGTGAATCTTAAATTGATAGTCATTTTACTTTTCTGAGGAAATATAAATGCCTCCTAGATATTGGTAGGGTTTTCAATATACTGTTCCACTAAGATTTTTTAATTGCTTTAATTTGCAGTTAAGGCATTTAAACAAATAATGTTGCGTGCCCATGTCATCTTTCTTGATCGGGTCTGTATTAAGCCGAGTGTAGTAAGAGGCAAATGTATTTTCTCAAATTTTGTTTTATGCCCTCCATAATTTTGAAAAGATGGCCCAGAATTCTTCTATGTATCCTAATACTTCCTCATTCTTTCCACAATTCTTGTGTGATTGTCACTGGACAGCAGCAAAATTTAAGATAACAAATACTGACTTCACTCAAGTTCATGTAAATATATGGCAAACTCATTAATTACATACACACATGAATATTATATATATATATATATATAGTAAAAAAGTAATTTGATTTAAAAAGTTATCCTTGTGATCAAGCATTAAAATGACCATGTGATGTTAACCCTGTGTTCCACACTTACATCACTCCTCAATTAATGTATAGATGATTTATAAAGCAAGATTAAACACAAACACAATGTAACCTATTTTTAGAAAAGATTTCAGTTGTTTTTGGTTTCTCAGTAGGGAAACTGTAAAGTATAAATCTACTAACAAATTCAGCTTACATTGGCTTTTTGTTGTTTATATGTATTATTTTATAAACCATTCTTAAAAAAAAACACAGCCCATTGAAATATTTAGTCAATTTTTCTAAAGGTCTTTTACCTAAAAACAAAAACTTTAAATGTGATACTAAAGATGAAAGTGCTCTCTCATAGGTATTTTATTAGATCCATATATACTTCCATTCTCCTTCAAAAAATGTACTGACTTTACATTTAATTCACTTTTACTTGATCTTTGAATGTGTGCCTCTCTACCTTAAATAACCCCAGGATGTTTTCCTACAGATGCAGTCAACCATCTGAAAGTAATTTTTCTGTCTGGTATGTGAGGAGTTTGATGGGTTTCTATAGCAAACTTATAGCTCAAGCATTCCTTATTGTACTCATTTTCATCAAAATATTGGCTGAAATATTTAGAACAGATGCATACATATGTAACTTTCAGCCTCTGGAGAAAACTTTCTGTGAGTGTTAAGTAGTATGTCAGACTTTTGAAGACTTTCCCTGCCGTTTTCTTAACCTTTGCCAACTATGAAAGGACTATTGCTACACAGGTGCTATTTATTATGCTGAAACCTAATGAGTTTGGCATGGAGGACTGGAAGGGGGAATGAGAAAACTGGAAAGGAAACAGCTCACTAGTGTTTCAACAGATTGCTACTCATGGAAACTTGTTAGAAGATAAATCGGAAAATAGGACTTGTAGTTCTGACTTGACTTACAAGCGGTTTTGCAAAGCTCAATTTGGCTTTTTTTTCCATAATGAAGCCATTATGAGCAAGTTTTGCTCTTCGAGAGGACCAGAGTTCTGTTTCCAGCATCAATGTAGAATACACACTGACACCTGTATCTCAAATTCTGGGAGATTCAAAGCTGTCTTCCCACCTCCCTGAGTACCCACACATATATGTACATGGCAGACTCTCACAGAAATAAAGAAATATTTTTTTTAAAAAATCGTTTCAAATAAAGTTGGGGGATCAGTGTGATACACTAACTTGGATGGATGGGAAAGACAGGAAGGGGAATACAAAACTATGGAAATACAAAACTAAGGTGTCATTTGGAGTTTTGGTGGTGCAGTGCATGGAGAAAACCCTAGTTATTTTTTCATTTGTTTGTTTAATTTTGGTAGGATTTTTTTTTTTGGTTTTTTTTTTTTTGGTTGGTTGGTTGTTGTTGTTGTTTGAAGGTGTCCCCTTAGCCCCACCCCACCTGACCTCTCAACTCCCTGGGACCTCCAATCTCTTGAGGATTAGATGCATCATCTCTGAATGAACCCACACCTTGCAGTCCTCTGCTGTATGTGTGTTGGGGACCTCGTATCAGCTGGTATATGCTACCTGGTTGGTGGTCCAGTGTCTGAGAGATCTCAGGGTCCAGGTTAGTTGAGACTGCTGGTCCTCCTACAGGGTCGCCCTTTTCCTCAGCCTCTTTCAGCCTTCCCTAATTCAAAAACAGTGGTCAGCTGTTTCTGTCCATTGGTTGGGTGAAAATATCTGCATCTGACTCTTTCAGCTGCTTGTTGGGTCTTCCAGAATGGAGGCATGATGGAGTCACACTTTTTGTGAGTGCTCCATGGTATCAGTAACAGTGTCAGGCCTTGGGACCTCCCTTTGAGCTGGATCCCACTTTGGGTCTGTGGCTGGACCTTCTTTTACTCAGGCTCTTCTCTATTTCCATCCCTGCAGTTCTTTCAGAGAGGAATAATTATGGATCAGAGTTGTGACTGTGGGATGGCAATGCCATCCGTCACTTGATGCCCTGTCTTCCTGCTGGAAGTGGGCTCTACAAGTTCCCTCTCCCCACTGTAGGGCATTTTATCTAAGGTCTCTCCCTTTGAGTCCTGAGAGTCTCTCAACTCCCAGGTCTCTGGCACATTCTGGAGAGCTTTCCAGTTTCAACCTCTTAGCCCCTGAGGTTGCCTGTTTCCATTCTTTCTGCTGGCCCTCAGGGCTTCAGTCCTCCCCCCTCCCCCCATCTAATACCAGATCATGTTCCCCTCTCCACCCCTGACCCTGTCCCCTTTCCATCCCAGGTCCCTCTGTCCCCTTGTGGTTGCTTTCTTCTCCCTCGCAAGTGGGAATGAGGCATCCTCACTTGAGCCCTTCAGCTTATTGAGCTTTTTGAGTTCTGTGGACTGTATCTTGAGTTTTTTCTTTTTTCCTTTTTTGGCTAACATCCACTTATTAGTGAGTACATACCATGCATGTCCATCTGAGTCTGAGTTACCTCACCAGGGAAGAAATTTTCTAGTTCTATCCATTTGCCTGTAAAACTCAAGATATCCTCATTCTTAATAACTGAGTAATATTCTATTGTGTAAATGAACCACATTTTCTGTATCCATTCTTCTGTCATGGGACATCTGAGGTGTTTCCAGCTTCTGGCTATCACAAATAAGGCTGCTATGAACATAGTGGAACTTGTACCCCTGTGGCATAGTGGCGCATCTATTGGGTATATCTGCAAGAGTGGTATTGCTGTGTCTTTTATGTCCAATTTTCTGAGGAACCTCCAGATTTATTTCCAGAGTGTTGTACCAGTTTACAATCCCACCAGCAGTGGAGGAGTGTTCCTCTTTCTCCAGATCCTTACCAACATATGTTGTCACCTGAGGTTTTGTTCTTAGCCATTCTGATGGGTGTAAGGTGGAATCTCAGGGTCGTTTTTTTTTTTTTTTTTTTTTGTATTTGATTTTAGTCTTTTTTTGATTTTTAATATTTTTATTACATATTTTCCTCAATTACATTTCCAATGCTATCCCAAAAGTCCCCCATAGCGCCCCCCACTTCCCTACCCACCCATTCCCATTCTTTTGGCCCTGGCATTCCCCTATATTGGGGCATATAAAGTTTGCAAGTCCAATGGGCCTCTCTTTCCATTGATGGCCGACTAGGCCATCTTTCGATACATATGCAGCTAGAGACAAGAGCTCCGGGGTTCTGGTTAGTACATCATGTTGTTCCAACAATAGGGTTGCAGATCCCTTTAGCTCCTTGGGTACTTTCTCTAGCTTCTCCATTGGGAGCCCTGTGATACATCCAATAGCTGACTGTGAACATCCACTCCTGTGTTTGCTAGGCCCCGGCATCGTCTCACAAGAGACAGCTATATTTGGGTCCTTTCAGCAAAATCTTGCTAGTGTATGCAATGGTGTCAGCGTTTAGAAGCTGATTATGGGATGGATCCCTGGATACGGCAGTCTCTAAATGGTCCATCCTTTCATCACAGCTACGAACTTTGTCTCTGTAACTCCTTCCCTGGGTGTTTTGTTCCCAATTCTAAGAAGGTGCACAGTGTCCACACTTTGGTCTTCATTCTTCTTGAGTTTCATGCGTTTAGCAAATTGTATCTTATATCTTGGGTATCCTAAGTTTTGGGCTAATATCCACTTATCAGTGAATACATATTGTGTGAGTTCTTTTGTGATTGTGTTACTTCACTCAAGATGATGCCCTCCAGGTCCATCCATTTGGCTAGGAATTTCATAAATTCATTCTTTTTAATAGCTGAGTAGTACTCCATTGTGTAAATGTACCATAATTTCTGTATCCATTCCTCTGTTGAGGGACATCTGGGTTCTTTCCAGCTTCTGGCTATTATAAATAGAGCTGCTATGAACATAGTGGAGCATGTGTCCTTTTTACTGGTTGGGACATCTTCTGGATATATGCCCAGGAGAGGTATCGCTGGATCCTCCGGTAGTACTATGTCCAATTTTCTGAGGAACCGCCAGACTGATTTCCAGAGTGGTTGTACAAGCTTGCAATCCCACCAACAATGGAGGAGTGTTCCTCTTTCTCCACATCCTCGCCAGCATCTGCTGTCACCTGAATTTTTGATCTTAGCCATTCTGACTGGTGTGAGGTGGAATCTCAGGGTTGTTTTGATTTGCATTTCCCTGATGATTAAGGATGTTGAACATTTTTTCAGGTGTTTCTCTGCCATTCGGTATTCCTCAGGTGAGAATTCTTTGTTCAGTTCTGAGCCCCATTTTTTAATGGGGTTATTTGACTTTCTGGAGTCCACCTTCTTGAGTTCTTTATATATATTGGATATTAGTCCCTTATCTGATTTAGGATAGGTGAAGATCCTTTCCCAATCTGTTGGTGGTTTTTTTGTCTTATTGATGGTGTCTTTAGCCTTGCAGAAGCTTTGTAGTTTCATGAGGTCCCACTTGTCAATTCTCGATCTTACAGCACAAGCCATTACTGTTCTATTCAGGAATTTTTCCCCTGTGCCCATATCTTCAAGGCTTTTCCCCACTTTCTCCTCTATGAGTTTCAGTGTCTCTGGTTTTATGTGAAGTTCCTTGATCCACTTAGACTTGACCTTAGTACAAGGAGATAGGAATGGATCGATTCGCATTCTTCTACATGTTAACAACCAGTTGTGCCAGCACCATTTGTTGAAAATGCTGTCTTTCTTCCACTGGATGTTTTTAGCTCCCTTGTCGAACTCAGGGTCGTTTTGATTTGCATTTCTCCAATCACTACGGACTTTGGATATTTCTCTAAGTGCTTCTCAGCCATTCAAGATTTCTCTGCTGTGAATTCTCAGTTAATTTCTGCACCCCATTTTTGATTGGGTTTTTGGTTTGTTGGTGGTTAGCTTCCTGAGTTCTTTATATATTTTGGATATTAGCCCTCTATCGGGTGTGGGGTTAGTGAAGATTTTTTTCCCCAATCTGTAGGTTGCCTATTTGTCTTATTGATTATGTATGTCCTTTGCTTTACAGAAGCTTTCCAGTTTCATGAGGTCCCATTTATCAATTCTTGATCTTAGACCTTGAGCCACTGGAGTTCTGTTAAGGAAATTTTCCCCTGTGCTGATGAGTTCAAAGCTCTTTCCCACTTTCTCTTCTATTAGATTCTGTGTATCTGGTTTTATGTTGAGGTCCTTGATCCACTTGAACTTGAGCTTTGTGCAAGGTAACAAATATGGGTCTATTTTCATTTGTCTACCTACATACTGCCAGTTAGACCAGCACCATTTATTGAAGATGCCTTCTTTTTTCATTACTATGATGATTCCAGTCAGAAAACTCCAGATGTGCAACAAATATAAACACTTAAATAACAAAACAGTGCTTAGACTTAGGCATTAGCATGGAAATATTACAAGGCTCCTGGATAACATTTCGAAGTGAACTCTATAGGTAACAAATGCCTTAAGCTTTCAGAAACAAAAGTTTACTCTAAGAGGAAATAAATAACAAAAACTTTAGAAGAGTTATAGTTCCTCATTTTTCTTGACAGCTGTTTTGGCTGTCAGTTTTTCTCTTGAAATTCTACTAACTACAACCTAAAAAAATTAATGCATCACTATGTAAAGTCAGTACATTTCCACAATATTTTTCATAGATTTATAAACATTTATTTATATAATGGTGGATCAAATGTGTTCAATTTTTGAACCGTTTCTATTGAATTCTTAAGTCATGTGAGCTTAGATACATGTAATAAATTACAGTATATATTTACATACACTAGAATGCTTACAATACTCCTTTTTTTTTAGTTTCACCAACACTCTAATAGCAAACTATGAAGTTCTTTTGCCACTTGAACTTTACCATCTCGTGAAAACAAAATCTGCTTCAATATTTTAACATAGTGCAACATTTAAAAATGGCATTAAGACTAGGCAGTGGTGGTTTATGCCTTTAGTCCCAACAGTTAGGAGGTAGAGGCAGGTGGATCTCTTGAGTTCAAGGCCAGCCTGGTCTACAGAGCAAGTTCTAGGACAGCCAGGGCTACACAAAGAAACCCTGTCAAAAACAACAACAAAAAAACAAACAAACAAAAAAAAAACAGAAGAGGTAGTAGTGGTGGTGGTAGTGGTAGTAGTGGTAGTAATATCAACAAGAAAAATTATTTATTTTACCTAAGCCAGCGATCTACCTAATTTTTAACTTTGTAAAAAGTGTCAACGCCATATTTTTTTTTCTAATAGCACAATCCTGATTTGTACTGCTATGATTAAACGCTATGACCAAAAGGAATGTGGGTAGAAAATAATTTAGATCAGTTTTCTTATCTCCATCACAGTCCCTCAAGGCAGGATCCTAGAAGAAGGCGTGGAAGAACAGGTCACCAAAGAAAGCTGCTTAGTGGCTTCTACAGCATGCTTCCTTACACATCAGAGGACCACCTGCCCAGAGATGGCAGTGGGCTGAACTTCTTCACATCAATCCTCAAAAAAAAAAATGACAAATAAACAGACAAAAACAACAGGCTTGTTTACAGGCCAATCTTTTGGAAACATTGTCTCAATTTAGATTTCTCTCTTTAGGGTGGGAGAGAGCTAGGGAGTTTGAATTTTGAATTCTTAAGAACCAGTAACTTGAACAGAACTGAGTTCTGTTTTGTTTTTGTTTTGTTTTCTTTACTTTCCTGTTTTGATTTGCACATCAATCTGACCCTTCTTGTCTCCTGTCAGTTTTGTGTGAGGGATCCACACTTGTTCCCAGCTTCTGTGAATGGTTAGCTCTGTCCTCACCTTTATTTAATATTTTTCATTTTTTTTATTTCTGTAAGAATAAACTTTCTGATTGACTGACTTAAAATCTGAGACATTCATTGTACCCACTGAAGTTGTCCGCTGAAGTAAAACACTAGTAAAAATGTAGTAAAACTCCAGTAAATAGTTGGTATTTTTTAAAGGAAAGAAAAAAGATTTCTCTCTTCTTGCACCGGGTTTGGTGGCACATGCCTTTATTGCTAGCACTCCATAAGCAGAGGCAGACAGATGGTATTTCTATGAATTATAGGCAAACCTGGTTTTCAAAGGGAGTCACAGGATAGCCAGAGCTGCACACAGAAAAATAAAACACAAACAAAAAAGTTTTTTCTTCTTCTCAAATATGTCTAGGTTTGTGTCAAGTTTACACAATCCAGCCAACACATGATTTTCTCCAAAAACAAAAATAAATAAATTATTTTTTCTGAGCATTTTTCTAAGTCACTGTAATTTTCCTTAAATTCTGGGTTAACAATGTACAGTTAAATGATGATGCCCAGAAAAATCAGCATAAAAAGTCATATTTAGTTTTGTTCCTATATCAGTGACTTAATTCTATTCTAATTGTAGCTATTAACAAATTCAATGAATAGTTATGTATTTCCATGCTATCTGTGAAATACATTTCTGCTTGTCTTGTGCACATACTCGGCTCCAGACAACTAATGCTTTTTAAACCACCAAACAAGTTTTTAATTATCAAATGACTGTTTATTGATAGATGAATAATTCTTATTTATTAGATTTTTATTTTTCAAAAAATTTTTCAGTGATATGCAAAGGTGCTGTTAGCTGATTTAGTTTTGATGCACATGCTAACATGGAATTTATATTTAAAACTAAACTCTAAAATAATTACTTGTGGGTATTTTGAAAATATAGCACTTATAAAATCAGAAGTTTGGGGAACCGATTCATAAAGCAATGGAATAGAAAATTTTCAGAGACTATTCCTCACAGACTTACACCAACTGTGGTGGGCAGAATACATTCAATTGCATCATCTCATTCATTCTTTCTGTAAAAAAGAAGAGAGATAAATTATATAAGAATGTTACAATCATAAATCTCCATTTATAAAGGTAGTTGCACACCTTGGAAAGAAGTCATTAAATCATAACATGTTACATCATTAATAATTTTATCATGTGTAGTTTATTCTCAGACTTTAAAATAGCCTAGTAAAATATACTAAATAAATTATATCTGTGCAGATAATTAGGAAGTATACATTTGGTATATTTTCCTTAAGAGTAGAATTAAAATCTGCCACAAAATTTTGTAACATTTTGACCAACACATTTCAAAAGACATGAAAGAAAAAGGGTGGCTTCTAGGGATGCAGAAGCAAATATGATGCAAATATATTATCTGCATGTATAAAAATATAATGGAAAATGTTTACAACTGGCATGCAGATGCCTTGATTTGAATGCTGATATTAGGCATTGAGCAGCTGTGTTTCCTTAGGCCCATTACTTAACAGTTTCCTCCTACTAAAAGCATTAATTCTCATAAGCATAAGGATTTAATGATCCAATAGTAATCAAACTCCAGGAAGTTCTCTGTCCTACAGATTGTGCTTATAGGTACTTTTATTGTGGTGCTTATTGTGCCATTCTTATCATCTAGGCCTTGCAGATTCCCAGTTTTTGTTAATTCAGAATTTATTAAAATACTACTATTTGTTGTATACCAGATGTTGTGTATTTTTAAAAGCTTGGATTATTTGGCTTTCATTGACTATTCTGTGCTTCAGGAAATTTAAGTTGAACAAAATAATTGATTACTTCTCTACCAGAGTGTTAACGTCTTTGCTATGGCTGCTGCTCGCTAAATCAAAGTGATGTTTAGTGAGAATAGTCAGAAGGATATTGGACAAAGAAGAGGATACTTGATTCTATAAACAAGACATGCTTATTATATCAAAAACTATATACAAGTAGATTTATGGCCCCATATTGCTGCGACATGGTAGTATTCAAATGCATGATGATATCAATTAGAAAAAATTAAATTCGTTTGTGATAGTATACCATGAAACAGTAGTTTAAGATCCTGATAATAATGTTAAATGCAAGGGCCTGTCACCTTAGAAGGGACTAGCAAGAGAAAGAATCATAGGCATTAGGGAATAAAACTGAAATCAGTTAATAAAATGAAAAAAATATGAAAAATGGTTTTTGGTAAAATATTATATACCTTTCTATCCAGGACTCTAATGAGAGCAAACATGGGCTACTCTTTATTATCTAGAATAAGTACCTTAAACTAGAGAGTTCTCAGAGGCAGTTTCACCTTCTGGCTCAAAACACACATTTTCTTCATCCACACATGCCAACCATAACGTTGCATATGAGAGTGTGTTTTGCATATTGTAACTGAAAATCAGTTTAAGTATAATCCTACCTGGGGAAGAAAAACAATGTGATGTGAACTTTGTTCTCTGTGTTTAGGCAAGCTACGACCTATATCTATGCCAGTGGAATATAATTGGGTGGGGGACTATGAAGATCCAAATAAGATGAAGAGAGATAGTAGAAGAGGTAAGTGTTCTAGAATTTCAGTGTAGGATGGGTTATTTGAACAATAATCAAATATAAATGTTCTTTAAATAGATTATTATGGCTTCAGCAGAAACCTACTCCATCATTAACTGACAGTAAAAATAAATGAAGTCAGTTCAACAGTTGACTCTTGACCCTTTAGTAATAGGTATCTTACATGTATGCCTTCTGAGAGATTCTGGGCAGATAATTACACAGAGAAAGATTAATATATATTTGTAAATTGAAAGTTCATATTTTGAAAACAAGGTCAGAAGTGTGAAACTGCATAAAAGAATTCATTTCAGTTCAATAAATAAAAAACAGTTTTGTTATTAATCCCAATTAATCTGCAATGAAACTTACTCCTTTGTGAAACCTCGTACAATGAAATCTCATAAGGAGCATTGAAGCACATAGGTGTAAAGCAGATGTATAATGGAAACTGGACCAGTGACTCTTAACAACAACCATAGAGATGTGGAGGGAAAGGGTGCTTTGTATTTTCTCTATTCTATTTGCTGTTCACTGTTCTTCTCTTACATGGGACTGGGCTACTTTTGAAGTACCTACCCGAAGTAAGTGAAATCTTCCTGGCTTAGTAGACTTTAACCAAGTGTAGCTATGGTGGGCCCAGCTGCTGGTGCTGCTACTTCCACTTGCAGGAGAGAGCCATAAAATGTATATGGATAACCAAACCGAAATTGTTCCTTTATGGTATGGTTGACTAAGCTTCCTTTATGGTATGGTTGAGCCGTTTACTTATCATTTCTATCCAGTGAACTGTAAAAATCCACAGATCACATAGGCAAGCAAGCTAAATGTCTGCTTCATTAGTGTTCTTAACATGTGTTTTGCCGAGTGAGCCTTTCCAAAATGTTGAGAAGTTCAAGAACACTTTCAGTTTTCTTTACATGTATGTGTTAATTCCATATCAAAGTTTAGTATCTAATCTTATTCTAGTTTAATCGAATAAATCAAGAAAAAAATTAAAATGTTTATCATATGCCATCTCTAAGTTATTCTTTGGGACTTCTTATAATAGTGACATCCTGGGGGAAATTCATATATTAACTACTAAAAGCTGACTACTGATTTAAGGAAAGAATCTATGAACTAAGTTTATAACGTGGACTTCAACTTCTTCAAGAATGCTACCTAAACTGTTGCAGGCTATACACTGTCATTACGGTTTAGGAGAATCTTTCTGAGAAACTTGCTTCAAACTGTAAGGTCCATCCATTCAAATTTAAGTTCTACAGGTGATTTTGATGTTAAATCTTCAGAGTGAAAACCAGAAGAAATAACCCAAAAATATGTCTTATTGTCTTGTTCCAAATAATTAAGTCCTACTGTATTGTTACTATATATTTTGTAAGTTAAAGTACTGAAATGAAATCTTGTAGCACAATTTGGAAAGAATGGTACATTTCAAATATTTGCATACTTATATCAGTATATTTCTCTTTTTATGTAGAAAACTCTCTACTTCGATACATGAGCAATGAAAAAATTGCTCAAGAAGAATATATGTTTCAGAGAAACAGCAAAAAGGACACAGGGAAGAAGTCAAAAAAGAAGGGTGATAAGAGTAATAGCCCAACCCACTACTCATTGCTGCCTAGTTTGCAAATGGATGCATTGAGACAAGACATCATGGGCACACCAGTGCCAGAAACCACACTGTACCATGTAAGTAAACTCGAAAGGTCTTTAAATTAATTTACTTCCTTGGAAGGCAAATTACTTTAGTTCATAAAATCCAGATTTTTATAAAATATTCTAACATTAGAATTTAGAAACTGAAATAGAATTATTCAAGATTGATTTGTTTTACAGTTCATTTGATCAAAATATTCATATTTAATAGGAACCTCTTTTATTGAAATAACTTAATAGGCACAATAGTAGCAGAGAACAGTAATTAGGTAATTACTCATTCGTATTTTAATACACAGTGCTTGGGCAGCTTTAGAAATCAGCATTAGAAATAGAATGTTTAGTATTTTATGACTCTTCCTTAAAAGGAGCATCCACTTTGTGCTAGTAAAACTGGGAAGACAAAGAACTGCATTGGGGCTGGGGACATGATTCATTTGGAAACATGTTTGCTGCACAAGTGTGAGGACCAAGTTTCCATCCCCAGCACATAGGAAAAAGTTAAGCATAGCGGTGCTTGCCTTTATTCCTAGTGCTGGGGAGGAAGACACAAGAGGATACTCAGAAGTGACTAGTTAGCTAACCCAACTGAATCGGTTGTTCCACATTTACTGGGTGACCTTCTTGCAAAAGTAAGGTGAAGGGGCTAAAAACATATCTCTGTGTTCAAAAGCACTGACTGCTCTTCGAGAAAATGAGGCATAAATTCCTAGTACCCACATGGAGGCTGACAGCCTTCTGCAACTCCAGTTCCAGGGATTTCAATACTCTTTTCTTGCCTCTGCAGGCTCCAGGCACATACATGGCACATAAACATAAGTGCCCACCAAACACCATCCACATTGAATGAATGAATGAATGTTTTAAATTAAGGAGGATAGAGACAGGATAAAGAAAATATCCAAAGTCAGCCTTTGGCTTTGACATATACATATGTACACACACACAAATTCATATGCAAAAGCACAGCATTGTATACTGAGATTGCCAATTTAATTTAAGTTATATATGGGAGGATGCAAAAGGTATAGAAGCAATAGGAAAAGTAGCCTTCCACTTCAAGGAGACTAAGAAAAACCTTCATCCTGGGCAGCGGCTGAGCCGAGTGACAAAGTGAATGCTAATCATCACAGGAGTTTTGAGACTCCTACAATAATCAAGAGTTTATTGATGAATTTTGAGCTGACAACATATGATCACATTGGCATGTAGTAGCTTGCTAATGAACGAATATTACTTGAGAGGTCAAAGCCAGGGCCATTAAATCCATGCCAGACGGATGGTGAGGAACCACAACATTAGCCATGTGGAAGCTGAAAATCCTATTAGTCATAACATTCTCTTAAAGCATCAACATGTCTTCTACTACTTTGGCTAAATAAAGTTTGTTTTTCACAACAGAAGTGTAGCTTCCGCTTAAGAACCATTAAAAATAGATCACATGAAGCTGAAGAGGTTGCTTTCACTAAAGTCATGGGACCAGAGTTCACATCCCTAGCACCTAAAGTCAAGCATGGTGATGCACACGTATAACCCCAGCACAGAGGAGGCATGCAGACAGATTACCTCTTTGGCTTGCTACAGCTAGTTTAGCCTTACCTCTAAAAGGTAAAGTGGAGAATGATAAAGGAAGACACCCAAAGTGAACCTCTGGCTTCTACAGATGTTCATGCACAAGCTCACACACAAGGGTACACACATGAACATGTAAAGATTACAAGACCTTTAATTAGTAGGTGGAGAAATGGAACTTAATGTTCAAAGTATCAAATCTACAATATTGTAAAACGTATACCATCTAAGTATACAAGATGTGAAAGAGTTAATAAATTTGTGCTTGAACTATTTCTCAGAGTCAATATCTTAAGTTATCATTCCTATTCTCATAACACTAGATTAGAAAAACTGTTTTTCATTATGTTGATTAGAGTTTCATTAGCTTCAGTGCCTATCTTACTTTCTCCCAGGTCCATATCCCATGTCTCTTCCTGTACAAGAGACTTGAATGTCCTATCATAACCCATTAAGTAGCTGATAAATCATTATTCTTCCCAGCAACATCTGAAGGAAACCTAAACACAGTATCCTTTGATACCTGTGAATGGGTTCACTTTTGTTATCACAATTGAGAAGAGCCATCTAATCAATGAACGTCCTAAACAGTCTGGTTTTAATTATAAATAGCAGTGTATACAAAGTTCCCAAGATGAGAGACAGACACCCTATTCATGAGCAGAATCGTTAGTTAGAGATGAAGCTGGAGGGAGATCAAGAGGCCACTTTGATTTCAAGTAGGTTAGCTGGTAGGAAGTTGGGACTTAGCATTAGAAGAGTGATGATCGGTCAAACACATACTCAGATACATAGTGTGTTCATTATGTTTTGCATGGAAAGACTTGTGTACACTAGGAAAAGAAAATAGAGAATGAATGTGGCAAATTTTGAAGAATTGACGAAAGGAAGTCAATAAAAACCAAGTAAAAATGCTAAGAATATTGTATATTACCTAGGTTTAGAAATTGTTGCCACTTTTCCAAAGAACATTTATTTGTTGAGGAAGATCGAAAGTCTGGTTGAGTAACTCCATTTCTAGAAGCTCATTTTAAAATGAAAGAAATTTTCTTTATGTTATAGTTTCTTCAAAAATACAAGGTCAGTACCAATATGTAACTTAATCACTTTCATGACAAAATGATCATCTTCATTTTTCCTGACTCTTGTAAAACATGGATGTTTTTGATACAATAGAACATAAGGGGAAGATTAAAGTATGAGTATCATAGAACACTATCTCTGCTATAGTACAAATTCTGTGCTGTCTAGAGGTGTGTGCCTTCTGATTTAAATGTGTTCATTTAATAGCAGTGTCATATCAGAATTTTATAGTAATATAATACCTTGTAAGTGGTAGTGAATAACTCCACTTATAAGTAAGTGACTGTGAACTCCGACATTAGTGCCTTTCACATATTTTCGAATATTTCGAAAGATCTCTTGGAAAGAGATCTTTTCCACATGTACTATTATTATAGTCCCAGGGATGGCAGCGAGATGAGTTTTTCTCACACCATACCTTTTATACTGTAGTGCAGAACTTTAGTTCCATTCAGTCCTTGCTTCTTCCCTGCTTGGTTACCGTATTACAGACAGCCCACTATGCCCACCTCATCAGCTGAACACTTTTACTAATTCCCAACATAATTTTTTTTTATTAGGTAATTTCCTCAATTACATTTCCAATGCTATCAAAAAGTCCCCAATACACTCCCCCCCCCCAGTCCCCCATCCACCCACCCCCACCCCTTGGCCCTGGCATTCCCCTGTACTGGGGCATATAAAGTTGGCAAGTCCAATGGCCTCTCTTTCCAGTGATGGCCTACTAGGCCATCTTTTGATACATATGCAGCTAGAGACAAGAGCTCTGGGGGTACTGATTAGTTCATATTGTTGTTCCACCTATGGGGTTGCAGATCCCTTTAGCTCCTTGGGTACTTTCTCTAGCTCCTCCATTGGGGGCCCTGTGATCCATCCAATGTTGTAGGTAAATTAGGTTAATTCTGTGTCTGAAGATGTACACATTGTTAGCTGATCTTAGAGCACACAAAGAAAGATAGGCAGTGTTGTACATATTATGAAATCTAAATGTATTAAGAATCCTTTATGAAGATAAAGATGAATTGGATTGCCCTGAATCTCATCTTTCAATCTTAGGGGAGAACAAAATGCTTCCACCTTTCCAAAGGGCATTATTTAGTGAGGTAGATTAGGAACCTGCTAACATACCTTTTAAGAAAGAAATCAGAGCCAGGCACTGGTGGCACAAGCCTTTAATCCCAGCACTTGGGAGGCAGAGGCAGGAGTATGTCTGAGTTCAAGGCCAGCCTGGTCTACAGAGTGAGTTCCAGGACAGCCAGGGCTACACAGAGAAACCCTGTCTCAAAAAACCAAAAAAAAAAAAAAAAAAGTATAAACTTTTGCTTAGTACAATATGTAAATAACAACATGCTGCTTCATTATAAGTGCAGCAAATTAATTAATTAATTAACTTAATTAATTAATTATTTAAAATCTATATGCATATACCAGAATGGGTAAAAATCTGATTATGTATCCATGTACCATGCTGATATACTTTCATAATGTAATTTTAAATATAGTTTTTTAAACAGATTTTGAGTAGGTGTTAAAAATCTGTTAAGTCCTTTCCTAACATCTCAACATTTCTGTAATCCATCTTATTTTTTAAGATGTATATGTAAACATTGAGTTGTCATATTGTTCCTAATAAGTAGATTTAGCCATTCTGATAAATTTGTGAGGAAATATTTTATAAAGCTAAAAGGTCAGTGTACAGTTGTTACTTTTTTCTTCTTTCTTTCTAACAAGCAATTAACCTGAAAAGGGCACTATACAAATCACTTTATAAATATTATTAGTTCATCCCCATTAACCTATGAAGAATGTACTAGTATTAAACTCATTTTACAGATTAAGAAGCCGAGGCAGAAATATCTAAAAGTAGTTACATTATGGAACTGAGTTTTTTACTTTATTCTTCTCTCATATATTACATCCCAACCAGTTTCCCCCTCCCTCCTCTCCTCCCAGCATCCCTTACTTCCTCTCTCCCCTAGATCCACTCCTTCTCTATCTCCCTTCAGAAACAAGCAGACCTCCCAGGATATCAACCAATACAGTTATAATACAACTATGCCATATCCTCATATGAAGGCTGGACAAGGTAGGAGGTAAAGGGTCCCAACCTCAAGCGAAAGAGTCAGATACAACCCTCATTCCGACTGTTAGAAGTCCCACAAGAACACAAAGCTACACAACAATAACATATATTCAGAGGACCAAGCTTAGACCCACATATGCTCTGTGATTGCCACTTCAGTGAGCCTCTATGAGCCCTGCTTAGTTGATTATGGAAGCCATGTTCCTGTATGTAGTGTTCTTGACCCCTCTAGCTCCTACAACCCTTTCTCGCCATTTTCCTTGGAATTCTCTGAACTCCACCTAGTGTTTGGATGTAGGTCTTTATATTTTCTCCTATCAGTTGCTGGATGAAGCCCCTTTAATGACAATTGGGCTAGGCATCGATTGATGAGTGTAACAGAATATCATTTAAAATTATTTCCTTGACTTTTTTTTTCCAGTTGTATTTGGATATATCCTAGGTTGGGCTGTCCAGCCTTTGGTCTAGACAGTGTCAGGCGTGAGCTCCCTCTTGTGGGTGGGCCTCAAGCTGGACCATTATTGGTTGGCTATTCCCACAAGTTCTAGACCACCATTACTCCAGCATGTCTTGCAGACAGGACAAGCTGTAGGTTGAAGGTTTCTGTGGCTGTGTTGGTATCCCAGGAACTGAGGTTTGAACATCAGTGTTCTAACTCTTCATCAGCATTTTAACAACTCTTCAAAACTAGCCTAATTTTGGCAGAAATTTAACAATTCTAGTAGTGTTCACTATCTGTAAATGCAATCAATCTGCAGTCTAAGTGTTACAGAATATAAAGAAGCTGACAAATACATTATCACTTCCATAACTAAATAGTAGCTAACATATCCTAATTACTTATGTACCAGAAGCATATAGATTATTGTTAAATCTTCAAATAGACCCTATAATATTGGTAATGTTAATACTATTTCTGTAGACCCTATAATATTGATATTATTAATACTATTTCTGTATGCAGAACTAAAGGTACAGAGACTCATCTTTTTATATAATACCAGAGTTGGGTCTAAAATCCATATCTTTAAGTAAATAAAGCCATTTTCTTTTTTAATTTATTTTTTCATTCATTAATTTACTATTTTTATAATTTTATATTAATATTAATATTAATTTATTTATTTACTTTTACTTTATTTATTATTTTTTATTTATTTTATTTATTATTTATTTACTTTAAATCCCAATCACACACCCCGTCCTCTTGGTCCTCCTCTCACACAGGTCCTCTCCCTCCATCACTTGGAAATTTTACTGTCTAATGAGTAAGAGAAAAAAACTATGGTTTTCTAAAATCAGCATATAAGCATTAATTATTAAATTATCTGAATTTCAAGCTGCCTAGCAGCTATCTTACCTAACTATATTGTTTCCTGATCACAGTAACTAAAATAAGAGGACATTAGTATTAGTTCAAAGAAGCAATCTGCAAGCCCACCGTTTTTTACAACTAATTTTACTCCATTTGACTTACTCACCTAGAAAATGGCTTCAATTGTTACAGGTTTCCAAGCATCATGCAAGCATGAGAAGTATCTATTTTAAATATTATAATATTTCATTTTGTGTTTATTCTGGTTTCTATGGATGCCTTGGTTATTTTAAAACCAAATATTTACTAAGTCAAATTATATTAGAACTGATAAAGCCTCATTCAACAGTCAGTACTAAGAACTACATCTGTCAGCAGTCGACTTCTTCAGAGCAGTGATTCTAAGTATGGGCTATCCCTGATGAAATGAGCTAGTGCTTTGGGTTTGACCCAGAAATGAGAATCCTGTCCTTGATTTTTATGGACAACTAGTAATTTCAATTTTTTTATATTTATGCACCAAATAAGAGTTTCAAAGGAGCAGAAGTGAAATATAACATTGTCATCTATGACCAACCTATTAGGTCAGTGATTCTCAACCTTCCTAACACTGCAACCCTTTAATACATTTCTTCATGTTGTTGTGACTCCGGGTCATAAAATTATTTCATTGCCTTCTTCATAACTGTAATTTTGCTACTGTTGTGAATCATAATATAAACATCTCTGATTTGTAGGATAGCTGATATGAGGCACCTATAAAAGGGTTCTTTCACATCATCCTCAAAGGGGTCATGGCCCACAGGCTGAGAACCACTGCACTAGATGAGTTTTTTTTTTTTGAAACTTGACAGACAAATCTGAATGAGACTTATTTATGTACCAGATACACTCATATACTTCTTTTAGCCTTCAGAACATGATTTGTTTTATGAGCATGCACATATTTTGCCTGCATGTGTGTAAGTGGCCCACGGAGGTTAAAACTTGAGTTATTGGTGGCTATGAGCCACCCAATGTGGATGCTGGGAACAGAAACTGGGTCTTATGCAAGAGCAATAATTAGTCTTAGCCAGTGAAGTCTCCCTCCATTCCCTGCTGTATAATTATAGATTTAAGTTGGAAAATTATACAACAATACTTGAGTAAATTTTACTAAATATTTGAGTTCTGTGAGTTTTTTTTGTAAACCTGGTATCCAAACAACCATGATGAAGTAGCAAAGCACATGTGTAGATGGTTCGGATTTACACGGCTTTCAGGAAAAAGGTTCCACTCATACATCATTAGAATTTTTTAGTTACTGATTGTTTTAGTTGCTGTTCTTTCCCATTATAAATTATCATTAGAGTTCATCACTAACAATTAGAGTTTGTTGTAGGTTAATAACTTCCTCCTCTAATATGTAGTGCTTCATAGTTTATGACTGTTGTCTAAGGATGATGCTGTAAGCATCCACATACACCAGTACCTATACATTAATACTGCATTGGTATACACTGCTTATTTCCCCCACTGGACAGTATGGACACACGGATACGAGGACCCAAGGGATCTGTTGATGTGTCTTAGCAGGGCACAGAAAAAAAAGTAATTGAGATTCACTGTCTTAGGTGTAGATAGATTTTTAAAGGGGGAGGAAAGACATTTGGGCTGTAATTGTTTACAAATATGACAGTTTTTTTTTAATTTATTTTCTTTTTTTTTCTTTCATTTTTTAAAATTTATTAGGTATTTTCCTCATTTACATTTTCTTTTTTTTAATATTTTTATTACATATTTTCCTCAATTACATTGCCAATGCTATCCCAAAAGTCCCCCATAGCGCCCCCCACTTCCCTACCCACCCATTCCCATTCTTTTGGCCCTGGCATTCCCCTATATTGGGGCATATAAAGTTTGCAAGTCCAATGGGCCTCTCTTTCCATTGATGGCCGACTAGGTCATCTTTCGATACATATGCAGCTAGAGACAAGAGCTCCGGGGTTCTGGTTAGTACATCATGTTGTTCCAACAATAGGGTTGCAGATCCCTTTAGCTCCTTGGGTACTTTCTCTAGCTTCTCCATTGGGAGCCCTGTGATACATCCAATAGCTGACTGTGAACATCCACTCCTGTGTTTGCTAGGCCCCGGCATCGTCTCACAAGAGACAGCTATAGCTGGGTCCTTTCAGCAAAATCTTGCTAGTGTATGCAATGGTGTCAGCGTTTGGAAGCTGATTATGGGATGGATCCCTGCATATGGCAATCACTAGATGGTCCATCCTTTCTTCACAGCTCCAAATTTTGTCTCTGTAACTCCTTCCATGGGTGTTTTGTTCCCATTTCTAAGAAGGGGCAAAGTATCCACACTTTGGTCTTCATTCTTCTTGAATTTCATGCGTTTAGCAAATTGTATCTTATATCTTGGGTATCCTAAGTTTCTGGGCTAATATCCACTTATCAGTGAGTACATATTGTGAAATATGACAGTTTTATTGAATGCTAGACCATGAAGAAATCTGAAAATAAACCTTACTTGTATTTCCCTGACTCAGGTAGTCTAACAATTGTTTTGACTCCATAATAGGAAGGGTTCTAGACTTGTCTTTTGTTGTGGGTTGTTTCTGTTTTATGGAGTTACAAGTATTGAACTTGTAGCAGTCCTCTGGCAGCAGCCTTTGGAAAGCTAGGTTACAGGACAGAGCTACCACACCTGGTTTTGTTTTCCCGTACCTATAAGTACCTCTATGTACGCATTTTATGTACATAAACTGATATATTTATAACTGGACTTGTTAGACTAGAGAATAAAAATACTTTATGAATTTAAAGATTCACAAATTCTAATAGATATAGTTCAGACATCCATTTCTTCCCAAGAAATCACAACCCTCATCTCTCTATAAAACAAAACAAAAAAACCTGGAAAAAATACATCAACTCACCTGCTTGAAATCCTAAAGGAAGGGAAGGCTAGAGACCTCCAAACAAGTACAGTGTAGTAGTATATTCTCAGTATTTTTTCCTGCCTATTGCATAAACTGGCCCTGACTTTGGAAACCTGGCCTGTAATATAGTGTTCCAGTCTACTTCTCTGTAACTATGATAAAACATTGATCAAAAGTAACTTGGGAAGAAGGCTTCTTTCAGCTTACAAGGTATAGGCCATCATCAAGGGTAGTCAAAACAAGAAGCATAGAAGAGATGATAGAGGAATGTTGCTTACTGGCTTGCTTCCTTTGGTTCGAAGTCTAGGCCTACCTATCTAAGGATAATACTTTTCACAGTGAGTTTAGCCCTCCTGAATCAATTAGCAATTAAGAAAATACCTATTACACATGGCCACAGTCCAAACTGATGGGGGCAGTTCTTCTATTAAGGTTTTCTTTGCCTGGGTGATTTGTATCAAGTTGAAAGTTGACTCTGTGACACCTGTAAAGCATAATAGGAACAAACATAATATGGCTCAAAAAAAAAAAAAAAGCCTTCTCTTTAACCAGTGGGCCAGAGAAGAGGTGGTCCAATATGACACAAACCCTTTCCACAATGCCTGTCTATTGTAACAGAAAAAAACAAGCATGAAAAGTCATGCTTTCCTCCTCTACCACCTGCAGAAAAATCGCTTATTTACAAAGAATACACAACAATATTGCATTTAAATATACCAAATAATTGAGTTCCAAAATAGAAGAATGAATTAGGGAAGGCTGAAAGACGCTGAGGCGAAGGGCAATCCTATAGGAGGACCAGCAGTCTCAATTAATCTGAACCCCTGAGATCTCTCAAACATTGGACCACCAAATGGACAGCTGATATGAGGACCCCAACACACATACATTAGAGGACTTCCAGGTCTGTGTTCATTCAGACATGATGCACCAAACACTCAAGAGACTGGAGGCCCCAGGGAGTTTAGCAGTCAGATGGGATAGAGGGTGGGGGCATCCAAGTGGAGACGGTGTAGGGTGGGGAGGAGGTGTGGGATGTGGAACAGTCGGAGGGTGGATAGAGAGGGCTGGGGAATGGAATATGGAGTGTAAAAAAAAATTTTAAAAAAAAACAAGAAAAGAAAAGAAAGGAAAAGAAGAGAAGAGGAAAGGAAAGGGAAGGAAAGGAAAGAGGAAAGGAAAGAGGAAAGAGGAAAGGAAGGGAAGGGAAGGGAAGGGAAGGGAAGGGAAGGGAAGGGAAGGGAAGGGAAGGGAAGGGAAGGGAAGGGAAGGGAAGGGAAGGGAAGGGAAGGGAAGGGAAGGGAAGGGAAGGGAAGGAAGAGAAAGGAAAGGAAAGGAAAGGAAAGGAAAGGAAAGGAAAGGAAAGGAAAGGAAAGGAAAGGAAAGGAAAGGAAAGGAAAGGAAAGGAAAGGAACCAAGTGCTAGGATTGCAGGTGTGTAACAATACCCTGGTCTGATAGAAGAATGTATTACTATAATTTTTCCTCTAAGCATATGCTGTTTTTATTTCCATTCAGTTTAATTTTCCTGAGACTCCCTTTCTTACCTAAGGTTTATTCAGAAGTATGCTGTTTAATTTCCAAGTAATTGGATATTTACTTACTTACTTTTGATACTGATTTCTCTTTTTTTTTATTTTTAAGTTCAACAGTGTATACTTTGTATTATTTCTTTTCTTTTAAAATTAAAGTTTGTTTTATGGCCCAAGATAGGGTCTTATCCTGATGTAAAATTAGTTTTCTTGATCTGGAGTTTCTTTCTTAATAGAAATATGTTTTTAGCAGAGGGGAAACCAGGAAGGGGGATAACATTTGCAATGTAAATAAATTAAAATAGCCAATAAATAAGAATATTTATTTTAAATATTTTTAAAGAAAACAAGGGAGCAAACTTTTTTAAGTTTTCAAAATCACCATCTGCAATTCATTCATTGAGAGAGATGCCATATTTTTGTTTTATCACACCAACACCACAAAGTAAGACTAAAAAAGAGTTGGGCAGGATAGATTAAGAGTACTTCCTTTTATATCTAACTTATTTCCTTGTCTTTTGATCCAAGGTGTCAAATCACTTGGTTCCCCCCCCCCATTTGGGGGGGCACAAAAGACTGGCAAGCCTATCCTGATTTCTTTGATATCTGTATGTCAACCGTTTCCGTTCTTAACAGAAGTGTTAAGAACAGGAGCTGCCTAGTTCTGCTTTGTACCATTTAAAGTCTTTCTGCTTCAGTTTCAGAATAAAATACATGTTAACTGTACATATCAGTGAGATACCCAAAAAATAACTGTACCGAATATGGCTGGTCTTATTTCCATATATAGTGGAGCTTAAACAGTTTTTTAAGAACCATCTAGCATTTGGTATTGAAACAGGTGTATATAAAACCGAAATCATCAGTAATTAAATTTATATGGAGACTAATTAGCTCCTGTTTACATTCTGTTATAAATGACATTCAAATAAAGTTAATAGTCTATGAAATATTCCAAGAGACTCTGATTCAAATTCCTGAGCTTGCACATAAAAAAAAAATAAAGAAGAGTTTAATGATGTAACCGTAGACATAGAGCAGAAATAGTAACTATAATATGGAGAATTAAAAGTCAGATGACCTGGTTCCTTCTATAGTATTGCACCACTGGAGCTGTGCATTACATTACTAATGAAAATAAATATTCTAAGTGTATCACATCAGCTGGTATATTAAAATTAGACTGAAGGGACCAAGGACAAAAGTTGAAGTAGGAAAATAAGATAGGATAGGGTCAATTCAAGTGAGAAATGAGAGTAGCTTAGGCCTACATGTTAAAGTAAAATTCGTGAACAGAACTGAGCTGTGAATATGTTTTGAAGATAAGTTGTCAGAATGTACTGACAGGTTATCTGCGAAATGTTGTAACTTAGTTCCCTGCACACTCAGGTGCCCAGTAACTATTTGATTCATGTTTTTAACAGGTACTGTGTGAGAAGCTGAGGATTCATTAGTGACTAAAGCAAATGGTTTCTGCCTTAATAAACAGTACTACAGTAGGCAAAAAATATACATCATAAGACACTGAACCAAGTAATTTCAATGATTTTTAATTAATTAGGAATGGCGCTAGTGAAAAGATTGCATAATGGTGAATGAACTCTAAGAGGTTTCTCCAGCATAAAGAACTAGTACAAATGTAGGCTCATGTTTGGATCTATGAGTCCTCCTTCGTGTATTGGCATGAGGTTTTTAAAGTGCAGATTTCATTTAACACAATTAATAGGTTTAAGATCAAGTGTGGCTACAGCATCATAACTGTCTACTTCGGCTGAGTTTTAGGACCTTTCATACCTTAAGTTCAGTCTCATTTACAAAACTGAGATGTTAACATGACCTTTTGTGTCGTGATAGAAGTGTGAATCATCCTTTCTGACCCACAGAGCAATGTAACTTTCTAAATAAATTGATGAAGCATAAACTTGGATATAGGTGTTACCGATTTAAATTATCTCCACTAACATGAAATTATTCCCCTTTCCAATTTGTAAAAACCCTTTCTTTCCACATAACAATGAACTTGTATCATGTGTCAGAATGCAATCATAGATGAATGCCTTGTGTCATTTTCTGACATTTGTGACAATTTTCTTCTCCTTTAAATAGAATGCTTACTTTCAAGGCAGTAATGTGTGTGGTAGTTAGGAGCACAGAGTTGACAGACATAGAGTTGAATTTGACTCTGCCCTTAGTTTTGTAATCCTGAAGAAGCAGTCTATGCATTCTGTCTCCGTTTTCTCTTCCTTACTACGTTGTCAATGATAACCTCTTTACAGTTGGTTGGTGGTGGTGATGGTGATGGTGGTTTTGTTTGGTTTTTGTTAAGAATGAAAATTGATAACTTACAGAAAGTTTCCAATATGGTGCCTAACACAAAATAATCCCTCAGTAGATACATAACTATTATGATCGCAGAATAATGATTTCTATTTTCCAATGGGGTAATTCTTATTAGTATTCATGAATCACTCCTCTTCTCCCTACCTTACAAGTATAATAAGTAAAGAAAATGATTTACATGGTAGGATATTGCATAAGATTCAGTCACGTTCTTTCCTAGGTAAGCTAGAAAACAAGTTATTCTTCTTAGGAACCATTTACTTTGCCTAATCTAAGTACTTTAAAGGGCATATAGACTTAGCTCAACTGTCACTTTATTCTTATCTGACTCCTCTATTATAATGTTTTCAAAGCACAGATTTTGAGTCAAGATTAATGACTCAAATAAAATTAGTTTTTATTAAGTAAAAACTCTAGTTAGATTCATGAGCAGCCAAGAGAACTGCTGAACTGAAGCATCTTCTAGTTCAGTGCTATCTCTTTCACTCCCTGTGTTTCAACTCCTCTATTTCATGTATTACATCAGTGAGAGTATCACCACCGCAACGGCCCAGTTAAGTTCTGTGCAATTTCTTATAGATTTTTGATGTAGTGCTTAGTACTTTTAGCTCATACTCCACTTACTCATACTCTTTTACTGCCAAAATATAATAATTAGTAACAAAGAAAGTCTTTTACTTTCTAAAATATTTAAGACTTCAAATAATTTTGTTTATTTGTTTACTTGAAAATCTGAATAGTAGAAGTAGCTGTCATTTATCCAAGTACTTCAAATTGCTAAGCACCTTCTTTTCTTATGTAGATGAAGGATGGTATTGGCTTGGATAGTCACGAAGAAATCTTGGAACTTTGTGGAAAATTACAGTGAAAGAAAGTTGCTATATTGCAACAAGAGAGTATTTTGATTGCAAATTTTTCCATAAGTGCAGTAATTTGCAACTTGAGAAGAATTTAATAGTAGCTGAGCTTTCAAAATGCAATACAGAAACTGTCATTTTCTTCTACAATTAAAATAAGTACTTCTGAAATTTTCAGGATAAGAATGACCCAAATTACCAACCCCCACTTCTTCATCCAAAAGACGGGAGAATGGAGTTTGAAGAGAACATCTGTGGGCAAATGAAAAACAAACGGTCTTTTCAGGCAAATTCTGAAAAGGGATCTTTTATAGCCAAACAGAATCCTATTGCATGCATCACCATGGTTAAGAAGAGGATCAACAGTACTTTCATAATGGCTTTTTATTTTAGCACATTCTATTTTTTGGATAGGATTACAATTCAACACATCTATTCATAATTCATCATGTAATTATTTGCATAAATATCCTTTAACACAGATTTAATGTACTTTGGTCAACCACATCTTGAAGCTAATCTGTTAAATTCACTAGGACATTCTCAGTGCAACTAATGCTAAAGAAGACGTATGTTCCCGGAGGAAAGGTCTACTAAAGAACACGCATTGCAGGAATATACTGGACACAAGAGAATTTGTGTCTTGTCTATCCACCACACAACAATTTTTGGGTTAAAATAATTAACTAGTTAAGATTGTATTATGGGCTCTTTGGTAATATTTGCTCAGTAGTTATTCACTCACAGCCAGTAATTCAGTTTCTCTATATAAGGCCCATAATGTTAATAGGCAGAGGACAAAACAGTCTATAAAACAGAGTTTTTCTTCCTTATTAGAGTGCATATTTGGAAGGGAATCTATGCAATAAATATGAAATATAAGCTTATTCAATGTTAATGCAAAGAAGAAAAACAGTGTTGACTGCATGAGGATTAACAATTTTATATAAAGAATGCTGGGGTTTATTTTAAAAGTAAACATCTATGTGATGACTTAAAGGGGGTCTAGGGTAAGCAATGATAGTGTCTGGGTTAAGGAACATTCAGGTAGTAGCGAGAGTAAAGACTGTGAGATAGATAGTCCTGCTCTTGAGCTTGATCTGGAATCAGCCACTGTGACTGGAATAAAGTTAACAAGGAGGGCAGAAAATGGGAAAAGTCATAAGGGACCAGACTGTGTATGGCCTTCAACATTATGAAAGTACATGAATGTATATTCACAGTGAGAAACCACTGGAGATTTTTACATGTAGGAATTACAAGATGCTGAACATTTTAATAGGGTCACACTGGTTCTTCTATTAAAAGTTTGTAGAGATTAAAAACAAAAGCAGCTAGAATGGTAAGGAGGTACTGCAGTAATCAAGGTAAGCATGGATAACAGAAGTAATAACGCCGTGGGGGGAGGGGTTGGCTGTAACATTTACTCTTATACAATTTGTTAATGGCTTGGCCTTGGGCTGTAAAACAAAGAACAAAAGAAGAGTTAAACTTGACTCCAGGACTTTATACCTGTGCCAGTAGGAATGAAAAAATGAATAGCCATTACTTGAACATAGAGGAATGAGTAGCACATTTGATGGGTGAATGTTAGGACATCAGTGTAGTCCAAATCCATAATTAAATCAACTGAAAGAGGCAACCTATGCATCTCCATTGAGACGTCCTGGTTAGTGATATAAATTCAAAAGTTGTTTAAAATCAGAGTATGTAGAACATTCTTAAAAAACGAAAGGGACTTTTATGCTGTAAAAACATGTTTTCAGGGCCTGGAGAGATGTCTCAGCAGTTAAGACAGTTGTTCCAAAGGTCCTGAGTTCAAATCCCAGTAACCACATGGTGGCTTACAACCATCCATAATGACATCTGACACCCTCTACTTGTATGTCTGAAGACATCTACAGTGTACTTACCTATAAATAATAAATAAATATTTTTTTTTAAAAAGACATGTTTTCTTGTTCACTGTGAAAAGAGAAGGTAGAAGCCACGTCTGTGGGGAGGATCTCTGAATCTCCTAGTCTTTCTTCCAAATGTGATCATTTTTTAAAATTCTCCCTTTCCTGCCTTTCACGACTTGGCTTGTTGAAGACCCTGCTACTCTTTGTGGTACTATTTATGACCTCTTACTTCTGGTAATAATGTCAACTACGGCAGGAAAAAAATGTACATTTTGCAATGTCTGCTGCCTGAAGCAATTTGACCCTGGAAAGAAAGGAGAAATAAAAGTTGCTGCCCACTACTGGAGTCTATTTACTCTGAGAATTTTTTTCATTTGAGATGATAATATAATTACATCACTTCTCCCTTCCCCTACCTCCCTCAGAGCCCTCCCATATACTCCTCTGCCCTCTTTCAAATTCATGGCCTCTTTTTTCCATTAATTGCTGGTGTGTGTGTGTGTGAGTGTGTGTGTGTGTGTGTGTGTGTGTGTGTGTGTGTGTGTGTGTAAAACCTGCTCTATAGTGTTACTTGTATATATGCCTTCAAGGCTGACCATTTGGTATTGGATGACCAGTTGCTGTGCTCTTCTCTAGAGCAGACTTTCTCCTGCTTCCAGCATTCCTCAGGTTCCTATAGTTATTTGTATAGGGTTGAGGATTTATGGGCTTTCCCTGTCCACGTTTGAATGTCTGTTGGTTTTTATCTTTACTTTGTTTGCAGAAAAAAACAAGTATTTAGACTTTGTCTTGGTTTCTTCAAAAACTTGATAAGTTTCTCCCCAGTTGGTACACCTTATGTTTTGTTTTTCAGTTTGTTTGTTTGTTGTTGTTGTTGTTCTTGAGGAATTTGGGGTTCTTTGGAACCTCTGAGAGCAGTTACCATTTGATAAACAGCTTAGTCTTTGGGGGTGCTTTTGTTAAGCTCTTTGGGATATTATTGCTTTATGTGTTTGTTTTTAATTTATTGATATTATATGTATGGGTGTCTTCTTTTTCCTGAATGCATATATGTACACTGTCTTCCTTTTTTGTACCCTTAGAAGTCAGAAGAGAATGTCAGACTCCTAGGAACTGTAGTTATTGATGGTTATGAGCCATCAGGTGGGTGCTACAAATCAAAGCCAGGCCCTCCACAGAAATATAAAAAGCACTCTTTCCATGAGGCATCTCTCCAGCCTCAAAGGCTATTGTAATTAAGAAGCACTTACGTAGTGACCACTGTGAAAGAAAGCTCTTTAAGAGGCATTAGAGGTGAAGAAAGTTCACTCTGATATTTCTGCAGTCAGAGGCTTTAGTGAAGGCATGGTTAGGTCTATTTTGGCTTCAGTTTTCTTTCTTTAAGCAGAGTCATATCTATTATAATCCTCATCATCGGAATCTATCAATTCAAGGGGGCAACTGGCTTGATTTATTCAAGCTATGAGGTCTAACTTTTTAGTTACTAGTTATCTTCAATGAACAAGCCTATAACATAATAATCCCATTTGTTGGCCAGGCCTTGCTGATATGGAAGATTTTTTGAAAGCAAATTTTAAAATCTATTGAACTATATGGGCTATTTCCCATGTGACAGGAAAGTTTGGGGACTCTTATTGAGCCATTGGTTTCTGTTGAATCATTTGAGATAAAGAAACAATGAAACCATGATTTATGTAACCATAAAAATATTCTTTACTACTTTGGTACACTGTAGAGACAGCTGTAACATAGAATTGTTTCTAATATAGCAGGGGGCAAAAACCACAATCTGCCCCCTGGAACTTCTAAACGTAGCTAAGTAAGAAATTTCTGAACACTTTATTCTTGTACTTCCTTTCCTAATTCATTATGTGCTAGTAACTGTTATGATTGGCAGACCTATGTAAAATGTATATGAATTTGTTTGTGATTTGTTCTTAATTATAACAAATAATTATGTGACTGTTTTCTGAAGCTAACTAAAATGTAAGGATTTACATATAATTTGAATTTGAGCAAAAAGGAACTGCTTTTACTGGGCTTTACCTCTTACAGGTTTACCTTAAATACTTATTAGCTTACTTTTTGATTATGTAAGTATGTTGCTTTTAAATGTTAATTTTAGAAACTCAGACTTGGGGAAATTCCACTACAAGATTTAAGAGAGATACTAAAGATAGTAAAAATATTGTTCTCATTTGCCATGAGACTTCTGGAAAGTCTCAGAAAATGTCTAAGCATGACTCAGAAAGAAGGTTGAAGATCACTCAATCAGAGAAAGGCAAAGTAGGCAGCTTCAGGGATAGAGGTCTATGCAAAACTACATGGAGAAGTGGGGGTCTCCAGGATAAAGAAAGATGTTCAGTATTATGATGGACATGCTTAAGATTTTAGTATCTGAAGAATTAATAGAGAGAAAAAAATGTTAGCTTGAAATTGTATGTCAGACAAATGGGCATGCTTAGCAGTAAATGTCTATAGATAACTTCATTGGGTATGGGAAAGGGAGGGGGTTGTAATAGTATATTCCTTGGAAGAGATTGGAATGTAATGTCTCCACCTAGGACCAGTGATAGAACTCTATGTCTGATCTCTAGCACCATAATAAACTAAACAAGTGAATGGAAAAGATATAACACACTAAATAACTCAATTCTTATAAGCTGCTATTAATGTATATAGCTTCTGAAAAAAAACAGGCATCTCCCATCTTTGTCATGTTTCAAAATAATGAACTATAAAACTATAATGATTGCTTGAGAACACAAAAGGAAAAAGCTATATCAGTAATTTCATGGCAAACAATATATGTAAAATAATTATGTGCAAATTAAGTATACTTAAACACTAGTCAGAACTACCCATACAGCATACTAAATTTTGTCTTTGATGCTCTCAGAAACTAATTGTGAATTTTTATAGCTATGATTTCTATAATATATATACATATATATAATGTAAGTGTATCTACACATGTGTATTTATATATATGAATATAACACAAAGATATTTATGGTACTTTGAAACTTGGGTGTTTATTATTTCTAGATACACTATATCAAGAGATTACTCTGTTATCTTTATATGTACTGGATGTTTATAACTCATACAAGAACAAAATGTTTTATATAAATATACTATTTAAGGAGGAAATACATTAGTGATATGAATTTATTCTACAACTAAATCAGAAAATTTTATATAAAGAAAATCTATTTAACCATTATATGTTTGTGTAGAAAAAGAAAAATCTGTTACTCCAAAGAAGGTTCACTTCAAAGAATTGTCTGTGACTTTAAAACTCACATGCAATCTCTAATCTCTCTTGATTAGCTAATCATAATTCATCTTATTATACCAGTGAACAGTGTATATGAATGTATTATCTGAGTAGAACCAGTGATTTATAGTCACTATTTGAAAAGTCAGGTCACTACAGCTCTGGCTTTTTCTCAATACATAGTAAACAGTTAAATACATACAGATATAGAGAACAATGCAAAAGAACAATTATAATGATATCCCATGGAAACTAGGTAGGACAGAAATACAAGGATAATTGGGTGGTATGGTCAATGATTTAGATGACATAACATTTTTTCATTGATAGGACAGTGGTATTAAGCTTTATAATCCACAAATACTACAGGCAATGGCAAGATACCAAACATAGTTGTAGGGGTAGGTAATTGAGGAGTGGGAAAGTACATATGTTCAAAAGAAGAGATGAGCTGAGGTGTTGATATTGTTGACGTGAAGGTTAGTCAATAATACTGGTATAAGTAGGTGTGACATGATATTGATCCAAGTGTTTATATATTTAGATACATAAACAAGAAAGAATCATTTTGCCTTCTAGTTCATCAGATTGTGTGAGAATACGATGAGATGTTGTATTGGAAACACAATAAATCTCTCAAATTGAACAGTTGTATATGTGTGGGGGCGGGGACGGATAAGAACACTTAGTTTCACAATGTGTCTTATTCTAGAATCTGCCAACAAAATTAGGACACAGATAAGCCCTCTCCTGCTTCAAGGGAGATGGGAAAATAAAGTAATGTTTGAAATATTAATGGGAAAATGACTTCTCTAACCTGGACTTAGAGTCATTGTTGTAACCCTATGAGTTTTCTGTATCACACTCTGAACATACTAACCTCCCCTGTCTTTCATTTCAGACATTTCAGCAGTCCTCTCTGCAGCACAAATCAAAGAAGAAAAACAAAGGTAATAAAAGAAAATGAACCTTTAAACCTGCTTTTGTACAGTGATAGTCCCCAGCACATTTCATTAATCCTCTCATTGTCTTGAAGTCAACGTGATTTTAGATCAGTTGCCATGCATATATCTTTGATAACAGATGGTCTCAAAAAGTCTTGAGATGAGGATTACGTAATCAGAAATGATACTTTTATGAATAATAAGTATCCAAATTGCTTTCAGGATCTACAGATTATTCTTTAATTTTATGCATTTTCCAAAATGTATAAAGCATTCCCACTCACTCCCTTTAGGAGCTATAGCAGGCAAGAGCAAAAGAAGAATTTCTTGCAAGGATCTTGGCCGTGGTGACTGTGAAGGATGGCTTTGGAAAAAGAAAGATGCAAAGAGCTATTTTTCACAGAAATGGAAGAAGTACTGGTTTGTCCTAAAGGATGCATCCCTATACTGGTACATTAATGAAGAGGTAAGACAGAGCAATCGGTGGTCTCATCCATCTCTCACAAAAGTCTCAACACCTGAGCCATTTGTTTTAAATCATATGACCCTCATGCCAATGCAGAATCTATCTTCAGAGCTCTGGGAAGAACAGTTGCTCCATTTTTCTAATGTAGCAACATATCTGAGGCACACTTAAAATATAGTGAAGTTATCTGTTTCTAAAAATACCAAATAACTAATATAGTAGTTTAAAGAAATCATATAGATTTTTTTTAAAACTCTTGCTCAAAGTTTTATAGGGTTTTTCTCTTTTGGAGGAGGGGACAACTTAGCAACTTAAGTCATTCAATATTGTTTCAATTTACTTCAGTTTCTCTTGAAGAAAAAAATAACTAGTAGACTAATTTTGAAAATTTTAAGTATCCATTACTTTTGGCCAGCTTGAGGAGAGGGGCATGTTTAGTGTATTTTAATTGTTCTTATGACATTTCTAAGGTTTTACTTTTTGGTACAACATATCATCCCAATCAAAATCATGTCTCACCAAATATGCCAATGTGTAATTTATTCATTGATTTTTTTTTCCTCTGACACTGCTTTGACTTATTTGTTACACCAATTACTTCACTTTACTAGACTTTTTAAATAATAATTTGGCTGTTAGCACATATATACATATATATGTGTGTATATATATATATATATATATATATAATTGGTGTGTAGATTTTATACAAATAGTATCCTAAGACATTAATCAGTTTGCATTTGAAAAGTAATTGCTAAAATTACTGTCATTATTAGATGTTTGATTATAACATACATTATCTAGAAATGTTCGTGTTCCCTGAACAAGCTATTATGCTGCTATCTTATATCATGAGTACAGAGTAGACTCAGGGATTATACTACTTGAGAGACTGTGCTTATAGCTTCCTCTCCAAAATGAAAGTAATGATGCATATCTTACTAAGCTTTCTTAGACATGAATTAAATACAGTTAGACAACTTAGAACAATGTCTTACAAAATGCTTAGTATTTACTGTTCATTAATAGAAGGCTTATTTAGAAGATCCTAAATTAATAATTTTCTATATGCTTCAATATACTTAGTTATTTTGTTTTGATATTTTGTGGCAGTCATAGAGTTAAATAAAATAAAATCTGTTTCACTAAGTATATCCTGTCTAGTTATAGTAAACAAATATAAAAACATTTTTGTTTAATAGATATACTAAAATTTTATGTGCTAATCGTGCGGTATCAAGATGCAGTATCTCAATTCAATTATAGATATGTCTATGTTCTGGCTTTATAACTATAAGAGATGAAAATCTTTTGTCTGCTCTATTAAATAGTGCCTATATTTTAGTCTTGGGCAAGTTGTTGTTACTGTTACCCATGTGCAATATATATTTCCAGGAAAGCCTTCTTGTTATTTTAGAGGAAATATAGTATTTCCTGCTCCATCATTATGAGAAGATAATACTCCACAAACATTTTAGATGGAAACTGAGGATAACAGGAGTACCATAAGGTGGAATTCAGAATAGAGCTTCACACTGAAAAACATTCAAGGAAAATGTAGAGTGCTTCTGTGTCTAACATACAAATTCCACTTGCTATCTAAAGCTCAAAATTATGTTTTGCATAGTGCATTAATAATAGAAATAACACAGATGCAAATACAAACATACATACATGCATGCATACTCACACACACATACACATGCACACATACACAGAAAGAGAGCTGAGAGTAGTATTTTTCTTCAAAATAGTGAAAGGGAGAGTAATCTTTTTTTCTCTATTTTCTTTTTTGTTTTTATTTTGGTCTGACTAAAAATCAAGTAGAAAGGTATTCAGTAAAGATGTATTGTATATCCATGGTCTGGGTGGGCTTCTTCTAAGACCATGATGGCGTCTGAGGTCTGTGTTGATGTTGGTGGCCTAGGCTGTCACCAGAGACCATGAGGTCCATGGCATTTGCTGACACTGGAGGTCATGTGGATGTCTATAGTCCAATGCAGTCACCAGAAACCATATGGAAGTCCGTGATCCATGCTCCCAGTGACTGTAAAGGGCGAGGAAGCTTCCTTTGCAGTGGTATCAATGACTGCAGATTCAGAGTTGAGAAAAAGAGTCATAGAAGGCTTCTGTGACAACCCCTACCTCTATGCCCCCCCCAAAAGAAGGTAGCCTAAACTGGAAGCCATCAAAGATACTCTTTTAAATTGCCACAAGTTATGCTGAAATGTAGCTCTCCACAGTTGGGGTAGAGGTGGGGAAGGAAGCACTCGCTTTTAAGGGTCTGGCCACTAGGAGTTTGATCATGCTCCAGTGACTATATAGACAAAAATTGAACTTGCTGCTGCTGCTGCTGCTGCTGTTGCTGCCGCTGCTCCTCCTCTTCCTTCCTCCCCTCCTCCTCCTCTTCCTCCTCCCACTCTCCTTCCTCTCCCTCTCCCTCCTCTTCCTCCTCCTCTTTCCTTTCTTTTGAGGGGTGAAGTAACAAAGGCAGAGGGGTAGACCTGAGAGGGCTGGAAAGTGAGTGTGATGAAGTGCATTATGTGAAACTCCCAAAAAAACCAATAAAAATATTATGTTGTGGGCAAAAAAAGAAAATGCTAGATCTGTGAAGGCATTTTCTCGATTGAGGATCCCTCCTCTCTGATGACTCTAACTTGTGTCAAGTTAACAAAATAGCCAGAAGAGTGTCATCCACGTCATTCACATGCCTTAGGTGTGTGTAACCTGTACCTAAAGAAAAACATGAGTATATATATATATATATATATATATATATATATATATATATATGCATATATATGTATATGTGTATATATATATACACACACATATATATAGTTAACATATATTCTTATTCCTGTATGTATGAATATAGTCTCAATAAAAATACAAAAATATGCAAAGAACAAAACCAAAAAATATGTATTGTGAGCCGGGCGTGGTGGCGCACGCCTTTAATCCCAGCACTCGGGAGGCAGAGGCAGGCGGATTTCTGAGTTCGAGGCCAGCCTGGTCTACAAAGTGAGTGCCAGGACAGCCAGGGCTACACAGAGAAACCCTGTCTTGAAAAACCAAAAAAAAAAAAAAATGTATTGTGGTTTTATTTTGCATATAACATAGTCTTTTAAAATTATTATTATTATTATTATTATTATTATCTCTTTTTATAATCTAGTCGTTTTCCCCCTCCCGGTCTACCCTCCTACTATTCCTCATCCCATACCTCTTCCCCATCTCCAAGAGGGTGTCCCCACCCCTTACCCCTACCCCACCAGACCTCCCCACTCCCTGAGGCCTCAGGTCTCCTGAGGGTTAGGTGAATCTTCTATTCTCAGACACTAAGCCACCAACCAGGCAGCATACACGACCTAATATGAGGCCCCTAACACATATACAGCAGAGGGGGGGATAATATTACATAAATTTGATATATAAGGAGGTATGGAAAAAGTTTGGAATAGTAAAAGTCTATCAAGCTTCGTCATTAACAAGCCAAGGGACACAGTAACTGAAAGTTTTGCCAACAAATCACATTATACTTGCTTTAACATGAGACAAATATGTTTTGGATAATTCTCCTATGTTGTTTTATAACCAGTATTAAAGAAATAAAGATTTGTGAATTTTATTAAAGTTTTCCAATGAAAACTGGTGTGTTTATGTGTGAGAGAGATGTATCTGAAGCCACACATTCGAAAATCAAGTTGACATACTTAATTTCTAAACTATTGAATTCACAAAATAATTGCTATGTAGCAAAAATCAAAATTGATAAGCAAATTATTATAATGAAATGAAAATTTTAATTGGTAAGCACCTCCATATTTTTATCAAAATATTAAAAATAATAGATAATGGGCCAGGAGAGGTTTTTCAGCACTTAGGAGCATTTATTCTGTTTCTAACACCCATATGATGGCTTACAACATCTGTAACTCCAGTTTCTGTGAATCTAATGCTATCTTCTGACCTCTGTTAGGCAACAAGCATATGCATGATACTCATACATACATTCTGGCATTAGTCATAGACATGAAATAAATGAAGCTTTCTAAAATGATAGAAAATGTTATACTAAAATATTCAGTTATTTTGTATATCTGGCCTGAAATGTTCTTTTCTTTTACCTCTTTTTGTTATTTTTGGTTTTGGTTTTGTTACTGTTGTTATTTACATTCTAACAGAAAACCCAATACATCCTGCACAAATGAGTACTCTACCACTGAACTACTTCCATAGCCTGCAAAATTTTTATAAAGCATGTTTTAATTTGAAAATTATTTATATTCCCATTTTAATATAAAATAATATTTTTTCTCTTTTTCCATCAATTAATTTATTTATTCACTTTACATCCTGATCGAAGCTCCCCTCTCCTCCAGTTCCCCCTCACACAGCTCCTCCCCCATCCCCCCTCCCATTCTCCTTTGAAAAGAAGCCCCCCACCCCCATCATCCCACCCTGGCCCATCAAGTCACTGCAGGACTAAGTGCATCCTCTCCCACTGAGGCCAGACAAGGCAGCCCAGTTGGGGAAATGGGATCCACAGGCAGGCAACAGATTCAGGGATAGCCCCATCTCCAACTGTTGGGGAACCTGCTTGAAGACCAAGCTGCATGTCTGGTAAATATGTGCAAGAGGGCCTTGGTCCAGCCCATGCATACTCTTTGGTTGGTGGTTCAGTCTCTGGGAGCCCCTAAGGGTCCAGGTTAGTCGACTCTGTTGGTCTTCCTGTGGAGTCCCTGTCCTCTTCAGGTCCCTCAATCCTTCCCCAAACTCTTCAACAAGAGTCCCTGGGCTCCATCTAATGTTTAGCTATGGGTCTCTTCATCTGTTTCCATTGGCTGCTGGGTGGAGCCTCTCAGAGGACAGTTATGCTAGAATCTGTAAGAATAACAGAGTATCATTAATAGTGTCAGGGATTTTTTTTTAATTTTTAAAAATTATAAGCTTTCAAATATTCCTTTGCTTTATGGATATGTAGAATTTATGGAACATAAGTGGAATTGCAAAATAAATGAGCAATACATTTATTACTGGAAATATCTTAAGTCATACTTGCAAAGAATAATTAGCTGCAGACCTCTTTGGTATGATAGACTAAACAGAAGTCTTGCTTCTTTAGGATGAAAAAGCAGAAGGATTCATCAGTCTGCCTGAATTTAAAATCGATAGAGCCAGTGAATGCCGCAAGAAATAGTAAGTTATTTTTACATGGGGAATGTGGGGGATGGGGGGTTGGATAGTTTATTTTGTAATTTTCTAGACTTAATGTTGTAGGTTGTTTATGTGGTGCTTTCAAACTGGCATTATAAGAAAGCAGTTTTGAGGATATAACATGGAATTTTACTAATTTCTGTCATTGTGATAGAAGCATTACATGTGTGAATTCAAGTTAACCATTGTAGTAATTTTATCCATAAAAATTTAGTTTGAGGCAACAAAATAAGCACTTTACTTGCAAGCCTGATAATCTGAATTCAATCCTAGAATCCGTGCATAGAGAGAATCAGCTCTCAATTTTCCCCCCTCTGGTATGTGCACACACATAGAAACACAAGTGATGATGATGTTAATAATAAGAAGTAAACAGCATAAAATATCTTTTAAATTACCAATAAAAATAGAAAAGGTCTCACTGTCAAGCTCTGGCTGTCTAAGGATGTACCTTAAACTCAAGAGATTCATTCACCTGCCTCTGCCTCTCAAGTGCTGGACTTAAAAGTGTGTGCCAAACCCAGCTTAAAAACTTGATTTTTTTATTCAACATATTTTCATTTTTTTTCCTTCCCCTCTCCCAACTTTAATAATTTTTGAAAGGTATATGAATTAAAACCTGTTTCCGGTTTGCAAAAACATAAATGTAACTTTCGTTGTGGTTTTGTTCACAGTGCATTCAAAGCCTGCCATCCTAAAATCAAAAGCTTTTATTTTGCTGCTGAACATCTTGATGACATGAACAGGTAAGTGACATCTCAAGTGACTTAGTTAACTAGTCCTAAAGTGCAAGCTCCCAGCCTCTTCTTCAGTAATCCTTAAGGAATCTTATTGTAGATTCTGCATGAGTTGAATAAAAGTTGACTAGTCCAACTATATTTCCATGTGATCATGCCTAATTTTTATTTTTCTTTTTTTTTTTTTTTTTTTTTTTTTGGTTTTTCGAGACAGGGTTTCTCTGTGTAGCCCTGGCTGTCCTGGCACTCACTTTGTAGACCAGGCTGGCCTCGAACTCAAATATCCGCCTGCCTCTGCCTCCCGAGTGCTGGGATTAAAGGCATGCACCACCACGCCCGGCTCATGCCTAATTTTTAAAAATAGTATTTGCTTAATACGTGTTTTAAGTTCCATCTATGTATAATACAACTTATATTTAAATAATAATAAAGAATAACATTTTAAATGTGTATTTTAAACAAAATTGACAGTCAAACTTTTGACTGTCAATTTTACATCAAAAGTACCATAAACCCATATAAATCTAAAATATTACCACAAAAAAAGATTTTTTTACATGTTTAATTTTAGGAATATGCCTTAACATGTATTTCTAGATGCCAAAAAAGGTGCACAAAAACCTGCCTTATTTAAGAACGAAGTATATTTGATAGGATATCCATTTCAATAGTTTAGGTCTAGCAAGTGTAGTAATTCCTCCTGTCTCCTTTCATCTGTCATGGGACAGGATTATATAGCCACCTGATTTGATGGCTCTGTGGGGGTTTGGTGGCTAAAGGAAAAGATACACATATTTTCTTCTTCATATACCACAGTGTTTCACATTTCAGACTTACCCATTGTCTTAGTCAGGGTTTCTATTCCTGCACAAACATCATGACCAAGAAGCAAGTTGGGGAGGAAAGGGTTTATTCAGCTTACACTTCCATGCTGCTGTTCATCACCAAAGGAAGTCAGGATTGGAACTCAAGCAGGTCACGAAGCAGGAGCTGATGCAGAGGCCATCGAGGGATGTTCCTTACTGGCTTGCCTCCCCTGGCTTCCTCAGCCTGCTCTCTTATAGAACCAAGACTGCCAGCCCAGAGATGGTCCCACCCACAGGGGCCTTTTCCCCTTGATCACTAATTGAGAAAATGCCTTACAGTTGGATATCATGGAGGCATTTCCTCAGCTGAAGGTCCTTTCTCTGTGATAACTCCAGTTGTGTCAAGTTGACACAAAACTAGCCAGTACACCCATTTTTTAGTTAGTTTTCTTTTGCTCCTTTCATTTTCCCCTCTCTGTTTAATAAAATAGAAATTGGATTTAAAAATCAAAATGTTCTCCTTGTTATAATTGCAGAAACTAATGCACATTGCATATATAATTTTCTAACACTTGGAAGAGGCAGCAAAGCTTAGTGATCAGCACTGTAGCCCTTTAGACAAAACAAATCCCAGCTTTCCAACTTCTTTGCTATGTAACTGTATACAAGAAACTTGACCTTTCTGTTCTAAATAATTGACCCTTTTATAAAATGAGAAAAAACTCTCTCAGTAGAGGTTTTCAAGTTTCAAATGTTATGTAAGAGTTCAGTAGCAATAACTTTTAATATTTATATACTTTTGTTCTCTTACCTCATTTATTTTTCTTTAGATGTCTCAAAAATGAAGTATCCAAATATTTAAAGCACAAAAAATTGTGCTGCTTCATGAATACGCTTAAGCACAGGAAATGAACACTTAAGCTTCTTTTATAAATCAATTATTTAACAACTGAAAGTACAGTCATGCCTTTTGAAAAGAAGAGATGTATAAAAGGAAGTGGCAGAGAAAGGAAATGTCCTCACTCATGATTTATATAATTTACAATACTTAAATTTTCTTACCAGCACTAAGAATTTTCAGAGATTTTTCTCCTTACTCTAAAAGCAAAAATGTTTATTCTCCTGTATATAATGGAGGACTTGTGGTTCTATTTTTGGAGCTATAATTATCCTATAATTCTATAGTTCTATGCCCATGATAGTTTAGCCAAATGATAAGAAATTCAGTTCCCTGTAGATATATGTGAAGGGTTTGTATTAAAACCAAATAAAGAATACTGATATAAATGAGTAGCTCTTGAAGGGGTCTGCAACCCCATAACCCCATAGGGGGAACAACATTATGAACTAACCAATACCCCGGAGCTCTTGACTCTAGCTGCATATGTATCAAAAGATGGCCTAGTCGGCCATCACTGGAAAGAGAGGCCCATTGGACTTGCAAACTTTATATGCCCCAGTACAGGGGAATGCCAGGGCCAAGAAGTGGGAGTGGGTGGGTAGGGAAGTGTGTGGGGGGGGTATGGGGGACTTTTGGAATAGCATTGGAAATGTAATTGAGGAAAATAGGTAATAAAAAAATATTTAAGCCGGGCAGTGGTGGCGCACGCCTTTAATCCCAGCACTTGGGAGGCAGAGGCAGGTGGATTTCTGAGTTCAAGGCCAGCCTGGACTACAGAGTGAGTTCCAGGACAGCCAGGACTGCACAGAGAAACCCTGTCTCAAAAAAACCAAAAAAAAAAAAAAAAATTAAAAAAAAGAGTTTCAGCTAGAGAAAGTACCCAAGGAGCTAAAGGGATCTGCAACCCTATAGGGGGAACAACATTATGAACTTCCAGTATCCCGGGGCTCGTGACTCTAGCTGCATATGTATCAGAAGATGACCTAGTCGGCCATCATGGGGAAGAGAGGCCCCTTGGACTTGAAACTTTATATGCCCCAGTACAGGGGAACACTAGGGCCAAAAAGTGGGAGTGAGTGGGTAGGGGAGCAGGGCGGAGGGAGAGTATAGGGGACTTTTGGGATAGCATTTGAAAGGTAAATTAAGAAAATACCTAATAAAAAATTTTAAAAAATAAATAAATGAGTAGCTCTTACAAGATGAATGCATTAGGTACCATTTGCCTCCCTGTAAGAATTAAAATGATTTAATCATTCCTGGTACATGCTAATTGGAATCATTTTAGTTTAGACATTGTCCATGCATTTTATTAATTGTAAAACCTTTCTTAGCCTTCGTTTGCTATTCTATGTTCACAGTATATTCAAAAGGATCTCGTGATCGCTGTTCTCCCCTTATACTTCTAAGGTTCTAAATGCCATAGAAGAAAAGAAGAAAGGAAACCAAAAGCATGTCATTTATTTCCTTCCTTAAAGTAGTAGATTAAAGAAAAGAAGCAACGAATCCAAACTGTCAGCACTGCAGTATACATCTACAAGTCTTGTTTTATATAAGACTTGCCCTTATATACTGTATATCTCAGAATTACAGATATAAACTATGAACTTAATAATGGAATCATAATATATCTTTCTTTACCCTAGGTTTTATTTCTCTAATAATCTTATTCCTAGTATTTACTTTCAATAAGAAATTAAAAAATACTCGTTAACAGTATAAACTAATCAGTGCCAGAAACCTGCAGATAGGATTAGTGTTATGGAAAGGCACCCCTTTACATATTTCTTTCATCTTTGAAAGCATGCCTAATTCAACACGGGATATATTCTTAAATAAATATAATTATAGGTAATACATGCTTTATCTGATTATTTTTTTACTTTAAGGCACTATTATTTCTATTTTGCATTAAATTTACCATAGTGCTGAATTTGTAAATATATATATGTATGTATGTATATATACATATATATATTCTAGATTTTAAAAATATATGTAAATCCAGTAGTAACAGGACCAACTAATAAGGCTATAAAAGCATTCCTTAAATTCAGTTTTTTGATAAAATCTGTGTACACAGATATATTCATTTTTAAGTGTGTGTACGTGTATCCCTGTAACTGTGAGAAATTACTAATTCGTATTTTTAACTAGTATTCTATATTTCTACCATGATTCTTAACTTATTTCTATCTCATTGCATTATTCTGTGTCATTCTAAGTATATTCCCTTACTTATATGTTCAGGTTCTAAAGCATCAGAAGGTAGGATTAATATTAAAAATCTTTTACATCAGTGTTCTCGAAAAGATTGTAAATTGAATCTATGTATCCCTGACCTCCTAAAGGAACATAGACTCCCCTACTCCCCAGCAACTTCTAACATTCTAAATTAGACTTTTCTTGCTGCTTTAAAAAATGGCATGTGCTCCTCATAGATGCTTACTTGTCATCTATTTGTCATCTGCCTCCATTGTTAAGATTCAGGCATCATGAAATTAGGTATTTTGTTTTGTATACTATATATTCTGTGTGCCTAGAACCATGTCTGACACCTACAGGTTCTCAATAAATACTTCTGGAATCAGTTAACACATATATATTTGCTCTCAGAACAACCTAAGAGATCAAATAATAATACAAATAATACTGATACCAAGTATATCAGTAAGTTAGGTTGTTCCAGCTGTAGCTTAAGGACAAGAATATCCAAGACACAACAACAGCTATACAGTATTCTTTCTTTTTAGGCTGTACACAGCAGCCTGCAGATATTCATACACTCTCTTAAGAATTTTTTATTACGAACAGAACTTTTTCCTAGTAAAAGCTTAAATTCCAAGTTGTCTTAAGAATTTTAGCAATCTAGAGCCAGGGAAAGCAAGGACTATGCCTTATACATTTCCATATCTCAGAAACACAAATAGATATTTAATAAATGATGAGTTGAAAAACTGAAGAAGACTCTAAGTTTCTCAGTTCACCTCCCAAGAGTCTTCATTTTCTTTAGAATTCTGATTTAAACGTCGATGTTTTTCAAGAAGTAAATGCATAGCAATGGATTAATTGTCCATGAATTTTTATTGTTATCATCATCCTTTTTACCTAACAGCATCAGTCTACTCTACTTTTTCCCAAAAGTAATTGGATTTACCCTATAATACAAATTCAACGCCTTTCTCACTACAAATGAACTATATATTACATTTTATTTTAATATTTTGCCAATAATTAGTCATTTCAAAGGTTTTACCATGAATTTTGATTTATAATTTATAATCTACTGGAATATGAGTATAAAATATAATATAAATTATTGAATTTTAGTGAATATTTTACTCTATACTGTTAGGACTCCAGGCTTCTCGTCACTTTCCATATACTCTTTAGGATGATATATACATGATATGTTTTGCTGAACTGGTCCCCCATAGCGCCCCCCACTTCCCTACCCACCCATTCCCATTTTTTTGGCCCTGGCATTCCCCTATATTGGGGCATATAAAGTTTGCAAGTCCAATGGGCCTCTCTTTCCAGTGATGGCCGACTAGGCCATCTTTCGATACATATGCAGCTAGAGACAAGAGCTCCGGGGTACTGGTTAGTTCATCATGTTGTTCCAACTATGGGGTTGCAGATCCCTTTAGCTCCTTGGGTACTTTCTCTAGCTTCTCCATTGGGAGCCCTGTGATACATCCAATAGCTGACTGTGAGCATCCACTCCTGTGTTTGCTAGGCCCCTGCATAGTCTCACAAGAGACAGCTATATTTGGGTCCTTTCAGCAAAATCTTGCTAGTGTATGCAATGGTGTCCGAAATGTTTTCTTAAAATTGCAGTTTAGATTTCAATAGATGCCCATCAGAGATACAACTTTTCCCTCTTCAAAATTTACTAGGTATATGATATACACATAACACAACTTGGAAAATTGTTAATTATGTGATTCAGTTAAACCAATTTATTTTATGGTTAAAAAGGATATAGGATTTTAAGAGAAAAATTCTCAAACACAGGTTTCTTTACAATACTTCTAGATCAGACTATTCCACAATATAATGACATTAACTCTAACAGTAATTCCAAAGTTATTCATGGTAGTTTGAAATGTGAGTTCTCCCCAGTTTCTACTGTAATCAAGACTTATTTCATGGTAACTATTATTTTTATAGATAAGCCCTAAAACTTTTCTCCTATCTGTATAAATTAGACTGGTTATTATAAGTGTCTCCAAAGGAGCATTTTATCTGGAAAAAAAAAACAGAAGAGTGGGCATAATTGAAGTATTTATACATTTGAAGGAAAAGAATTGTTAGGGCTTTGGCCACTTCAAAACCTTTTGTATTGTGCATACTAACAGCTTTAAATAACTGTTCCATTGGAATTACATCTTCAGTGTGGGAACAATTTGTTCTACAATAGACTATTGCCTGTTGAAGACTTAAACTATTTCAAGTTTAATAAAGAATATATTTTATATGTAGGATTATTCTTTTTAAGATATTTTACAATAAGTGTTTCTAACAAGTATAATTAATTGTCTTTTTTTCTTTATTTTTCCAGATGGCTTAACAGAATTAACATGCTGACTGCAGGATATGCAGAAAGAGAGAGGATTAAACAAGAACAAGGTAAAGAAATACCTTTTATTTTATTATCATGTTGCACATTTTGCATAAAAAGGCAGGGCTAATGAGGCAAAATCTTTTGAAGAAAATTATTTTGAAGTGAATTTTGGTATAATATTGATAATGGACAGAAAGTTAAAATATTTTATTAAATTATTTTGAAAAAAAAAAAAACCTCAATGGCACCATTGTGTGAAAATGTAAGCACCTATCCAGCAATTATACTAGGTTCTGCTCAAAAAGGTAGTTTTAGTGCGATGGAGAACATGAAACATAGTAACATAAAATGGGTTCCAGGAAACGAGGATAAATGGAATCCTTCTGGGAAGGGAATGGTAAAAGACTTTTGGTTGTCTGTCTCTGCTTTCTGAACTGCACAATGACAATGATGTGGACTGAAGGCAGTAACTAATCTACAAATAATGTAGAAGCAATCTTCATGAAATCACTATGCACAAGCAAACCTCATCTAAGATTATAATGTAGTAAATGTGGCTTAGTGTTTTAACTTCCTCAACTTTATGCCTGGTGCAATTTCTACATCTTAATTTCTGTGGTAAGAATACTAAAAATATATCAGCCTTCCCTTTCATATGTCTTGAAAACCTATTAAGTAGCTCTTTAAAGCTGATTTTACCTGGCTGCTTAAAGACATAAGAGCTGGAAATATGAGTAATACATACGTAGAAAAATATCACAGAAACATAATAGACTACCTACTTAATATGTGATTAGGTTCCTTGGTCTTCTACTGGGAACTGAGGAATACATATGTCAACTCCACTCCTCTATACCTGTTTGACATCTCCTGAGTATAAGTTTTAGTACAAAAATTAGGTTTCATACAAAATACAGCTCTCTGAGGTTAAAAATAGAGTAGCGTTAACTAAAGGCTATGAATAATTAAGTGGGTAGTAAACAAAGTAATGAGCAAGTACTGAGTTACAGTTAGATATGAGTAAAGAGTAAAAGTTATTGTGGACTACTGACAGCAAGATGGATAGAGATAATGATCATAAATCATAAAGCTATATCCTCAGAAATCTACAAAAAAAGGAATTTTAATGTTTTACCATAAAAATAATAATTCCTTAAGGTCATTATAAAGCTTTAATCACATAAAAGTCAATGACCTGTATTGTGTTTCTTTAACAGTTCAAAATAACAGCAAGTTTTAAAAATATGTCCTTTGTATCAAGATAAAACAGTAAAAAAGGAGTTTTCTTCTTCTGATGATGGCCATGTTTATTCATAATAACAAAATTTGCTATCATTGTAAGACTCATTAAAATATATATTTATATAATTTTAAGAGCTAAAATCTACTGGCTCTTAGAAAAATATTAGATTAGTTTCATCCACTAAGCTATGGTGTTCCCATGTTCAAATGTTCCCAAAAAGTCGAGTAAGTTTTCATTGTTGCCTTTTTTATATCATTGTTTTTTCCCTTTCCCATAGCTTAGCACAAGAAGTTAATTTGTAGAGTAATATTTCCACCTTTTCTTAAGCAAGCCAACAAGTGTTTGTATTGCTATTACTTTTTAACAAGCCAAGAATTATGTCAAATTGATATTAGCATTTTTCCTAATTTGCGGAATAAAAATAAACACTTCAGATCTCTTACATATGGTAACGGCTATGGGGCTCTGGATAAAATGTTAATCATCTGTTTTCCAGTGTGCTAATGAGGGCCACTTGAACTATTAGTGCACCAAGACCCCAAGGTATCAATGCAAACATTGAGGATAAACTCAGACAGCATTATCGAAAACAGTGGGATAGATAAGGGTAGAAAGATCTTAGCAAGGGCACTTTGTATCATATGTGGAGAGATGAATGCTAGCATTGATTTCCCAGGAATTTTTCAGGCTCTCACAAAACTGCACAGACCCTGGGACTCTAGATTTCATTCTTCACTGTTCAAAAATGCTACAAAAGAAAAAAAAGAGTGTCTATAAAAATGAACATCAGATATTTACCGCCTTTGGGGTCTATATCTGACCTGGCATAAAATCTAAAACATACCCAAGAAGAGAAATGCTCCTAATACTTCTTGAATGTAGTCACAGTACAAAGTGCTTCATATATGTTACTGTGCTTAGTACTCCCATGAAGACAACTCTGAAAGTCAGTTACAATTATTAGCCACACTTGTACAGATAATAAAATAGACCCAAGGAAGTTAAATAATGCCGCTAAGACCATAGATGTCTGGTGACGTTGTATAGTGAAGAATTGTTTCTGAATATCAGTCATGCTTTGTCCACCATCATTTACTAGCTGTTTCTGAGCATCTATGTCAATCTTTGAGGGAGGCCTTAGTTATAGTGGTAATCATTGTCCAGTATCTCCATTATTAGTTTCCACTGGACTTTTTAGATAGGGTTTAGCTAACTCAAACTTTAAATCCCGGGGCAGCCTCCTGAGTATTGAGTTACAGTTGTATGCTCCCATGACCAGTTTCCCATTGATTTGTTTTTAATTAAGGGAGGGGGGAACAGATATCTAATTAAGATTAATTGACATATTGTATTTTTTTCCTCAGTGGATCCTTGAGTTTTAAGGCCTGAATAGAATGGGCAGTTTATTTTATATCCAATATCCATTGACAGAGACTTTCTATTCACAGTAACGAGAGTTAAAACTCAGAAGTGGGTAAGGGAGATGAGATAACCTCACTATACTTAACATTAAACTTCTTGATATGTCAAGCAAGAGTCCCAGATCTTTAATCTGCAGAGCTTTGGATCGAGCTGATGCCTTAGTTTTAATCCAGCTCTATTATTTCCTACATGGATTGTAGCAATTTCTGAAAAAATCAGTTGTACTCACTTTTAGATAGCACTATAGGAAAAACATTGCCATTGAGAATTTCTGGAAAGAGAAGGGTTCCTACAAAAATATGTACTGTGGTTTTCACTTGAATCTGAACACTTCTTGAGCCTTGTGCTGGTTGTTTTAGAATCCCAATTTTCAGACAAATTTCCTCTGCTTTTTATACCTATTATCTCACCTGAAATTGCTATTGGAATCATCCCAGCACTTTGTGTGGAACTCACATAAAGAAGCAACACAACAGTTATGACTAATATAGTAAAAGTGATTCTCATTGTTGGTCTTTTGTTGGATTTAACTAACAATATGAATATAGCTCTCAGAGTTCTTTATCTTTCCTCTTGTCTCAGTTCTGCCAAGTAACTTTGTCTACTGGCTTATATTTCCTACCTTTTAGGTAATTTTGGAAATTTGGTACTTGTAGCTCAGTTTCGGTGGCATGCAGTGTGTGTGTGTGTGTGTGTGTGTGTGTGTGTGTGTGTGTGTGTGTGTTTGGTAAGATTTAGGGTTTGTCATGCCTTTCCAAGGAGAGGTGGGAGTATGTCAGCTTGACTCTAGAAAGCAGCAATTGTTAGAAAACCAGTGAATTGAAGCCAGAAAAGGGGGATTTAGAACATTAATTTTGGAGGTGTTTATATTGGTATAGATATACAGCAGCATATGATATATTGATTTTCTCTCTGAGTAGTCACCACAGCAATGGGACATACTTTAAGAAACATCCTGTGGTATTTATTAATTAAGAATTCTGAGTAATTTGATCTCAAATCAAATATATCCTAAACATGATTTGACTTATAGAGTACTATATTAAGACTTCCTATTTGTCATTAATTTCGAATGAGATTGTGATTAGGTTATTTTGTCCTTCTCCAAAATGAAACTGATAACTCTTGGGTATGACAATGATAACAGACATGCTGTAGTAAAGAAATGTAAATCTTTTTGGTTAAGTCGTTTTATCTTTTCTTGAGAAATATCGCTATAAGTACTTATAAAATGTTGAGGTGTCCATGTGTGTAAATTTTCAGATTACTGGAGTGAGAGTGACAAAGAAGAAGCAGATACTCCATCAACGCCAAAACAAGACAGCCCTCCACCCCCCTATGACACATACCCACGGCCTCCCTCTGTAAGTTCAATAGCAGTGTGCTAAGGACGGAGCAGGATGCTCTGAACTAAAAACCTATAGTAAATTGTATGTGAAACAAGATTTCCTGGGGAAAAGAAAATTTGTCATCTGAAATCAGGAGGAAAATATGTTTATGCTTATGTTTACAAGGAATATTTAATCAAGTAAACAATCACTATAGATTTTGGCAGGAGTTTGCCAGATTAAAAGGAATTAAAAACAACAGAAAAGAGCTGGAGGTGTAGCTCAGTAACAGATATCATGTGCTATCTTAGTTTGCTTTCTAGTGCTGGAAGAAAATATCAAAACTGAAAGCAATTTGGGGAAGAAAGGGCTAATTTGTTTTACAAGTCTTGATCATAATCCATCATTGAGGGAAGCCAAGGCAAGAACTCAGGCATGGCAGCAACCTGGATGGAGGCAGGAACTGAAACAGAGGCCATGGTGGGATTCTGCTTACTGGCTTGCTCATCAGCAGCCCAGAGATGGCACCACCACAATGTCTTGGACCCGCCCACATCAATCATTAATCAAGAAAATGCCCCACAAACTTGCCTACAGGACAATTAGATGGGGTTATTTTCTCTATTGGTATTCTTCCCAGATGACTTTAGCTTATGTCAAATTAGAAAGAAAAAAAAAGGAGTGCTTGCTGAAGTACTTTATATAGCCAAGCTGTCAGCTTTAATATATATGTTTATGGTGCTCCAGAATTCTTACAGAATGCTTAAATCTATAAATCACCTTATGTATAAACTTTAGTTCAATCTTCTACTGAGGTAAATAATTATCCAACTTTTTAAAAGCCTCTGCCAGCTTGTATCTGTTTCCCATCAGAGTTACTGAGAGTATGTCAGTGTAGCTATTGAATTTAATGGTAATGTTACCAAAGTAATCAGTTCTCTGTATCTTGAGACAAAGGAAAAAGAAAGCTAGTTTATGTGACACAGGTCAACTTAATTCAGTCTCTTTGTATTATTCCAAGTAATTAATATTTTCACTTTCTTAGAAAAAAAATACCAGGATCTGAATAATTCCTTTGGAATATTATAAAAAGATGAGAGGAGAACCATGCTTTATTTTTTTTAATTATTTTTAATTCCCTTACCACGAAGTAGGTTTTCATGTGTCTTTTAAAATATATCCTTATTTTTACTTAACCCTACTCTCGCCAGCCCTCCTGCCTTCAGTTCCACTTAAAGCTTTCAATACCCAGTATTGCCTCTGCACCCCCAGTGTTCCACTGTTCTTCTGGTTAATGTGTCCCTTTTTTGTTTGCACAACAGTAGCATCTTGGAAAGAAACTATTCATATTATTAAGATGTAGTTCAATATACCACTCAATATGTTAAAAGATAACAATGTACCCATGGATGATGCTATGTAGTTTCTATACCTTTTCCAAATGGGGTGACATGTTCATCTCAGCCAGATTTCTTCTAGGGACACTTCAACCCCATTAGTGATTAATAAATGTAACTTAGCTCCTTGCAGAAAGGCTCCTGGGGTAGCCTGCTAGCCTTTAGAGCTGGAAAGTAAGGCTTGTGCCAGGTAGAGCGTGGTTCTGTAAATTTTTTACAGCATTTTATTGATGCTAGTCTTTCTTCTTGTTTGTCTTTTATGCTATAATATATTTTCCCAAAATTAAATTCATACACAAAATATAGTCCGTTTTATATACTCTATATAGTGCCTATATGCTAATCCCCAACAAACTATAATTTCATCCCACCCATATTTTCCTTTTTTATCTTTAATCTTTTTTACAGTTCAGCCATTATTCTCCCCATTCTACCCTCCAGCAGTTCCTCAACCCATTCCTCATCATCATCTCCAAAAGGATGTCCCTATACCCTCACACCCCTATCTTCAGTTCTCCAGAAATTATTATAGAATTGACAAAACCACAAGACTCTGTGCAACCCATAGAAATAGACACTGACCTATGAAGAAGCAGAAAAGTTACTCTGTTTATAGACAACTTTTTCTCATATACAAAAGCCTCTCTCTTTCTCTCACCCCTTAAGCTGATTAAAATACAGAAATAAGACTCTATGGGGACTGTTCCTTTAAAAATTCAAAAGATATAAACAGTTTTAAATTGTTTAGTTGCCGAATCTTTATTACATAAACATTTACAGTTTCTAATAGTTTGATTATTATCAGGTTTGTACTATTGTATCAGATGTTTCATGGACAACTGTTATATCTATATCTCAAGGCATTTGAATTCCTAACTCTTAATGTGTAAGCTGTGGCCTATAGACTTTAATTTAGAGCTAACACAAAAGGATGGACTATCCAGAGACTACCCCACCCGGGGATCCATCCCATAATCAGCCACCAAACCCAGACACTATTGCATATGCCAGCAAGATTTTGCTGAAGGGACCCTGTTATAGCTGTCTCTTGTGAGGCTATGCCAGTGCCTGGCAAACACAGAAGTGGATGCTCACAGTCAGCTAGTGGATGGATCACAGGGCTCCCAATGGAGGAGCTAGAGAAAGTACCCAAGGAGCTGAAGGGGTCTGCAACCCTATAGGTGGAACAACAATATGAACTAACCAGTACCCCCAGAGCTCGTGTCTCTAGCTGCATATGTATCAGAAGATGGCCTAGTCAGCCATCATTGGAAAGAGAGGCCCCGTTGGTATTGCAAACTTTATATGCCTCAGTACAGGGGAATGCCAGGGCCAAGAAGTGGGAGTGGGTGGGTAGGGGAGTGGGGGGGGAGGGTATGGGGGACTTTCAGGATAGCATTTGAAATATATATAAAGAAAATCTCTAATTAAAAAAAAAAAGATGTCTGCGAAACTGTGCAGTTGTTACTTGACTGTGTAAGATTTCTATCCAAGTAAATACTTGGTGGTAAAAATCAAAAAGAACGGTATTTGACAATCTGAATAGTCTGTTATTTCTGTGGAAACTGATCAGGGGCTTCTTTCCACAGATGAGTTGTGCCAGTCCTTATGTGGAAGCAAAACACAGCCGGCTTTCCTCCACAGAGACCTCTCAGTCTCAGTCTTCACATGAGGAGTTCCGCCAGGAAGTTACTGGGAGCAGTGCTGTGTCTCCCATTCGCAAGACAGCCAGTCAGCGCCGCTCCTGGCAGGATTTAATCGAGACACCCCTGACAAGTTCAGGCTTACACTATCTTCAGACTCTGCCTCTGGAAGATTCTGTCTTCTCGGATTCGGCAGCCATCTCCCCCGAGCACAGGCGGCAGTCCACTCTTCCAACTCAGAAGTGCCACCTCCAGGATCACTATGGCCCATATCCTTTAGCAGAGAGCGAGAGGATGCAAGTGTTAAATGGCAATGGGGGCAAGCCTCGAAGTTTTACTCTGCCTCGAGATAGCGGGTTCAACCATTGCTGTCTGAATACACCAGTTAGTGCCTGTGACCCACAAGATGACATACAGCCACCAGAGGTGGAGGAAGAAGAGGAGGAGGAGGAAGAGGAAGCAGCAGGAGAAAACGTTGGAGAGAAAAGTAAGTATGTTTGTGGAAATTCTTAGCCTGTGTACACAGTAATAGCCTTTTAACTTCTTATTTGAAGGTTGTTTTCCTTTAAAATAAAATAATGGTCATGCTGGATAGGAAGTTAGGTCTTCCCTAATTTATGAGCCAGGACAAATGCCACTAAAACAAGTACTTTTTCTCCCAACTCCCTGCTTGCTTTTTGAGGTTAATAGTTTTCATTTCTTTACCTTCTTCTCTTCCCCTACTTTCTTCTTACTTTCATGCATAGATCCTGCCAGTCCATAGTGATTGTCCCCTGAGTTTGGGTCAAGAAATTATAAATGTTTTGAGTAGAGTGTCAACAAAACCCTGGCTGCATAACTGACTACACACATGCATACCAACATTTACACTCATATCTTACCTCTCACTGTCAGGGAAAAAGTTCAAAAGGCACTTTTCCCCTAAAAGAAATTTCATATAGCATGCCATTCCAAATTGCTTGGCTTTTTCTAGAAACCAATTTGCTGGAAGCATCCAGTTATTTTGTTGATGTACATTGGTATGGGTATGAACTCAAGAGGAAAAGAAGATAATTCAGTCACTTTTCTAGTAATTCTGGGGTGTTTTACCTTAAAAATATGTTTTTAGACAGACATAGTGGTGCATACACACACACACTTAGACACTTGGAATGTAGAGACAGGAGGATTAGGAATTTGAGATCATCATCAGGTGCATAGAAAGCTCAGAGTTAATGCAGGCTATGTGAGACCCAGTCTCAAAAAAAAAAAAAAAAAGCTGAATATATTTACAAGCTATCAAGTTTGTTATGCAACATGCGAATACGAAGCTTCTGTTTATAACTACCATAAAACACTGGTCCAGAACCCTGATTTATTTAAAGAAAAGGCTTTAACTCAGTTATTTAAATTGTGAAACGTCTGGCTTTAAGTCCTAACTGTAAAATGAAAAGATTGTAGGTGAATAACCTTATGTGAATTAAGCAAATTAGTATAGATGACTGGAACCAATAATGCTTGAACCAGTTATTTATTTGCTTTTTTTAGTGGATTGGCCTCCTCTTTTTGAAGATACAAATAAAATGTAATATGCACCCTGTCACTAAGGGACTTTGATTATAGGTTACATTAGCATAAGTTATTCATCACTACTAGTGGGAAAATCAACAACGTAGAGCTTACAAGTTACTAACAGGTCAGCGCTCTGTCAGTGTGACACTTGGTTTCTTTAGCAAGGAGCCTCTTCTGCTCACATGACTTGATGAGAATTCTATATCTTCCACCAATAAAATATAAGAATCATTTGTCACCAAATTCACATTTAGACGTTTTCTGTATAAAGTACATATTAGCCAGTATCCATGAGAACATTGCAAAAGATATGGCAGTCAGTGCTGAAAAGATAATTAGCACCCATCACTTGCAAAACCTCCCAACATCTATATCTATCAGACATTATAGAAGACTCTTATGAAAAGAGTAGTTAAGACGCATCCTAGGCTTTTCTCGGCATTCTGGCAAGCCTAATACATGCTTAATACTCTGACTAGCAGAATTAACAAACTTTTCTCAGTTTTAAGTGTTGGTTCGAAAACTTGTTTGATTCTCACCCAGGTGCTTTACAACAGCTATACATACATATATAAGGTTTGCTTATTACTCTGTAAACCCTGGGGAGGGAAAATGCTCCATCTCAGCCAATTAAAGAGTATTAAATTCTGAAATAGGAATGCTGTTCATAAAACTTTCTATCAATTTTATAGGCAAAGTCAATAGTTCTGTCTTTTTTTAAGTGATTTATTTTGTCCTAGTCATCATGTGGGGGAGAAGTAGGAAGGAGTAATCATGTCTGGAACATGGTATCAGACCAACCCTTTCTTTAGGTTTCCAAAGCCACAGAGCATTTCTAGTTAGATGGCTTTTGATTTTTTTTCTTCAAGGGTCCTCTTTTTATTGTTTTTGTATAGGATTTCTCTTCAGATACACCCCTAGGTTGATGGCATTTTTTAAGTTTGGGCTATAGATGCATTAAATGCATAATTATTTGATACTGTCCATTGTTTTCCATGTCTCTTTGCAGAATAAACATGGCAAGGCAGGACAGTTCGAATGAGTTTGTCAATAAATTTAATATTACACATTTTGTCATCATAGTTCAATATTGTGGGGGCAGTCCATGCAATTCCATTATGATTAGCCTCACTAAAAATGGTCAAGTAGTATTTTTGAGGCCCCATCTATTTCTTTCAGGGTACTCAATAAATCTCCTCACTTAATTTTTTTCATGCACTACAAACTGTTCTGTATGGAGCACTGCATCCCATTGTGCCTGGAAGATTTTTCATATTCAGTGCAATATATGTTCACCTTTCTCATGGTGACTGATTTTTTGTCACATTCTAAATATTTAGAATTATCTAACACGATAAATGTTTCATTTGGAAAAGATTGACTTTAAAATCAGTTATTTCTTTTAAAAGACAGATAACTTGACCATTTTTCTGTTTACACTAGCCTTTCCCAGTCCCCCTTCACAGAGACCCTCCCCCATCCAGATCTCCTCTGAGAGAGTGGACCCCTTGGGAATCCCCCCACCCTGGTGCATTAAGTCTGCCAGGGGAGGTGCATCCTCTCCCACTGAGCTCAGGCAACGCAGCCATGGAGACTGAGCTGCATGTCTGCTGGCGGCCTCCTTCCAGCCTGTGTATGTTCTTTGTTTAGTGGCTCAGTCTATTTAGGATCTACTTTGAGAATGTCATAATCATGCCTTGTGTAAATTGGTCATTAGAAATAACCATGAAGGCTGCTTATTCAAACCAAACTGCTGGGTATTATGCCAGAAACAGAAATTATGCACAGAACAAAAAGCCATGGCCATGATGTCAGCATCACACATATACGTACATCCTCTCACACAGAGCACTCTTTTATGTAGACACATAGATTGACAAGCAAAGCAAACTCACAAAACTCAGTCTCTCAGAGCTCTCCTGCTCCAGGCCAGCACTCAGCTTGAGCTACTAAAGGAAATGTGTACTATTCCTGTGCAGGGAAAGTGAGTATATGTCTGGCTCAAAATATTTTTTTAAATGTTGCCTAAACATTTAAAATAGGAACTGCTTAGCAGGGAACCAAAGTGGGTAATAGAAAACATGAAAATATAAACTGCTTTATAACTTAAGCATGAGGAAGTATTGTTAACCAAACTCCTTTTATATCATTTATTTTGTCTCACCTCATGTAATGACACATGTTTGCAGTGAACTTCAAGGAACAAGAGCTACCTAAATCCATAACCCTGAATCATTTTTTATTTCCTCCTGGTTGTGAAATTTAGCCTTCCATAGAACAGACTGCAATCTCTGTGCCCATGGTTGAACTACCTTTTGTCTTATTTGAAATTCAGTTATTTAACTGAGTCATTCTGTGACAATTTTCTCAGGTTGAAATCATTTTAGTCTGAAATAGATGGTACTAAAAGTACACAGATGAGACATGTCTTGTTTTCCTTTGACTGAAAAGTCAGCATGCATATTAATTATGCTGACCTACTTCACTGACATTTGGGAAAAGACAAGTACTTTCCTATTATCCCAATTAGCGCTTTCAAAGCTTACTGAGGTATGGGCCTTTTAATAATGTCCTTAAATTAAATTACTAATTATGTCAGCCTCTACAACTTTTAAGAGGTATAAATCATTGACAATATAAACGTATACTTAATTCAGAAATTATTTGTTATAACACTAAAATACTGCCTTGATAAGGCAGAGAGTGTCTTTTACACCTTTGCAATGGTAGGGACTTTAGGTGAGATTTTCAAAAGATTTATCCCTTGATCCTGCCGATTTCCTCCTTGGCTGTTATAAGATAGCCTTTCCAGTCACACATTCTTTGTGCACTCATTTCTTTAATAGAATCATAATGCTCTCTTTTTCACTATTTTGGAGATTACCCATCAGCATTTTCCTTTAATTTACACATGTATTAACTTAGTCTTAGAAAGCTAAAACAAAATCTCAGTCTTTCAACCTGAGCAGAAAGAGATTCAATCTATTACCATGTAACTACAATATACATCAGGCTATCTGGATATAATATTTATGCTTTTCAAACTAGAACCTCTGAAAAATACATGCTAAACTTATATTTTAAAATATAACATTCTTTGCATGTCATTGGCAGTTTTGGAGCTGTGCAGGTTATGTTGTAGTTACATAGTCAATGCCTGGAATTATCTAGGCAGAGAGACTGATAATGACTACTAATACAGTGCAGAGAAGATGCCCTCAATGGGTTCAGTTACTGTCAGGCTCCAAAGGTGCACGTTTTATCTTTAAGAGCATCCAGGTATCTTGCAGGCAAGAAAATGCTATAATTTGAATACAAACCTATATTAAAGGCAGGATTAGCAGAATGGAACAAGTTGAGACTAATGTAAATTTTGCACACAAGTAAATAATTTGGTAAGAACAGCATCATAAATAATCTGTGAAGTTACAGCTGAAATCCAAAGTACACATGTAAACAGTAATAACATGAAAAAGGTCAAAGAATAGCAGAACAGTTTAAATATATCACTTTCATAAAGTTGCAGGTACCATCCTTGGCTGCTTAGACAAGTAAATACAAGCAAAGAACACAGGAAATCTAGGGGGAAATCCCAATCCCATGTTGTCTGATGTATAAAACTGTAAAGAAATACAAACACTGGTGATTATGTGGAAAATAATCTGTCTAGAATTCTAATGCTGATAGAGGGTACATTTTAAATCACACAAGCCTTACTTTTTCCTTACATGTCGTAAACAATTATTAACCACTAATAACATGAACCAGAAAACAAAACATTGTTCATCTATTTATTTTAGACATTACTTAAAGGCAAAATGTGCAAGTGTTGAGTGTGCCCTGTTTATGCTGGGATGCTAGTAACTAGAATTACAGCTCTTTGGCCCTGGGACTCCCTTTTCAGTCCCATTGAGCAGGATGGTTTATGGGTGACAACAATCCTCTTCTATAGAATCACAGTTCAAATATAAATGTCACAATTATGTGACATATGAAGTGATTCATTCATTTTCATAATCTACTTAGAAACAGATCTTTTACCGCCTCTAGGCTATTGTCCTTCCAACAAAATCCATGGCTTATGGAAAGAGGCGACTCAGATTAACTGTATGCTTGTTTCACAGCCTTGGGTCTTCCTAAAAAGTCATTTATCACGTAGTACCATCTTAATTAGTTTGGGAGAAGTATTAATAATGACTCTTGTAGTTTAGTAAATAAGGTGATGTTCAAAGTAATAAAACCAGTTTTCAGTGGAGGGGAAAAAGATTTATACATGCTACAAAGTTACACCAGCAGAAGATGCAGCCAGGGGTAAAATTTAAACTCACATAACAGAATGACAACCTATCATTATCGTAGCTAAGACAAGTTATGATTTATATTTTTGCCAAAATAGATAATCAGATTCAGTCATGATGTTGCTTCTTACTATGTTCACAATTCATAAAGGCAAATGACTTTTCAATTCAGTAATGACTTATTGTTAGCTTCTCAATAGGAGTAGTTTCTAGCATGTCGTACAGAAACCCCCCTGAAATTCATCCTGCTTTTCCTTCTTTACCCTACATTTATATATCAGAAGTTCTCTTATCTGCTTATCTAATCCCTCAGGGCTTACATTTTTTTCTCTTCTTTATGGAGATTTTCTAATACTGTCAGCTTATCTCAAAGCTCTGGGATAAAACAACCAGGCCAGATTCTAAGATTTGTTCTTAAGAACGGTATGGGTGCTAAAGAGGGCTCAATGTCTAAGAGAACTTGCTGCTTTTCCAAAGCACCCAAGTTTAGTCCCCAGAGAACCCACATCTAGTGGTTCACATCTTCTTCCAGCCTCTACAAACACTATGCCCACAGGTAGCATTTTCTCTCTCTCTCTCTCTCTCTCTCTCTCTCTCTCTCTCTCTCTCTCTCTCTCTCTCTCTCTCTTTCTCTCTCTCTCACACACACACACACACACACACACACACACACATATACACACACCTCAATTATATTCTGAGAATTCTCCTTTAATGGGAAAAGGTTCTTAGTAATATGTTTTTCACTAAAGGACAAGTGCCCATATGTGTATGTTCAACTGTAAAGTTGACACTTTGTTATAATGTTTAAGCTTCATATTTCAGAAATCCTAGAATTTTTTCCTATGTAGTATGAAAGCTTCATGTAAATGTATTTCTGATACCAACACAAGATATAGGTATGCCAATAATATAAATGCATTGAATTATTTCACAGAAATTTTAATATAATTCAATACTGTGGCTAAAGTTGTCATTTCAGATAATTTACATATTATTTAATATTCCCAATCATGAATTCTATAACATTTCAATGTCTAGATCTACTGATATATAACTAAATGTCCTATAATTCCCCTTTACTGTAAAAATATATGATCCAACTAGCTCTAAACTTGTGCCCACTCCTCCATAGGTATTTATTGTTCACATATCAAATAAGCAGAATATCAAATAAAAGGAAAAAACTTAGTAATTCAAAATACATAGTGCATTTTTTAATTTGTGCCAATAATTTTCTCTCATATCCAGTTAACAATTTTGCAAAATTGATTCTTAGAGAAATAGCACAATGTAGTCTATTCTCATTTTAATTTATTTATAATTTGTGCAAACTTTGCAAGACTGGAGGTGAGTTTACCTGAATATCTATGTGTGGTTTAGCTCACTTCTTAAAAGTCATGGCTTAGAAATAAACATTCTGGTTGCTCAGCAGTTCTGATCAATTACAAATCAAATGTATAACACAATAAAGTAGATATAGTCTACAGGCTACAGATATATTCTACAGGCTATGGATAAATATTTCATTCATTTAGAAAGAACATGCTTCATAATTTTATAATTATTGTGAAATAGTGTTATCAAAAAAAATTAACTTTCCCATTTTAAAGATTTTGAATTTTCTTCCCCATTTAAAATCTTTAACCCACAATTTTAAAATCTAATGTTTTATTGTGCTATTGCCTTTGGATAAGTCACCCACAGATTATATTAGACCTTCCAAATGTTGTCATTCATGCCTCTATATGTCTTTTCTTTTCAAATTTTGCTTAAATTTGTGATATTTTACCCTATCATCACAAAGGCTATCCTATGGTTTGTGAAATGGATGTTTTAAAGTATGTACCCTGTGATTCTTAGTGTGAGAAAATAACTTAGGATTTTAGTATCGCTAAGTTTACTCTCTATCTTCTTCCCCTTGGCATGCCTGCTATTTTTCATTGTCCTTTAATTATGTCGAATTCAGGCATTTACACGTTTTTCCCCTAAAAGAGGAACAGCATGGAATCAGTGTGTTTAATATAACTGTTTAGCAAATCTGACAACAAGCCTCATCCCTCACTTTGAACTATATTGTCTTTGTGCACTGTATATAGTCACTGGGAAGTCTTCTATAGATTCTTGCAGTTTGGGAACTGAGGCTTATGATATGCTTTTGTTAACTTAATTAGAATCATGCCTCAGCACTGAAGGCAGGAAAGGGTTTACAGTTCCAAAGATAAATCTATACAAATGCTGAATAATTAAGTGAAGTAATCTTTAACTTACTTTGAATGCTGCTTTGAAATCAGTAGGATGTATCCTTTTTTAATGTGTTTCTATCAGTTTTTCTCTCTGGTAATAATACAGAGTCCATTGCAAAGTGATTTATAGTAAGGAGGGTTAGCTCATTAGTTGTTTTTGTTAAGGTAAACATAGAATATGTCATGCTATATTTAACTACAAATATTGACTATCTCACCATCAAGTTTAAGAATTCTAAGACAGTTTTTATCCACCTTCCCACCCAAAAAAAGAAAGCCCTTTATATTTAAGAAAATTTATTATCAAGCCTCTGTTTGAATATTTTAGGATTTCAGAGCTTCTGCATCCAAAAAGAAAAAGACATTTTATTTTAAAAGTTCTTCCTTGTATTTACACAAACTTAGATTTCTGAGTATTTTATATTCTTTGTGAAACTGAAATGAGCAAATTAGATCTCAAAGGAAAAAACGGCAAATTGTTTAAATCTGGTCATATGGAAGAAAGATTAAGATAGTTTTGGAAGTCCAGAGAACACAGTAGGTGGAAGGTACACAATTTTATCTTGCCCATAAGTAAAGAGACTGGTCTCATGTTTAATGGATTTCCAATACTTAGAGTCCAATACAGAGACTGATACGAGATTTGATGGCACATACTGTACTCTAAGCTGCCTTGCGTAACATAGCCAATGTTATGTCTTTTCCAACTGGATTATTAATGTAGCTAATCTGATGTCAGAAATCACCATGTAAGCTTGATTTAAAAAACTGCCTTTCAAAACATTATTTGCCTAAGTCCCTAAGAATGTATTAAATAGGGTATAAAACATTGTGTATATGTTGTCAGAGATCCCAGAATGAATAAATAATAAATAAAATCATTTTAAAGAATATCATACATAAAATATATGTGTATAAATATATGTACATAATCGTGTGTATTGTTGAGGAAAAAATATGTAGATTTCCAAAATTTGGTTTCTGATAAATTATTATGTGATCAAAAAAGCAAATAAAATAAATACTACTTTAAAGTTCTGGTAAAACTTAACACTTCCCCCATTATATTTAGCAGTCTGTTCACAATAAAAAGACCTCTGAACACTGATAATGGAATGTGACAGCCAAATCACACAAATGATTTATTGTCCAAACGTTACCCTAGAGTATTCTAGTGATGAAACAAAATCTGTCTTGAGTTTCTGAAAAGTGTAAGGAAGCCCACTGCTGATATTCAGAACTACTTTTTGCATATTAACATCACTGATATCAGATAAGGTATCTTTAACCAGTTGATAAACTATTTCAGTGGAGTGTGGAGGCACTAAAATGATGAAACTTTTTCCTGTAATGGCAGAATTATTATCGGTAAACAATAGGAGCAATCTGGAATTTTTATGATGTGAAAAAGAATAGTGTTCCCAAGTTTTCCGTCATGACTTGTTTCATTGCAGTTAGAAACTTGTTATATTAATATACTTGGCCAAGCTTTTATTCAGCTTATTGCTTGATTTCTAAAACCAGAACTTGTCTTAAATTGAGACTGTCTGACGTAATTGTGTATTACCCCCAGAGGCTCATAATGCAGGTGACTGTATAACCCAGTTAAATCAAAGTGTAAGTGACCATTACGCTTAAGTATTATAGAATAAGAATTCTTACTTTTATGTAAAGATTTAGTTTTATTATATATTTTACACATATGTGTATATATGGGGGAATGTGTATATATAAGTGAAAGTGCCCACATAGAACAAAAGAGGACAATGTATTTCCTTTAGCTAGAGGACAAGAGAATGGGAGTCTTCTGATACACGTGCTGGAAGCCGAATGATATCATCTGGAACAGTAGTCATTTTAACCACTCTTGACCACTAAGCCATCTCTGTAATCACATTAGGGAACAGGTTTTAAGCATTTATCTGTACTATTGCAAAAAATTAAATTCAAAAGAATACTAATTATTATGGTTTTTTAATTATGGCTAATTAAAATATTGAAGTTTTAGAAAAACTGTAATTGAACCAGTGATATAAGAAATCAGATCTTATTAATGATTAAAAACTGATAATGTAGACTTAAAATGATCTGAACCCAATTTTTATAAAAAGCATGTTATACTATGAAAACTGAAAAGTAATGAATGAATAAGTAAATGACTCAAACATTTGAATGAAACTTGACTACTCTGTTACATTTTTTTTTCTCATAAGAACATTTATTTGGGACTGGCTTATAGGTTCATAGGTTCAGTCCATTATCATCAAGGCATGAACATGGCAACATCCAGTCTGGCATGGTAGTTTAGGGGAAAAAAAGATTTAAGTAGGTTTATAATATGACATTTAAAGTTCTTTTAATAACTAATGGTTATGTTACAATGATACCTATTTTTCCTGTTTCATACAGCATTAAAGGAAAAGTAGCCACTCAAAATCTAGTTAAACGACCAAATTCCAAATATAGCAATAAGCCTACCCTATCAAGCATTTGCCTATCAACAGCTGCCCCAAGGCAGCAATGTACTTAAGATATTTCCTGTTTCTAATCACCCTCTGTTAATAAAGGAAGAGCCATTACAGAATATTTATTTATGAGCTGTATTGATAACTTATTTGCCTTCTATCATTTTATCTATTCCTAATATTAATGACATATAAATAAATTGGCATCATAGTCCATTCGAAGGAAATCCCTATAGTACAGTTATATTATTACTTCGCATAAGGCCTAAGTCATTCTTCCTTGACATAGAAAACCAAAAATAACACTTGTGATTTCAGACTCTTATCTTCCCCAAAATTTCACTTCTGCCATATACTTCACATTTAAGATTTTAAAGCATATTTTCTTATTTCAGTTGAAATTCTACTGAGGTATAATATTCCAATCAGTACTTTAAGATGGGTATTTAATGTACAACTTGTACCCCATGGCCTTTAATATTGAATGAAAACATTTTGGTAATTTAATACAATCAAGTAATATTTTTGGAGGCACCCACCCGTGTCCTAAGTCTCTACTCTAGCAAGTACTAGAAAAATCAACCTCAAATTGCAAAGTGAATTTGTCATCTAATAGAAAAGCAAAAACATTCTAATATAATAGTATAGTATCCCAAGTATTCTTAAAATTGAGCACTTAATAATAATTTAATTTCAGTGAAAGAATGTAAAAGAGCTCATTTAGCTCTACCCTGTAAAATTTCACACACAGGGCCTCACATTTAAGCTAGATGATTTCACCTCAAAGAAAGAAAATGAAGGATCTTTTTACGTGGTTTGAAAAAATTAAAATTGGAACAAGGGAGATGAGTGTGTACTGGTCTTTGAGACAAACCGAGTCCAGTTTCCAGAACCCACATATTGGGTAGCTCATAACTGCCTGCTCCAGGGAAATCCTTTGACCTCAACAAGCATTGACACTCATGTACACAAACATATACACTAGGACATAATTTTAAAAGTTTAAAATATTATCAACAAACATAGATACAGATAAAACAAAAATAATCTAAAGACATTTGGCATAGGAGTATAGACAAGTAGAACTATGACAAGAATTGTCTTGGAACTAAATTCTGAAGATCCTAACATGCCATGCCTGAAGGTTTGCATGATCTCTTAAAGAACATGAGGGTTTCAGTAGATACATATAAACATATAATATAATCCAATATATGTATCAGAAAGACTCCTCTTTGGCAAAGTAGATATATTGATATAGAAGAATAAGTGTGGAGAGGCCATTTAGAAAACTGTTCTAATTATTTAAATTTAAGTTCTGGTCCTCCCTCCATTGAACATTACCATTTATCTATGGAGATAAACTAACCTGCTAAAACCAATATCAACAAGTAGGGAATGAGAATTTAACAGTATAATGTATGCTTAGAGCATGCCTCCTAGGGGAATCTGTTAGCTAATATAGCACTCATTAAATAGCCTGCCAGGTAGCAGTAAGTGAGCCGAAGTGAGAAACTTCATGAACGTTAGTATTTGACATTTAAATAATGCCAATAACAAATATATGCACCTATCTCATGCAGTACTCACTGGTCAGACAAGAGTTTTAAAACATTGAAAAGAGCACATAAGGCACATAAGGCCTAAGAATGTGAAAAAGTCTTATCAAGAGAATCCATCACAAATGAGAAATTTTATCCAAGGGAAATGTCTTTAAAAATAAAATGGCAGGGTCTCATTGTATGCCATACCCTAGGCCTGAAAAGTTCAAAGATCCTTCTGCCTTCACCTTCCAAGTGCTGAAATTGCATATAGTTGCCACCACACAAGACTAGATCTGACATCTTAGTGACAATATGGTGTGGGTGTCTGTAACTCACCTTTTTTGGTAAGTTGCTTTAGCAACTCCTGAGGCAAAGCACAGTTCTTTGGAACTTCAAGATTTGGCCATACTAAATCTAGAAGCTGCATTTGATTTCAGATGGACTGTTTCTATGGTGAGCAATGTAATGTAGTGTATACTTCCCAGGATGACTTTTTCATCACCATGGTAACCAATTTGCCCACACAGTAAGATCAGTAATGATTGCTAGTAGGGCTAAAACTAAAGTCTTGGTTGTCAAGGCCTTCTTTAATTAAAATATATTATTTTATTAAAGAAAAGTTGCTACTTATACTTTTGAGATATCTATTGATTTTCCACAAAGGGGAAAATGGGCTCTCTAGTGTTGTACTGAAGATTTACAATAAGGAAGAAAAAAATGTCATCCTGATATTTTTTTTTAGCCAGGTTCTGGTTTTATGTCTATTCATGGTGTGTACTCTGCTTAAGTCAATTGCCGAGAAATAATGTCTTACTTTAAACTATTTGACAGCCTTCCTAAATAGTACTAAGCACATGTCATTGATATACTACTTGTTGGTGGTTTGAAGCTACTTTTAATTAAGTTTGAGATTTTCTGAATTGCTTCAAAATCCAAGATTGATGTCTTTTAGATTACTTGTGCCCTTAACCAAATCAAGAGATACATTGTTCTAGAAACTTGATTAGTAGTATTCATGGACTTAAGAAGAGGTTGATGTAATATTTCATAATAAATCTAGATATAACATCATATGTTGATGTCTGATGAAGTAGCTCTTCAACAATATAAAAACCGGTATGTTTTACAATGTGTTCATATAAGTGTATGTGTATATGTGTACATACAGACATTTGTGATAGTAGTATGTATATATGTATCAAAGAACTCTTAAACTGTAGTCCTATGTGTATTTTTATATTTTTATATACAATAATGATGCTAATAACATAAACTAATAGACACATAAAATAAATAAGACCACTGTCACGGAGTTCTTTGGTAAACTGCTCCATAGCTATCATTGGTTTGCTTTTCCCTTACCCCACAAAGTAATCAAACCAAATGGTAATGGAGTTTTAAATGAAATTTGGAAATCCCAAATAACACGCCTTTTTGCATATCCTTATGCAATACAAAATGACTTGAAACAGCCTTTTTCCTTAATAGTTGCCTATTTTTATGCTAGAGAAGGCAGCATAGTCTTTTATAAATAAAATCTAATGCATAGAAATATTTAAATCAGTGAAATACAGAGTTCTTGTTTTTTGAAATGTATTACATGCAACCCCATCAACCACTATAAAGTTGATTAATTTACAGACAAGAAACAAATGTACTAAGATTAAACTTATTTCATGGTTCAATACAAATTACATTTTAAGTTTAGGAGAACCTTCTGACACTTCAAATTTTTGAGTTTTATAAAAGGAACTCTCACCCTTAGTTAAGCTCGTGTATGAGTCCACTTTTCTGTAATTATCCTGATGAGTGTAAAATTCAACATGTGATAGTAAATGTTAAACACAGGTATGGCAGCCTCTCAGCCATTCATATTTTTCCGTAAGAACACCGAGAGTCTGCATCTTTGTAACGTTTAAGTAAACTTTAATTTTCTTTATAAGAGCAGTTCTATACAATATTGTCCGGAAGGAGACATGAAACTCACATGTAATGGAATATTTTCAATGGAATACTCCCCATAGGTTGCTAGATTCTGATCTTTTCTATCCCAAATACTAGACGAGTTTACTGCTATAAAATCTAATAACCATCCATTTTTAAGACAGATAAGATCGAATATGTATACTCATTAACTCAGGTTTTTAATTAAGATGAACAGTTGTGCTAATTGGTTTCATCCGTGGTACATTTCTTATCTCTACAGTTTCGCAGTGGTTTTTTACCACATAGTTTCATGGAAAGGACATAATACTTATCACTAAAATAGAATTTCAGTGTTGAATTGTGAAACTATTTAAACAAAGGAGCTTTATGATATAATAATTATAGATTAGAATATAAAAAGTATATGAAAATGTTACATTAGCTTTATAACAGATTTGAAGTAAAGAAAAAATATTAGTGAAAAGTGATGTGTTCTTGAATTTTCTGCTTGTTCTTGGCACTTGCTTTGCTGAAGAAGATATTTTTGATGGTCCTGAAACTCAATTGGCAGTGCCCCCAAAGCAGCTGATCTCCTTGCCAGAGTTGTTAATGAGTAAATGATCCCAAATGTCAGACTGGCATGCCAAGGAGGTTATTAATAAAGCATTAACATTTAGAAGTTATTGGAAAAGGAAAATCAATATTTCTATGTTATAAGAATTCCTCTCTCAAAAACAGTAAGCAAAAATTCATTTCTAAGTTCTACAATCAAGGCAGCATGTAGTTTGAGAGGAAGTAATCTTTAGATTTTAAGAATATGAAAAACTGCTTTTCTTACTCTCCTACAATATTTTCACTGCTGCCCCCCTACCACCTGTTATGTTCTTGTTGAAAATAAGTTCGATTTCAGCAACTTTCAGATTAAGTGCCCCTCTCCCTCTGCAGCCCTTTGCTTTCCTAGGATGACATGATGCTGGAGCTGACACTGAATGACATTATTTAAAAATAACAGTGCTCTTACCATATGGCAGAACTTTGAGGATAGTTTAAAATTCAGTATGAGAATAAGCGTAGAGTAGAATCGGGCTGAGAAGGTAGCTCAGAGGTAGACTGCACATTTACCATTCATGAGACTCTGGATACAGTCCCTTGTGCCACAGAAGTGAAGGAGAGCCCAAAGAAATAGCTATAGGGTATATCTATTAGGTAGTACTTGGAAAGATACTGCTGTTGAGTTAAAAAAGACAAACATATTCATTTATTTTTAAACTATGTTTTGAATAATTAGCAAGTTCAGCCACTGACTGCCACTAATGAAGATGGGCAGGAAAGCTATGCTTTCCACAGCTTCAACATTTACTGTGCAAAGTTCAAGTTATCTCATCAGCAAATTGATCAAAGAACATAAAAAGAAGACATATAACATTTTACTTCAGTACCCCATCTCCCCAGTTAACTTAGCTGTTATCCTACTGCAATTTCTTGGAGAAACCAAGTCAAGCGCGGTGGTCATATTCAGTAGCTTCTGAGATGAAAATGTAATCAGGACTTTAAAGACATTTTTACCACCTGATCACTTAAGTGGACTGAAGTTCAGGTCAAGAAAAACTGCATTTCAAAGTACTTATGAGGTCTTAAAAAGTCTTAAAAAGAAGTATCATAGTAGGATTGGAACTATTAAATGAAATGATTTAGAAACAAACTTAAACCAGGTGGCGGTAGCTTTAATCCCGGAGGCAGAGACAGGTGGATCTCTGAGTTTGTGGCCAACCTGGTCTACAGAACGAGTTCCAGGACAGCCAGAGCAAATAAATAAATAAATAAATAAATAAATAAATAAATAAATAAATAGTCAGGGCAAATAAATAAATAGGAACAAACAAACAAAGTTAAATATTGATAATTCCCGTTTTTTCACTTTGGCAAAGCCATACATGATGACACATAAAGTGTATTCACCAGATTTTCAGTCCTCATCACCAAGTTATTTCACACCAATCATCATCACCTTATCTAATTACTTCCTTTCGATAGAAACATATAAAGTCACCGTAAAGTTTAAATCTCTTACATTTAAAATATACATTATTCTTCTCTAGAAAGTATCGGGGAAGTTTTGCTTTCCATGTAGTGGGTTTGTCACTCACAATTTAGCCACTATGCTACTTTAGCCATTCCAGCAGAAACTAAAGACTTTGTTTTAAAATAAGTATTCATTAATTATGAAAATCTCTCCATTACTCAAATTAAGTATCTAAAAATACTCAATTACTCATTACTCAAATGATAATGGAGGAATCACATTTATGGTTATTTATTTATTTATTCTTCTCTCATATATTACATCTAACGTCAGTTTCCCTTCCCTACTCTCCTCCCAGTCTCTCCCCAATCTACCTTCTCCCCCAGATCCACTCTTCCTCTGTTTCCCTTCAAAAAAGGGGCAGGCCTCCTAGGAATATCCACCAAACATGGCATAACAAGTTACAGTAAGTCTAGGCACATAGCCTATTAAGGCTACTAGACTAGACAGCTGAGTAAGAGGAAAGGGGTCCCAAAAGCAAGCAAAAACGTCAGAAACAGCCCCCACTCCCTGTTAGGAGTCTCATAAAACACCAAGCAACACAACGATAACATATATGCAGAGGGCTCAGGTCAGACCTAAACTGGCTCACTGATTCTCGCTTCAGTCTCTATGAGCCCCTATGATCCCTGGTTAGTTGATAATGTGGTCTATGTTCTCAGACCACAATGTTTCTCAGAGTCAAAGTTAGACTTTTATAGGGTAGTCTCACTCTGAAGTGGGTCTTTTTATGTTTGAGATGATGTTACGCTTGTAGGTGAGGCACACACCTTTAGCCCTTTGTGCCTTTACCTGTTGAACTGGATGGCCAGTGCTTTTAGTTTACATCCATAATGCACATATCTAACCATACAATTGGTTCAATTGGGCTGAGTCTAGGAGTATCTTTGTAGTTGTTCCATTTGCCTCAAAAATAAATAGAAATTATTTTACTCAACATAAATCTCAGATGGCTCCACAGACCCTGGACAGCAAGGAAACAGCTAACTCTCCTAAGACTGGACCAACGCCCACCATACCCATTCCTCTAGGTTCCCCAGAGACAAGTCACCCCAATGCCAGCATGAAGCAGCCAGATATCACAATGACCCTATTCCTGTTTCACTATCACCTCTTTCTAATTGTTTTCTTTTTTAACTAAACCAAAATGGGGGAATGTTGGTATTCTGTCTAAACTCCACCCCGACAGTTCCTGGCAACAGCCAGGTATGTTCCTCCCCACAGTTATCTGGCAACAGCCAGGTAGGCTTTGCCCACTATAAAAGGGGCTGCTTGACCCCCTCCTCTCTCTTGTTCTCTTGCCTCTCTCTTGCCACTTGCCCCCATCCTTCCCCTCTCTACCAATCCCCTTCCCTCCCCCCCACCAATGTGGCCATGGCTGGCCTCTGCTTCTCTACTCTCTCCTTCTCTCTGCCTTCCTCTGCCTCTGCTCCCCTCTTAACTCCCCTCCCCTACTCTATACTATAAAAAAAATCTTAGCAATTGAGAATTTATTCAATAAGCTTATCAAGACCTTTTTCGTTTTTTATAATTTCAGGAGACCCAGATATGTCCAACACCTTCTTCAGCAAAAATCTTGAACATGACTTAGCTGAGCGATAGTGTTCCACTGATGGAAAGACTGCAATTAAATGCTAATAACATCTCCCCCTCAAGGTCCATGGCTTAGAAACTACTTGTATTTACAGGATAGCCATTGATATTAGTTCAACCAATTCTACCCATCTGGTACCCTTTGCCAGTCCCACTGTCCTGAAGTAGAACTCAAACTGCAGTGGGTAGAAAAGACATCACTTATGTAAACTGCAAATTCCAGCACTCCATACTCAGAAATCCTGATCCAATAGGTGAGAAGTACCACATAGAGATGTGTGTTTAATGAACTCCTCCATCCTTAAGAATCTCTAGTCAGTGGTGGTTACCACAAATAGTTGAGGAGATACCTTTCCTTAGGGAGTTACTTTCTTTTATGCTAATATTAACAGACTGGTAATGAGCTCCTACCATTGTGAAATAGTGGTTCTCCCCCATAATCTTTTTTAAACTAGGGAGATACTTTTCAGTCTCTTGTATAAAATTCAGTAATCTCATAGAAACAATATTGCATAATTAAACCCACTTGATTACTAGGGTTCTAGTTAAGTTTAGTATAAATTAAATGTGCATTAGAGGATATCCTAGAAATGAAAATATTCATGTAATATTATTTCTTCATGAAATATTATTTCTACAAGGAAATGATGAATGTGTCCAAAACTTACAAAATAATTATATAGAAAATTAAGGACAGTTTAAATTGAGATATGACTTTATACTCCAGGTTAGATTGCCTCTGATTTTCCAGCTTGAAAGCCCATACCAGACAATACTTATTAAACAGTGATAGGACCTAGAAATAGGTTTCCAGCATTATAATCTTTTAAATGATGAGGTATTACATGTTATTTCACTTGACCTACATAGAAAAATTGCTTAGTCCTCATCTCCCTTTCTGCACATAGTATGATGTGATAAATAAGTGCTTCTTCTGGTTATTGAAATATACTCTTTCATTTTCTATATATCAGTTATTTCCCCTTCGCATTTTCTATAGGATGTAGCAATAGACAGAATGCTTTCTCTAATCTTTCTCTCCCTTTGTTCTGGGTATATATCTAAATACATTGACATGATGCAGCAGATAAAATTCTACCTTATGCTACAGATGACAAACATTGCTAATATGTGCCTGCTGACATTTGAATTCCTGAAGATATAAAATAAAAATGAACAAAAAGAGAGACTAGATCATATCTGAACTTGTCCTCACTTTTCCCATCATTCAGAAACATTATTCTCTTCCAGTTTCTAAACTCCTTGGTGTGTGGCTAAGGCTCAGATATAAAATCATCTTTTTGTCATGCTTATTGTTGTAGCTTTTCATTTCTTTTCACTTTGTGTCATTTACTGTTGAGGCCTCCTCATCAGAATAGTACTAGCTAGGCTACTTCCTCTGAGTCAAGACAGTAGTGTTTGTCAAGGTAATAAGACAGCATTCTGGTCAAAGACCAGAAAACCCTTCTTCATACTTTCTGGCTGAGTGAAAAGGAGGAAACATTTAGAAATACATTTGGATTTTTTAAAAAGACTGATGGTTTTGCATCTGTGTGGAGAATAGCCAACTTTTCTGATTCAAACTATAGATGTGTGTGTGTGTGCAAGTTAGAGGTGGGAAAAGATTTGTCTGTTTGTTATTGTATATAATTGGAAGCTTGGCATTCCAAACAAACTAAATCAAAATTGGTCCCATTTATGACCAACTAGACTTGCATGCCAACAGAAAGACATTATAGTATTAAAACCATATGCAATTCTAGACATATTTTTTTCTAGTTTCTCTTCATGGGTACTGCATGATGGTGTTTCTAATACAAATACTGATGTGCTTTGGAATAATGGCACTCGCAGGTCTTTCATCATATTGTATCACTGCTTTATTATATTAGGCTAATACACTGCGAGAGTTGGTAGAACCTCTCCATGCCAAATCGGATCCACTTCTGTTGGCACTCAACCCATTGGAATCACAGATTGATAAGCTAATGTTTAGAGAATTTAGATGGAAGAGAGTCGGCACGGCGCAGACTCAACATCAACCTCTTGCAAGCAACTAAAATGGCCTCGTCCTTGATGTTTATAACAGAAAACAGACTTGTAAAAAGCTTAGATCATCAAGTGTTGTGGATTTGGGGGCCTCCATAAAGGGATATTAAGAGGGGCAGGCCACTCTTAAGAAGAATTCGAGCTTTCGACAGTGGGACTAGCATAAGATCAAAACAAATCAAGATGGAACACGGTAGCCGAAAACTGCCCTTTTTATGGGAGAACAGAGGGTAAAAGGGTCTTGTGTGGGGAAGGGCTCTGTGGCGACACCCCAGTTGTGTTCTCCTGACATCAGGAAGAGAGGGATCAGCACCAATAATTTAACAATCCTATCTGTTTAATGGACTCTTAATGGTTAAGGCAAAGCAGCGGAAGCAAATTCTGTGTTAAGTGTATTTGCATTTTTAAAATTTGACATGCTGTATTGTACTAAATTAAGTGTAATCTATTAAGGCGAGGTGTACACACCCTGCTCTGAAACTCGCTATGTTTATTCTATTATTAAAGCATATTCAGGTGTAAGGCAGACTGCTTTCAGTGACACTAATGAAGGAAATTTCTCATGCCAGGCTTTATTAGATTCCTCAGTGAAAATTCCTTTCTCCTTTTCCTTGGCACTTACATAGAAGTGATGTTGCCTCATAAGCTGGAATGAGCTATTCTTTTTCTGTAGAATATTCCAATCTATAGGCTGTGGTTTTCCATATTTGAAAAAATATTTTGTCTGGATGTCTTTCAAACTAGCTTCAGATACTATTTAATAATACTATGTAACTGGGTCCCCTGTGGCTCAATATTGCTTATTTTTCTTCTGTGGTAGATGTGAAATTTCCTTTAGTTGGGTAAGATACACTGTAATGATTTTAATGCTAATTAATGGATATTTCATACTGTGCGGTGAAAAAGTAATTTAATATTGTATTATGAAATGTTTTTCTTCCTGTTGCTGCAGTGTGTGGTATTGCATAATATGAATACCTGTAAAAATATAAATTGCTTAAAAATAAAAATATTACCAGTTGGTACCAGATCTTTTTAGAAAGCTAAATAATTTGCTAAGTATGCTTGATAGCAAATATCTTTCTAATGAAAAAATCTATGCTTATTTCTCACAAATGAAATTTGTGTTGTGAATAAAAATCACATTGATCTGCCTTAGAACTGCCTCTGTTCTCCAAACATTTTCATGTGTTTTAAGAATATCTAAAGAATGGTAGTTCTTGGTATATAGAAATAAGTCATATTTATTTTATTGGCATTTAATATTAATGAAATTCTATTGGATCATGCTCCCTGTTTAAATCCTAGTAAAACTTTATGATCTGAAGAATTTTAGGGGGGGTTCCTCAATGAGTGTGGTGACTATGTATTAATTTTCAAATAAAATCCCTTAGTTTGGCTTTGAAGCTGTCCCTATTATAAATTTTTGCCTTAGACTTCCACTTTTATTGGTTACATTTTCTAAATTCTGTGGGTAAATCTGGATTCTGTCAATCATTTCTGTGTTTGCCTCTCAAAGAACCATCCCTTCTTAGGGGTTAGTGAAGCAGTGCTAGGGATGCCAATGTTCTGTCATTTGAACTCTTCATCACTAGAAAAAAAAATTAAAAAAAAAAAAAAAACTATCGTATCCTGAACAGACAACCACTGTCATATAGTTCTTATTAAACTACTGAATTTGGCAGAAGTACTCAGAAGAAAAAGATGTAGAATAAACTTCAGCTTTAAGTATTTTCATCACAGCTGTATGGAAGTAAGCTTTACCGTTGTAAAAGAATTGACAGTTATAGCCACTGGACACACTTAATTTATAAGTACAGGATTTACCTGATCTAAAAAGAATAGAAAACTATATCAATGTAGGTATATCCAATTGCTTGGTCCTCTTTAAAGAAAGGGATTTTACTTGTTAAAATTAATTTTTTCCTTCTGAGAAACAGTTGCCTTAATGGTAATGTTTAAGTGTTATTTTGCCTAAAAGAGAATACATGGTTTTTAATTATTAAATAACTAATTGGCTGCAAAGGAAAAAACTAAAAGCTAACTTGTAAAATCTTTTCTAATACAACAAGCTGCCTTCCCCCTAGTTCTACAAAATTAGATATAGCAAGTTGTTTAATATAAAGGCCTGGATTGAAATAGCTAGTGTTTTAAACTATAAAACAATTCAAGTTATAGTATTAACCTTAGGTTATTTAATCACCTTTAATATAAAACTTACAAAGATAGTAAATCAACTAAAAGTTTGTCACCTTACACATAAATAAATTGTTTTCCGTGACAAGATAGTAAATTAGTATTCATAAAAATAGTCCTGTGGTCTCGATGCAAATGACAATTGCCCTTTGGGACAAAAATAGTGTCTCACATACTTGATATGATTAGCCCAGAAGCCTTAAAGTGCTTTCTGGTTGTATAAGAACAACTGCCACTCAGAACTGACTGATGACTAATAGTACTATGTCTAGCCTTCTCTATCATCTGTAATTTAACCTTTCCCAACCTTCTGTGCTCATTACACAGCTGTGTTGTAGAAAAAAAAAAAAACAACTGTTTCCACGGGGACATCATTGTCCAATTTTTAAAAGAATATAATTCTCTTCCCAAACAAGTACCAAGAATCCATTCCCCATTGTTGTTTGCAGAGTCCAATTGATGTATTTCTTGGTTTTGTTTTAATCTTTTACTCTGCTTTAACAATGCCATTGCAGTGGCAGGGAAATCAGAAGACAAGAGTGAGGTTTTATTGTCTTTAGTTTCTACCAAAGAAACATGAACAGTGCTGCACAATTACTTTTCAGTAATCACACAGTCATCTAATGGGAATCTTCTTTGAAGTGTGTTATTAATAAAGTAAACTATCACTCCATTTGAATTTGTTGAGAACCTGTGAAGCATTATGGTAGATAGACAATGAGAAATGCAGATGTCAGTAACACAAATTCCCCTTATAGAAGTCACAGTTATAGATGTTTGACGGAGAATCTATTAACATACAGGAAGAGAATAATTAGATTTTCTCCTTGAGTTTTATATCTCATTCTTTTCAGTTTCTTTCTGAATATTTATAGCATATATGGATAAACTATTAAATGTGTATGAATTATGAACAACACAAGTGTTTTAGCCTGTAAGGGTGAACAGTCGAAAAAATGTTTACAAACCACTGCACCTAAATGCATAGAATTCACTAACCGAAAATTTTGGAGCAATTGAGGAATACATTATAATCTGCTCAAGACATTGCAACAAACTGGTATTTTTTTTATTAGCTAATCTTTTATTTGAGCTTTTCTTTATTTTTTTAACGACCTGGTAACCCCATGCAGCCTGCAGAGAACCAATGAATTACTATGATGCTCACCGTGTTCCTAGATTCCTAATGTATGAATGATACCAAAGGGGAGTTTCTTCCCTCCTTCCAATTATGGCACAGCCAGATATGATCATCTCTTGGCACAGAATGCAAATCAGTTACTTCATTTTGACCTTCAAATCCACCAGTCAATGAAATTTCATATAAAAGGGAGAACTTATAAGTGCTCTTTGCTTTACTAGAATGGATTTTTTTTTAATGCGTGATCTGACACAGACCTAATTTTTATGCTACAAATGTAAATATAATTTGGGGAAAGTTTTATTCCTTCATAGTTCCAGCTTTCATGAATAAATTAGACACCAATTAAAATGTCATTTCAGCAGTGCTACACATCCTCGGTGGGACTCACAGAAGGTTCCTATATATGTCCTTCTATTTGAATGTGCTACACTTTGCCAATTTTCAGAAACATTCACTCAAATTGCAAACGAGCTGGTTTTTAGCCAGTGTTCCAATGGCTGAACTGCCACACTGAAAAAAAACCAGTTGAGAAGCAGGCCTCACCAAGTGTTTGCCTCATCTTCCAAGGCAAGCTTCTTCTAAGAGAAGAAAAAGCAAAGTTTGAGAAGAGAGAGGACCCTGAAGGGAAATGTGAAGGAGACGAAGAGGAAGAGGGCAAAGAGAGAAGAAAATAAAGGTGCTTTCATGTTTTCGGTTGCAACAGTAGCCCTGTAGACTTAATTGAGATTCATCTGGGAAAAATCAAGAAAACCAATTGAAAACTAAAAAAGAAAATAAAGGTCTGTTTTTGTCTTTAATGTTGAGTTCTGTGTTGTTTTGACTGTTGAACACAGTGAATCAGATTTATAATGTGACTCAGCCCCTCACTCCCTTCTTTTGAAAATAAAAGGACTCTTTGTGTAGTCTTAGAATGTTAAATCATTGGTGACATTTTGTGGTGGCCTGGCTTCTCAGTCCCTCGTCCTTGCTCATTCCACTACTGTGTCTTGTGCAGTGTTGCATATGTGTATGGTGTATAGAGGACTAAGTAGGGACTTTCTTATCTCTGATAGGAGCCACACCATCCAACTAGTACTTCAAAATGTTTCCATGTTCTGTGTCATTGTGATTCCTTGTTCAGATGTGCTGCCCAGCTAGACCTATGCTTGGCTTTTTGTACAGCTGTCAAACCGAATACCTTGTAGAATTATGTTGTCTTTTGGTTGGATGTTTTTGCCTCAAATAATGTTAAGAAGGGGACAGAGGAGAGACTTTTTGTTTTTATATAGTTATTTATATTTTTATATTTAATCTTTGCTTAGTCTTCTTAAAGTAAAACTTCACTGATATTGTATAAAATTAAAGCTTCTGCAGTAGTCCACGATATTAAAAGTGAAGGTAAAGGGGTTGGGTTGAGATGTAGTTCAATGATAGAATGTTTGCCTAGTATGTACAAGACCCTTCATTTGATCCCCAGCAGAGAAATGGAAGACAGAGACACAAAGAAATAGAGAAAGAGAACAGGCTAGATCAAAATGTAACAAGATATATATGCCCTACAGTATTAGGTAATATGAGAAAGATTTCTCTTAAAAAATTCACTGTGTGAAAATAAGTCTACCCTCCTTAAATTCAAAATCTATAATTTAGATCCTTTTTTCTTTCACCTCCTTTCTAGAACTGAAAAAGTAATAGTACATTATGCCACCTGATACCTTACCTACTATAATTCCCATCTGTTAGGCTTCTTACTGGTACCCAAACCCCTTCTTTCAGAATTGCATCTGTCTTTACATGCAATCTTGCCCTGAAGCAAATGGAATAATTATTAAATAATTCCCCAGTGCCCTTTCCTGGATTATGATTTTATAAAATTGAATTATTCTGTTCAAATGTGTCTTTATTTGTACAACTCCATTTAGTGACCATAAGTGATTATTTTTTGTGCCTTTCTTCTTCCTAGGCATCCTCATTTGAAGTTCTCCATAATGGATCTATCTTGCTTGTAACTTGAAAATCCACTCTTTTCATAGGCTTGCATCCACCCATCCATCAAACTCCTCTATGTGCTGAAAATAGTTCATGGATGAAACAACAGAGCATTTTTTAAAGATTTTATTTAAATGAATTTTCATATTTTAAGAGAGAGATGTTTAGGCATTAGAATTCATTATAGAACACACTGATAGCATGTGCTGACAGATGAGAAGGGGTTTTCCAGTGAAAACAAATGCTCATAACTATTCTCAGCTACTAGCCTCAGTAGAAGAGCAAAAAGTTAAATACAGAATTTAAACAAAACAACTTTTTAATCCTAAAGGTGAATCCTTAAAAATTAAGGTGTTATTTTAGACTTTGGGGGCAGTTTTAGCTGTATTCTTTTAAAACATGTTTAGAGCATCCTTAGCATAACCCAAGGAATGGAGGTCATAGTTGACACAAATCATGGATATAACTTGTCACCCCCTTAAGTATTCTATCTCTGACGTTCATCTTTGCCAGATTGTGAGCATACAGAAATATTTCTATGTAGTTCAACTTAGTAAAGTCGTACAGTCTGTTTATAGTTTGTATCCCATTGAAAAACCTTTTCTGTGGAAAACACAGTAATTTCTATTAAAAGATTGCATGCAAAGCATCCAATAAATGTTTAGAATGATGCATTTTGAAGGAGTCTCACATTAACTGGTACCTCTAATTAAACGCACACTAAATAATTAAGTTCTAGTTTCCCCATTTATATAAGATTATGGCCTTGAGCAAAGACCTCCCCTGATATAAATTGAAGATTTCTTAGTATTATGTGAAGATCAAATGAAATCATGAATGTTAGACATTTACCCTACTGTCTGGCACAAATTAATGTTCATTAGTGTTGTCGTTAATTAGGGAATCTACTTTTAAAACTATATCTGAAAGCTTAATATTGCATGATTGATGGTGGAATGAATGATGTTCTATATTTATGCCTTGGACCAGTTTAAGAAGTATTCCTCAAATAAGACCCTTGCTACCCAAAGAAGAATATAGTTCATTTTTATCACTATATTTTATGACAAACAAACTGATATGTTTCTAATTGATTTAACATCATTATTCATACAATTTTAAAGTAAAATAAGACCTTCATTTGATCATCTAGATCAAAAATCCATACTTGTAACTGTCTTAATTTTCCTCAAAAATATTGAAGTGAAGTATTTTCTTAACAATTTTTAAATGTTATCAATTCTGTTAGTACATGTCAGAAGTGTCCTTATATTTGCTTATAAATATATCCATGTGATTCATTTTAATTTAATTTAAAACATTATTATTGCTGAGCATGGTGGCTTATATACCTGTAATCCCAGCACTTGGGAAGCAGAGGCAAAAGGATTACCATGAATTGGAGACTAGCCTCATGTGTTGCAGGGTACGCCTGGGCTACATAATGAATTGCAGGCCACCCTAGCCTACACAGTGAGCTCCTGCCTGAAAATCAAAGACATTATTTTTGATAATAACTTCTGATCAGTTCCTATATTGCTGATGTACTAATACAGCAATCTCATGAAATCTAGAAGTCTATTAGATAACTGGACGATCATAATCAAAAATGCCAGCAAATACCATTCCATCTTAGGAAATCTTAAAAAATGGAAATCATTAAGTATTAATTAACCAGGAGAACTCTATTAAATAGCATTTGTGTGTTTAATTGTTGTCTTAAATACTAAACGATATGAAGCAGAATTTTCATGTTATGTACATGTTATACTTTAATTCATTAAATTCAAAATATGTGAGTATTTTTCTCTCAAGAGGCTATTTGTTGAGTTAAATCCTTAAAATAATTGGCTATCCATAATTATATAATCCCATCTTAACTAGAATCTGTGAGGTATTTTGTTTGTTTTGTTTTATTTCTGAGAGATATTTAAGTATTAGACTATTTTCCTAATCATTCATTAGACTATATTCCAGACAATCCAATTTTTAGAGTTTTCAAACTACAGAAATAATTTTTATTAAACTGCATATCTGTCTCTTTCCCTCTCTTCTCCTCATCCTTTACCCCACTCCCACTCCTCTGTCTCTCAGATGAAAACAGGGAAGAAAAGTTAGGAGACTCCTTGCAAGATTTATACAGGGCACTGGAGGAAGCCAGTCTGTCACCACTAGGAGAACATCGCATTTCAACCAAGATGGAGTACAAACTATCATTCATAAAACGGTGTAATGATCCTGTGATGAATGAGAAACTGCACAGGCTGAGAATTCTTAAAAGCACTTTAAAGGTAAGCTATGGAACAAACATATAAATTCCTTTGGGGTGATTTATTCTTGGACTGAAACTAGATTTCCAGATACTCCAGGCTGAGTGGAACAAAACAGGGAGCTTTGGGGAGGGAAGGGCAGCTCGGAAGAACGCGCAGCACAGTGATTGCCAAGGAATCTGGTCAGGTCTTCATTGAAGTCCTAAGATGCCGACTAAACATTACATGACTTAGTTTTAGGAGAAATCAGGATGTGGTTAAGACTTCTTTTAAAAAAGGGCAGGGTTGGTGTTACTCCTCAGTTTTTTTGATTTTCTAAGAGATGTTCACCATGTACTACAATTATAAAAGATATTAAAGGCCCTTGGTTTATATGTTAAATGTTAAAAGCACTTGAAATGTTTTGTGAATGAACTACAACGTGTGGAGTGAAGCTAGAGTCATCATGTTCCATGTAGAAATGGCATAACTGTTGTTCTGTTTGCATTATCAGTTCCTAATGCACACATTACCTTCCCATTATACACTTCTGTAAGTGCTTAACACTCTTTAATTCTTCCTGTGCCATGCCCAGATTGGGTATAGAGAGTGGTAAGGACAGGGGAACAGAGAGGCAGAAGTTGAAGGAGGTCAATACAGGAGATTTTCTACTATGAGGATGAGGAAAGGGAGGAAAGGACTTATCTTACAAAACACCCTGGGCAGGTCCTGTATTGCACAAAAAGTGAAAACAAAACCAAACCAAACAAACAAGAACTGTCGTACAGAAGGTGGAGCACAGTAATTCCAAAACACAAAACATCAAAAGACTTCTGTGAGAAGTGTTTTAGCATCCTGCTAAAATTATAGTTTTGGAATAGAGATGAGTGTTAAGTAAATTAATACAATAGAAAAAAAAAGCAATGATTCGAAATGTCTTCAGGTAATAACAACAAAGTATTTGGTGTCAATTATGTGCAGATGCTATCTGGAGCCATGGAACTATTAATGGACTGGTAGCTAATGCTACAATTCTACAAGGGTGGGGGAGCTACAATAGTCATAAGAGTAATTCTGTTGATCCTTTCTAGTTGAAAGATATCCTTAGCTTTCTAACCTACTTTGTGCCTTCTTTTGTTGAAACTTTTTATATCAAGTTTATTTTTTTGTCCTCCACCTCTTTGCCATATGTGAATATCTTAAATACCTGCTTCTTGTGTTTCCTCCCTCCCCCTCCTCTCTCCCTCCCCCTCTTTCTCCTCTTCTTTTCCCTTACAGTCCTACTTCCTCCTCTTCTTCTCTCTTTTCCTGTCTTATATGCTCAGTTAATACCCTACAATATTTTTGTCCTATGACAATGAAATGCCACTGTAAATGTTGAGTTCAAGACGGATCCTAATATGTCATGCTGTTAGACTCTTCTGGTCTTCTAGGATAAAGAAGGTTAAGGAAACACTAAAAAGAAATCCCTTGATGGTTAAAAAATGATGGGGAGCTACAGAGCCCTGTATTTTGGGACCTAGAAAAGTAATAGGTTATAAAATCTTCCTTTACAGAAGAACAACTAAACGCACCCAAGAATAGCTCTCAGGTCCCACCATAGGCAACTGCCAGCATCATCAGTCTCATACCCATTTCATATCTTGTCTCCTCACTGGTCAGAAGCACTTCTTATACGTGTTGTTGTCTTCTTTCCCTCCTGATTCTGGCAGACTGGTGTGCTTTTTTTCTCTTGCAGAACATTTCCAAGATTCTCTTAGCCCTTTGTTAGATCCATAAAAGAAAAGAATGGTTTTCTCAAAGTCTCTTAGCCCTTTTTCTATTTTACCTTCAACAGAAGAAATTCTCTTCTTCTACAGTTGATAGTTGTGCTTCTGAGAGTTATACCAAAGTGATGCTTACTCATCAGGTGACTCCCAACCGCCTGTATGAAAGGAAAGGCTTTGTTCATTCTAGGGCCCATGTGCTATGGGATGGGATTCTTAATGGTCACAGGGCAAGTATTCTGTATTTGCAATAACAGGGGTCCTGTTTTCTGTCACTGGAGCATGAGGAGTTAACCATGAAGGAGAGGCAGGACAAGTTCCAGAATAACTGAAGAGATAGACGGTGGTAAATACACTTGTTGGCAATGGTAGAACATTAACACAAACAGAAAGAGATCAGCTTCTCTTTGAGTGTTTAAGGAAGGGTGGTTGAAGAAATGAGAGAGGTTGAGGAATCTTACAGGTTGGGGAAGGTTTTCTTAAAACATGAAGGTCTGCATAATCAGAGATGGCAAACGAACGACAAATCTGTTTCTTAGAGGCGTCTGAATGTATTGGCACTTGTTTTAAATTTTGATAAAATTTAATCCCTCCCCATTTTAACTATTGAATTCTTTTGCTTTTCAGGCCAGAGAAGGGGAAGTAGCCATTATTGATAAAGTCCTAGACAATCCAGACTTGACTTCTAAAGAATTCCAACAATGGAAGCAGATGTACCTCGACCTTTTCTTGGATATCTGTCAAAGCACCACCTCAAATGACCCACTAAGTATTTCTTCTGAAGTAGATGTTCTCACTTCCTCTCTAACACATACTCACTCATACATTGAGACACATGTGTAAGTGTGCTCGGCCTCGAGGTCACCTAGTACCTGACGGTACTCTGAATCAGTGGATAAGGTAGTTTTTTATCAGTGTGTTGGATACTTGACAAGCTCTACTTTAATGTTACCAAACTATATGAAACAAAGCATACATGGTCACATTGCCACTGTCTTTAAAGAGCATTTGTATGTTTTATATGCAGTCAGTGCTCAGCTTATGTTACCATGTGCAGAATCAACTATCTTTAATGACTTAAATTAACTTTTGCAGACAAATCTGAAAACAGGTGATCTTCAAGTAGAAAAACCACAAAAAGGCAGTTTTCTATCTGAGGTCATCTCTTCTCCCTTTAAGTTCATTTTATATATAATGAGACTTCAACCGTAAATCACAATTTTTTCAGGTGCAGACATCCTTGTGGGTGGGAAAGAATTTAAACCTTTTTATATTTATTAAAAATGTTCTAAGAATTTTCTTAAACATTGCACAAAGTTTAATGCTGTAGTTTTATTTTTATGAAATGTAGGTGCGTATAAAAGAGTTAAGCAAACTAGAAGAGCATGAACATAAGAAAAGTTCAGGTCTAATATCTGTCTTAACAGTCTATTAACTTGTGCCAACTGGTTAATGGAGGCACCATTCCAACTCTATGAGAACACTGCGTGGTATATCAGGGCAAAGCTTTGTAAGATGTTTTTGTAACTAAGACCAAAAGTGAAGAGAGCTGCTTTATTTTCTTGGTTTAAATCTTCCTTTATTTTTGTAGTGATGAAATGCTGATTGTGTACAGAAGAATTTAAGAATGGATTTTTTAAAACAGACTTAACTCACCCAGAAAGGCAGCTAACAGCTACACACACACACACACACACACACACACACACACACACTTTCAGCCCAAACTCGTGTTTTTTGAACTCTTAAAAGACAAGATATACACTTAAATGAGTCCATTTTCCAGACATTTTCAATTTTCCCTTGGTCTGTAACTAAACTTCTGTAATTATACATCAGGCAAGGTAGTAAAATGCATTTAGTCGTGGCAGATAGAAGTTGCAGTAGAGAAAATAATGTTGAAAAACATTAATGGGTTTCTCTACTAAGGAGCAGAGGATGGCAGTCATTCAGGGAGTTATTACATTGAGTGGCCTGAGATCAAGCACTTAGAGGTTTTTCCTAGAATCCTGAACTGTTTATAGGTGGAGTCTATGAAAAAGTCCTCTTGACATATTGCCATTTCTATGTGTCTAGTTTTGGAAAGTGACCACAGCATGAAAGTGACTTGCTGCTTTTTAGTGTGTGGCTGCATAATATACAAGTCACAATTTGCTGTTTTTTCAGGAGGGAAAGATCCTCCTTTACTATTCTATATCCTGAAATCTACTTCTGATCAGCTTTATCCTGTTGCCTGTACAGCTCAGTGAATGTATTTACATCTCTAAGAGTTCAGATATATGCCAGTGAATATTTTTGCTGTAGAGAAGAAAGTAAAAACTACACAGCGGGATCTTTTTCTTTGCTTTTGAAATCACATTAAATCACTATCGTTTTGCAGACTTTGCACAACTGTACAGGAGAGTGGCCTTTCTACAGCACATTTTCAGTAATCCTATCTTTAGTCAAATGGATGAGAAACATGCATTAATGTTTGTATGGAATTGTGGGTCCAGTGTAATATTTTTATCATTTAGAATACCCTATTTGTAAAAGCATTTATTTACTGCATGGTTATTGACAAACATTAAATTTGTGGGATTTTGTATATGTAAAAGAAAGAGAGAGAAAGAACAAACAAAACCCCTCTTGTCATAAAATGAAGTGTGCTTGTTACAGTTGTTTAGGCATATTGATGTTCACTAGACCAATGTGGTGTATCTTCACTTAAAACTATTTGTACATGATGGATGCGTCACGTATACAGTGGACAAACAGCCTGCAAACAACAGGCAGTTGGTGGGAAGGCTAGCTCTGTTACTAGTAAGCAGCTTCTACTTTGTAAAGTCAGCTGTTGTTTTACTGGTAAAAAAAAACAATTAAACTAATGAATTTATAAGACTGGTGAGTTATAAGACTAGCCTAGTATGAAAGAGACCTTTTAACAGTATATATCTGTACATTTTATTGCATTAGTTTCAAATCTAGGAGAGAGGCAGCACTGTAAACTGAAGTCAAATAAATCCAGCTCTTAATGAATCCTTGTAAAGCACCGACTTTATTCATGCAAAGGGCTTACCACATTTCTCTGTGACCTAATCATCCAGCCACCCTCACTACCACCACCCCAGTCACAAGTTCTCACTTTGCCACCTCACTGATAGCACAAGCCAGAAGTAACACCTGTTCAGAGCTTACCAAGGTCTCCTCTGAAACCTTGAAACCTCGAAACCTCAAGCTATCTTCCCACTGACCTGACCTAACCTTAAAAACTTCACCTACCCATTCCTTTTCTGGGAGCCTTTGGAGAACTAAGAGTGAAACCACCAAAACCAAGCGAATTTTCTTCTTACAAATGTAGTATATTGTGGTTAAGTGAAATATATATAAACTAATAAGCTGCCAGTGTAAAAGCAGATGAGGACAGGACAGAAAAATTAATAACCAAGAGTTGTTCCTCAAAGAAATGCTTTTTCTGGTTTTTATTTTCCCTCAGTTCCATGTCAATACGAAACTGTCAAAGCAGAACTATAACCATGGCTCTGCACCATAATTTTTTTTTCATTTTTTCATTTTTTTTTTTTACCATTTTTTTCGGTACAACTATTCCATACTGTTTAATGAAGGTGTGTGTATGTGCACACACACACACCCCTTCACAGTTTCATCAAATACTGTCTACTGGGCCTATTATTACAGCTATTGTAGCCAACAGTTTTCTGTGGTTTGTGTGTAACTAGTTGTACATTGTTTGGATGGGAGACATGAAAATATTCACAGGTACTTGAAAAACACTTTAGAGAGAGAAATAAGGTCCTATTTTATTTTCAAATTCCACCTCTAGGCCAGAATGAGTCTGTCTTTCTGAAACCTCTTCAGTTAACTCAAACTGGCTCATATCTTTGCATTTGACCATTCCTGACTGACATTTGCAGTTGAAGGGGAATAGTTATTCTTTGGCGAAGGCCTTGTTCACCTCCTTACCATTTAGAACTACTCTATCAAAGTCCTCTTAAGGGAACAAAGCAGTGCTCTTCAGGCAAGGTCAAGAACAACTTTCCCTTGGATCCTCTGAAGGCTGGACTCACCGTTCAATCCAACACTAAATCTGGCACCTCTCCAGTCTCTCCCTCCCTTGTTTCCTCCCTACCCTCGGGTAGCTGCAGCACTGCACACTGAAGGCCACTCCATGCCCAGGGCAGCACACAGCCTATATCTTCCCAACGGTCCAGGTCGAGGTCATAGCCCACTACGTTCCGGGTTGGCACCTGGCGTGAGTCCCGCCACTTGAGACCACCCAGCAGCAGCACTGTCTCTTCCACCACAGCAAGTCCATAGCAAAAGCGGTCATAGGGTAGCGACCGCAACCGAGTCCACTGGTCTGTGCAGGGGTCATAGCGTTCAATCTCAGAGAAGGGCTCATATCTCCCCAAAAAGGCAAACACTGCACCTCGCAGCACCACAAGGTAGTGCCCATAGCGAGCTGTGCCCATGGGTGCCCTCTTGCTCCACACTCTCTCTCCAGGTCTAAGGGAGTACATATCCCGGAGGCTACTTGTGCCTCCTTCACCTCTCCCAGCCTTGCCCCCGGAGATGTACACAACACCATGGTCCCCGACAGCACCTGCGTGACCATGTACTGCCCGAGGTAGCTGTCCAGCTGCCATCCAGCGGTCCCTGCGAAGGTCATACATCTCCACTGAGGCCAGTGCCTCGCCACAGATGCCCAGGCCTCCGACAGCCAGGAGACTCTCACCTACCACACCACACCAGAAGTAGGCCCTTGCTTCTCGCATGGCAGGCACCTGTGTCCAAGTGTGGAAGCGCGGGTCGTAACGGTGCACTAAGGCTGTGACTGACCTTGAGCCGGCAGCCAGGGAACTAGATGAGCTGCCAGGAAGGCTCTCCCCTCCAAGGACAAATAGGAAGTTGCCAGTGGTACATACACTGTGGCCTAGCAGTGGTGTGGGCAGCTGTGTCAAGCTATGCCAGCTGTGGTTATACACGTCGAAGGACACCACATCCTGGGTGAGCTCCCACTCCTTCTCCTCCATCTCTTCCTCCTCCTCTCCCTCCTCTCCCTCTGGCTGAGGTGCAGGGTGCCGATTCTGAACTACCTCTGGTAGGCCCATGATCTCCTCAGTAACCATCTCCCTAGCTCTGAGACCACCAACTAGCAAGATACGGGTCTGGGGACTCCGAACACTGGTCTGTTCTCCCTGCAGAAGCGGCTGGCTGGAGGGTGCTGTGTGGTAATTGAGGGCCTGGATGATGAGGCTCTTGATCCTAGTAGGTAATATAAGACCCGAGCCCGAGTATATGCGCCGCAGCACACCAGCAGGCACCAGGCCAAAGCGGATGCATCCAAGCAGTGTTGAACTATGTGCCAGGCGCTGGGCCTTGGGTTCCTGCTGCAGCCAGGCTAGTGCCAGGCCCAGCAGCCGCGTCTCAGGCACCCGTGCCACGTCAGGGGCGCCCAGCACAGCTTTCATTGATATAGGATTGAGTTCCAACAGCCCCGAGGGGCCAGTGCCCATCAGTAACAGGGCCCCCAGGTGGCGTACAATACAGCACTCCGCTGCACCTAGGGTGCGGGCCAGGCCAAATCGAGCTGCCACATTGGCAGTGAAGCAGCAATTCTCTGGGGCAAGCTGGCGTTCCAAGTAGTGGGCACACAGTCCCAAGGCCTCGGTGACTTGCAGGTAGCTGGCAGCCTCCAGGGTGTCCTCCACAGTGTCCATGGAGAGGGGCAGCCAGGCAGTGTAGATGAAGTCCAGCAGGCGCTGTAGGCCGGCCGCTGAAGGCACACGCAGGTGAATTATGCGAGCCCGCGATTCCTGAGTGTGACTCTTGAACAGGGCCCTGAAGTAGTCGCTGGAGCACGCCAGAAGTGACCTGTGCGCTGGGAACTCACTGCCCTCTGCCTCCAGTGTCACGTCGCACAAGAAGCCCTCAGCGCGTAGGGCCTGGTAGCCAGTGAGAAGAGAGCTGCCGTGGGTTTTGCAGTAAGACAGGAAGTAACTCATGATGCCCAAGGCGGGAAGCTGGGATGGAGCCAGCCCAGCGGGGCTGGAGGCATCCCATAACACAGAACCCCCACCTCCGCTGTCCAGCTGCTGAGCCCCTAGCAAAGGCTGATTTTTGCCTGCTCAGCTTAAAACCTAGGGTTCCTTCATCCAGATTTGGCTGTTGCTCCGTGCCCCTCTCAGACAAAGTAAGATGTAGAGACAATTTCCAGAAGCCTCTAGTGGCAGAGGGTGTGGATTTCGGAGTCTTCTCGGTATTGCTAGACTTGTTTTCAGCTGGTGAGCATGACAGTGCGTTGCCCAAAGCCGCCTCCCCTACACAATTTGGGGAACCCACACTTGCACACCAGGGGCGGCGGTGGCCGCGCACCATCACCTGGAGAGGTCGAGGGTACTGAATCTCCAAAAGGCCAGATGCGTGGATGTGGCCCTATTGTGGGTGCCCCAGGACAGCAGGATGGTGGCTCTGAACTCCCGATCGTGGCTGCTCCGTAGACACTCGCGCAGTCCGAGGACAACTGGCTAGGGGGCTGGGGGGTGAGCTTGTTCTGAGAGAACGATCAAATCAAAGCCTGTGGCACTGGGGGGAGAGCAGGTCAGCTTAGAGGATTGGGAGCGTGATTGGGCGCTGCACATAACAAGCCGGTAGCTCACAGCGACAGGAATAGTGCTCGCCTTGGCCGGCTGGCTCTAGGCGACCCGCCCCGCCCTGCGTCCCAGCTGCTGGCTGCGAAGCGCCCAAAGGGCTCAGCAGGAAGCTTCCTGAGCCAGGGCACTGACTTCTGTGACCTGACTGGCCTCCAGGAACCTCAGGGAGGGGGCGTCCCTTGGAATGCTGAGCTGAGGGAGGGGTGGCAAAAGCTAAGGAAGGGCCCAATTCCCTTGGGACTCTAGTCCTGGTAATGTGTTGACAGGGATACCTGGCTAGGCTGGAGGCCCTCTTGGTGCCCCTGTGCACGGGAAAAGGAGCCTCGGGCTCATCTTCTGGCTTTGAAGAAGTTCTAATTAGTCGGGAGCAAGCTGGGATTAAGAGGCAAGTTTGCACACTGACACCTAAGAGGAGGCCTCTGCTCAGAGAAATCTCTAGGAAGAGCTAAACCAGAGAGAACCCCAAGCTCTGGGCCAAGTTCTTGTGCCCTGTGTGCAATTCAGGGGTACTTGCCCTTCCTAAGGCAGGCAGAGTCTCCCAAGCTGCCTGGTTTTACATTCCAACCCCTGCCCTCTGACCCCAGAGGAGCTAGCTCTCTTGGGTACTCTTGCGCTTATGAAAACCATCTCTTTGCAATGCAGAGAAAGAAGTTATAACTAACTCGAGTTTTCTTTCTTTGAATGACAACTCCTCAAAAAAAATGTAATTTCTTCTAGTTTCCTCTCTGCTTACCCATGCTCTGATCTAATGACTGGCTGTCACATTCTCAATGCCAAGACAAAGTTGCAAGGCTCAGGACAGTTGTGGTTTCTGGGGCCCCTCCCTACAAAGTGATTTTTATAAGAAACACCAAACAGAAATGGTGACTAAGAGCACCCTATTGGTTGCCCGAATCCTGCTCTCGCATTAGGAGTTCATTAAGCCCTCTTTCTTGCCAAATTACAGGCTTCAGTTTTGTTTTGCTTCCAGCTAATGTTTGTCTTCCTGGATTTTGAAAGTGGCCCCTCCAGCAGTCCTGATCTAGATGAGTCTTTCAGACCAAGTTTTGTTTCACAGAAGCAAAAAAAAAAAAAAAAAGTCCTAGGAAAGATAAAAAAGGCTGTCATTTCCTACTTGGCCATCCATCACCTCTTACAAGGTCTCCGATTACATATGATTCTTTAATTTCATAAAATATTAGTAAAAAAATTCTACTGAGCATTTGCTCCTCTTGCAGTGGTCTTGGGTCCAGTTCCCAGAACCCACCTGGTGGCTCACATCCATCTCTAACTCTACTTCCAAGGAATCCAACACCCTCTTCTCTGGCCTCTGTGCAGGCACACAAGTGGTGCACAGACACACACAAGCAAACCACTCATACACCTAAAATAAAAATAAATATTTTAAAATGTGATACTGCTGCCAAAGACAGAATTAAGCTATAACTTAAATTGCCAAACTATGGAGTGTAGGTAGGACTGGGGTTGTACTCTTTAAAAAAAAAAAATGTTCCAACAGAAAATCCTAATGTTAGAGGTACAAATGGATTCAGGGAGAGTATTGTCCCTATGGAGATGGAGGATGGCATTAAAATGTGTGGTTCAAAAGTGAAATATAAACTTGGTGCAGCGGCACATTGCCTTTTCTTTTAGCACTCAGGAGGCAGAGGCTAGTGGATCTCTGAGTCTGAGGCCAGCCTGGTCTTCATACCGACTTCTAGGCCAGCCAACCCTGCACAGTGAGATCCTATCCAAAAAAAAAAAAAAAGGTGAAATATGACTATGGTTTATTTCACACAATTCTCCATTTTAAATGTAAATGCCCTTCACTCAACCTAGTCAAATTTTGCTAGAAGGAATTTGCGGGAGTGTTAAACCAAACCTTGATCCTTTCCTCCAAAATCAGGTTTCTTTTTACACAAATGTTGCAAATGAGCTCCAAAGAAAGAATGGTTTGTCTGGATGGCTTGAATATTGATGTATAGTTTGGCTAAGAACCCAGGGTTGCCTTCCTACTCTATTATGTGACCTCATGTATGATAACAATCAAATCCTGCAACATGCTTTACTCAGCCTCTTACTAACCTTAAAAGACTTCAGTGGTTTTTGAAGAGCACATTATTCCCACCTGTATTGAACCCCACCCATCAGAACTGCCCATGACAGTGCATTGATGTTCAAAATGTCACATTACAAAATTAAAGATGCTGTGGAAACTCTTAAAACTCTCAACATCAAAATTCCAGTTTTGCATAAAAAATAATGTGTTTAATTGCTGGCCCAACCTAACACGTTTTGCCAGAGAAGATGTGACGGCGTGTGTTAACTGAAGACATTTTTACATTATGTGTGCTTGTAAGATCTTGTTTAGAAAAATGTAACTGTCAACACAAGAAAATCATTGTCATTTAAGTAGCAGTTGTGTAGTGTTGGTATTTTTATTTCTGTGCAATATTAAGTAATATTAAATAAAAATTTAGTCTCTCTGTGTTTAAATTGTGATAGATGTGTGTCTTAAATTGTTATCTTGGTCTGTTACTTAAAGGGGATACTGTATAAACAAAAAGAACTCATTGTTTACAGTTCTGGAAACTAGGAAGTCAACATTCAAGGCACCAGTGCATTTAGTGTCTAGTGATGACTCTCTACTGTGTAGAGATGGTACCTTCTTGCTGTATCTTACATGGCAGAAAGACAGACAGCATTAATCCCATTATCAGGGCAGAGTCCTGTAGCCTACTCACTTCCCAGAGACCACCCTTCTCAAAGGTATTATGCTGGAACACTAAGCTTCTACATCTGAGTTTTGGGAAGACACATATATTCTGACCAGAACAATAGGATTTCGCAAAAGCTTGCCTTGTAATCCAACCTGAACACACAGTGCTGTGTAGTTCTGATGGGAAGTTGAAAAAGAAACCATGAGTTGTCCTCTCCGCACTAGACTATCAACTCCTCAGAGTGGGGACTGCTTCTTGGACTTGTCTTGGTCTTTTCCACAGTGTTGTGTTGAACAAATGTGGTGGGGGAGGGGAGGAGAAAGTCTTGAAAGTTTTGCTCTCTACCCCCTTGCACAGCTGCGGTCCAAGACACTTCCCAGTAAGGCCATAAGAATCAAACAAGTGACCACAGATGGTGTTGGCTACGGAGTCTGAGTGGATGTGACCCTTCTGAGAGGGCATTATTACTTTGTACACCACCTAGTACTGCTCTCTTGCCTCGACCCTTTAATCAGAACAAACCTACATGGCTATCACATGCACTACTGCCCACCTTACTGAGACAGAGTGCCCCAAGGATTTAGTGTGGCCAAGTTTCTACTGAAAGCCTAGCTCCATTCCTCAGCATGCCCACGGAAATTCTGCTATTTTCTCTGAACCTTCCACTACTAGGCAGGTCTGTTAACTGTTGTTACCAATTCCCTCCATCCATCTTCATCTCTGTAAGAAAACATAGAATTCAAGTTCTTCAAGCACCCTTCTCAAGCACACTTCAAGCTGCAGTGCTACTCACCCCAAGCACTCCACTTGCCCTGAGCTAACCTGTCAGAAAACAAAAAACAAAACCAACAAAAACCCGGGGGGCTAGCCCTGCTGATGTGTTCCTGAAGTCATAGGGCTGGGATGTCAAGCCAGGAGGAGCCCTAGAGCTGACTAAGCAGCTAGACTTTCTAAGTTGGTGAGCTCCGAGTTCAGTGAAAAACCCTATCTCTAAAAATAATGTGAAGGCAATTAAGGAAACAACTTGGCATTAACCTCTGGCCTCCACACGTATGTACGCATACCTACAAAAACATGCATACACCACACACACACACACACACCAAAATGTTATAAAATTTACTGTAATCTTTCAAGAAGCAAATTTAAGATGAAATTAAGATACTTTTATAATTAATATAGAAAATACCATCCAATTCATCCATGTGAAGGTTACTAAAAGGTTCTCTTCTCATTTACTATCACTGGCCCTTTTCAATAACACATGCTTCCTTGCAACACATGGTTTTTGGCAACTTCTATGGAAAGCCTATTATTAGAAATTGACACACTAAGTTTATTGTGGAAAAACACAATAACAACAGTAACACACATGCAATTAAAATAAAAACTCCCATATGGTTTTCACCTTTTTCCTAAAACGACTTTTGTGTCTATGAAATGCATTTTCTTTGTGATATGCAATTCCAGAAAAAAAGGTGTTACTGTAAACCAAGTATCTTCTTCATCTTTTAAACCTTATGAAAACTCGCAGTACCAGGGCTGGAGATGACTCAGAGGTTAAGAGCACTGGCTGCCCTTTTAGAATACCAGAATTCAATTCCCAGCACCCACATGACACCTAACAGGCATCTATATCTCCACTTCCAGAGGCTCCGATTCCCTCTTCTGACTCCTTTGGGCACTGCACGCACTTGGTACTTGCCTGGACATGTATCTGTGTATGTACAGGCAAACCCTAGTACATAAAATTAAAATAAACATCTTTTTAAAAGAAAAAATAAAGAAAGCTATCTCCCAGATTAAAAAGAAGAAAATGTAATAAAGGAGTCGTTTTCCTGCACTATCACATGAGAAAAAGTTAAAAACCAGATATTTTAGGGCCCGAGAGATGGCTCAGGAGTAAGTACATTTAATAACTGATCTTCCGAAAGATCTGGGTTTGATTCACAACACCAACATAATGACTCAAAACCATCTGTAACTCCAGTTCCAGGGGATCGGAAACCCTTTTGACCTTGGACACTGTACACATGTAATGCATATGTGAAGGCAAAACACCCATACACATAAAATAAAAATAAATTGAGTCTATTGAAAAAACAAGCAGTCCTTCTCAGCCCATTAGAAACTCTAGGTCTGGGGCCTGTGTTCTGTCTAACAAGTCGTCCCACAATTTCTACTATATTCTGAGTTTACTATTCTGAATAATAAGTTTTTCTGGGTTTGATTTCAATGTTTTCCCCAGAGAGGGCTGTCTTCATCCATTTTTATCTGGCCAACAACACGATATCATACTTCACCATCGGGATTAATATGCAATAACCGATACCTATGGAGACAACCCAATCACAGCAAAGAGGAAGCCCATTTATTTTTAATTATGAATACATTGTTGCTCATTTATTTTTTTATTGGCTATTTTATTTATTTACATTTCAATGTTATACCCCTTCCTGGTTTTCCCTCCAAAAACCCCTATCCAACCGTCCCTTCCCCCCCCCCCCCGCTTCTATGAGGGTGCTCCCCCACCCACTCCCATATCACCACCCTAACTTTTCCCTATGCTGGGGCATCAAGCCTTCAAAGGATCAAAGGACTCCTTCCCTCCCATTGATGCCAGATAAGGCCATCCTCTGGTGCATATGCAGCTGGAGCCATGAGTCCTACCATGTGTGCTCTTTGGTTGGTGGTTTAGTCCTTGGGAGCTCTGGGGGTACTGGCTAGTTCATATTGTTGTTCCTCCTTTGGGACTGCAAACCCCTTCAGCTCCTTGGGTCCTTTCTCTAGCTCCTTCATTGGGGACCCTGTGCTGAGTTCAATGGATGATTGTGAGCATCCACTTCTGTATTTGTCAGGCTCTGATAGAGACTCTCAGGAGACAGCTATATCAGGCTCCTGTCAGCAAGCACTTCTTGGCATCAGCAATAGTGACTGGGTTTGGTGGCTCCATATGGAATGAAGCTCATTTATTGTGAAGACCAGAGGTTCTCCAACCCAAAGAAGAAAGATTAGTGACTTCTGCTTCTTGTCATACAGATTTAAAATAGGAGCTCTTATTTTTTCCTTTCTCATCTTCACTGGATGACAGTGTTGATAATGCCTTACAGACACAGCAGATTATGACCCATTAACCCACATGTAAAATAAAGCAAAAAGCACTTGATTGAATTCTCAACTCTGAAGTTGGCAGTAGTCCCCATTTCCCATCTAGATGCCCTATTTTCAAAGGCTCTTGAATGAATCATTAAATATCCAAAGAAACTAACCAAAGGATATAGAGTCTGGAAGAATTTTTTCTCATATATGGAGTAGGTAAAGAAGCTAGAGGGTTCAAACCGAGAGAGAAAACCCCTAGGAGTAAATAACCATGATTTTCAACTTTCTCAAGAGCAAGAGGAAAGCGGAGATAATCTCCTGGCCAGAGTGCAGAATTAGCAATCGGATTTTACATTGCCATCACATACTTATAGAACCTAATGACAACTTAGAATATTGGCGCAAAACAGATATAGAAAATGCTGAGCCATAAGGTAGATTATATGAAGCTTGAAGAACGTACAGAACTTGTCCAAGGGAACACAGTTTAGTTTCATAAATCTAGTTGGAACCCCTTATGTGACTCTTCCATCTCTTTATCACTTCAGGGTTTCATATCATCCCAGAGATTTCCTTGTATCCCCTTATGAGCAGAAGGCCCTGGCTACATGAACCCTCCCCTTGTTTGTGCCTCTCCTAGGAGCCACCCTCAACTATTGATAGGCTGGACGGTGGTCAGTATGGAGAAAGTTCCCTGTGCAAATTATTCATACCATTTCCTGAACTCACCTGCTGGACTCAGCCATAAATACTTTCTTTGGGAGCATGCTTGATGTCACATAATTTTGATTTCTGCCTCCCCTCACTTGCTCATACCTCCCTTTTCTGGGACTATGTCCTACTAAATTACTTTCTGAGAACTATGGTAGAATACACACTATGGTAGAATACACATCATTATAAAACCCTACCCAAGATGCATTGACACTTTGAAGAAGGGGGAGGCAAACATCTGTTATCCCCTGGCCAGACGAGTGCCTTAGGTACCTTCTGTGCAGGCATATGGAGCCAATGGCACACCTGCACCTGAGAGTCAAGACAGCCTAAAAGGCATCTCTCTCTCTCTCTCTCTCCAACCTATCAGTCTTTCAGTGCTATTCTAGAAGACAAAATGCACATGACAGATGCACATGACACTATTTTTCTCTTAAGACTTGTCTACAGGTACAATATGCATGGTTTACTTAAAGTCTTTCTTCTACTCGATTGATTTATGCTATGTCAATGAAAGAAACAGCTCTTGCCTAAAAGAAATCGAAGAGATGGTTTAATCTGAGGGGAATTAGAAGAAATGGTTGAATCTGAGACTAAATCTGCATGACCACAGCCCAGGCACAAAAATTTAGGTTTCCCCAAGTTCCAATTAACAAAAAAAAAAAAAAAAAAAAAATGATAGAGGACTGAACACTTTGGTGGGCACATCAGGTAGGTAGGTAGGTGGGTGGGTTTCAGCAAAAAGGAAAATTCTGCTCTAGGAATTCTGAGGAAGAGTTGTTGGGGAACAGCAAAAAAATGACTTGAAATTAATTGTGGGTACAAGCTCTGTGTTCTGCTGTCAATAGCTCTCCCAGAGATCTCCAGACAGCTAAGCTCTTGCTAGGAAAAAATTCTAAAACTCTCTGGATAACAAATGGGTTTTTCAACTGAAGTCAGAAAACCTGCTAGAAAAAATACTTAGTTTTTCTGAAAGTCAGAAAAGCTGCTAGAAAAGAAAAAAGTCGGAAATGCTGATAGAAAAATTCTAAAAGAGCTGTGTTCCCTCTCCACAGTTCTTTCTGAGTGGCTCTCTCTTACAGACCAAAGACCAGTCTTTTATTTGCATATCAATGCAAATAAATTTACTCCAGGTTCCCTTTTGATTATCCTAGGAATCAGCATTTTATGACCTTAGCCCATTGATTCTTAAAAGAAGACAACAAGTACATTTATTTTCAATGTGACAAATGAATTGAGAGAGTTGCCTGACGTTGTAAGCACAGACAGTATGCTAACTGTGGGATCTCACTCTGAAATCAGCACTCCTACCAAGCCTGAGCCGAAACTTGCTCTGTCTCAGGAGGATCTTGAACTCAGGAATCTGCCTGCCTTTATAAGCACAAACAATAAACTTAGCTGGGTGGAATCTTGCCCTAAATTTCTTTATCTCCTTTTATATCTTTCTGACATGCTGGCTCATAGTGCAGCTACCTCTGTTCTATTATTATTATTATTATTATTATTATTATTATTATTATATGTAAGTACACTGTAGCTGTCTTCAGACACCCCAGAAGAGGGCATCAGATCTCATTACGGATGGTTGTGAGCCACCATGTGGTTGCTGAGATTTAAACTCAGGACCTTCAGAAGAGCAGTCAGTGCTCTTAACCACTGAGCCATCTCTCCAACCCCCACATCTGTTGTTTAAGGTTCATGAAGCCCCTCACATAATTCATACTGCATCCTTATATTTGCATAGTTGAGAAATTATACATTCTTGAATTTATGTTTTCAGAGTTCTTTTCCACAGACTTAAGGGCTATCTTGAAGGTTACAATATTTACCATTTTGCTGATACATAGATATGCCCTTGAATCCCAGATTCCTGCTGCTTCTAAGTATCCTGGAGTCATTAACCTTATCAGGGAGAACATCCCTGATAACTGTGGTGGGGAGAAGATTTCCCAAAGGAGGAACATAAAGTAAATTGTGTACATTATACAGAGAACCCCCACACCCTCAGCAACGATCCACACTCATGGAGGCCCATGCCCTGCTAGCTCTGCTCCAGAGGCAGAAACTATGTCACATCATTCCTTCTGCAGCAGCCATGCAGGACTCACCCTCTAGACTTTGCACACTATCTGAAAGCATTTTTGTCCCTTTGGTTAGTGGAAACAAGGGTTCTGTTCATATATTCCAAAGGATTTACCAAACAACATTACAGAGGAGGACAATAAATGGCTGTTAAGGGAATTAAAGGTACCCCAAGATAATTTGACTATAACATTCTGACTTCTCTACAACATTGAAGTTCTAATCAGTCAATTAGCTTTCATAGTCACAGCCTCTTTCCCAGAATTCTGGTCCATAGTTGTTATCATTTTTCATCCATCTCTGGCTAGGAGCTTTCTGCTTTTTCTGCACAAGCCCAGCCTCTCACCATACTTCACATGGCTTGAAGCTGGCTCAGATTCTTTCTTCTAGTTACGACTAGAATCTGATAGTTCCCACTGCATTCTTGGAATGGTCTCATGAATGTTTCTTCACTCTACAAAAGCCTGTCCCTCAAGCTTTATCTTCACGTATGTTCAAGTACACCACTGAGTTTCACGCTAGGCTCGGTTTCCCAGGGGTCACTTTGAGACTTTAAGAACATTCTGAATCAGACTAATATGTATCAGGGGCAGTTCTGTTAGAGATATGCTTGAGACAGCAAGCAATGGTCATGGAAACACCAGAATCTGAAGAACTAGCTTAGATGGAGCTTTTGGGGCCCTATTCTCCCCAACTTGATCAGAAAACTAGGCCTAGTGGGAATTGGGTGACTGCCTTTTTAACAGGGTTTCCAGGTGGTTTCACTCACACCAAGGCAGTACTGCTGTCAGCAAGTCAGCTAACTACCAAGAGCAGCACCTGAGAACTTTTTAGAGAGGCAGATCTGCAGTTGCACCTAGAGCTCCTAAAACTCTGGTGGTGGCATTCGCCTAGGCTGGATTATCAAGCCTCCACAGGACCAAGGGCCTCCCCTCCCAATGATGCCAGATAAGACAATCCTCTGCTACATATGCATCTGGAGCCACGGGTTCCTCCATGTGTACTCTTTGGATGGTGGTTTAGTCCTTAGGAACTCTGGAGGAGGGGGCGGTCCAGTTAGTCGATATTGTTGTTCTTCCTATGGGGTTGCAATACACTTCTGTTCCCTTAGTCATTCCCCGAACTCTTCCACTGGGGTCCCTGTGCTCAGTCAAATGGTTGGCTGCAAGCATCCACATCTGCATTAGTCAGGCTCTGGCAGGGCCTCTCAGGGGACAGCTATTCCAGGCTCCTGTCAGATTTTTGATGGGTACATCTTCAGAAAGATGTACCAAACAACAACAACAAAAATCATTTTGACTTCAACATCAGTTTCTCAAGAATTTTTCAATATGGTAACATAGTCTAACCATATCATAATATAAGGAAGTCACCCAAGTAAGTATTCTGTGGACAATCAGACAAATATATCATCTCAGTTTGGGTTTCATTGTTGTGAAGAGACACCATGACCAAGACAACTCTTATAAAGAGAACATTTAATTGGGACTGGCTTACATTTTCAGAGGTTTTGTTCGTTATCATCATAATGGGAAGCATAGCAGCAAACATGCACACACAGTGCTGGAGAAGGAGCTAAGAGTTCTACTTCTTGGTCTTCAGGCAACCAGAAAGAGACTCACACTGGGCAGAGCTTGAGCACTAGGAACCCTCAAAGTCCACCTATGCAGTGACACACTTCCAACAAGGCCACACCTATTCCAACAAGGTCACACCTTCTAATAGTGCCACTCCTTGGGTCAAGCACATTCAAACCACTACATATACTCAGGAATAATCATAAAGTCTAAATGTCTCCTTTAATACCTGGAAGTCTAGAGCAAGTGCAAGACTTCAAATGCTTTCAAAACTTTTTTGTTCATAAGACTGTATATTATTATATGTTGATCATATCCCCTTGTATCCTACCTTCCGTATTCTCAGTCCCTCCCACTTCCAATTGGTCCCTTTTGTTCTAGACAACTTCACTTTGATTTTCATGTCTTATTTACATCCATGGTTTTTGTGTATCTTTATAAAATCTAGGAACCATAAATAAAAGAAAACAATTGCTTTCCCCTACCATTCTTCTAAGGATACACTATACCCTTTCCTGAGCTGTCTCTTTGTATATATGACCAATGTGTCAGCAGTGCCAATGAGGGGGTTATTTTCAGAACCCCTTTCTAATAATGCAGGTTAGTGACTAACAGGGAAAATTTCTAAACATGGTTTTCCCCAACAAGGGTAAGATAATCAGGTAGTTTGCTCACAACCACTAATTAGCTTCTATTATTATTATTATTATTATTATTATTATTATTATTATTATTATTTTCTCTCATATGTTAAGATCCTGACCACAGGTTTTTCTCCTTCCCCTCCCTCCCAGTCTCTCCCTAACCGCCATTCACCAAGATCCATCCCCCTACACTGCCCCACAGAAAAGAGCAGACATCCCAGGGACATTAACCAAACACAGCATAACAAGATACAATAAAACCAGGCATGTATCATCATATCAAGGCTGGAAAAGGCAACCCAGAAAAGGATCCCACAAGTAGGCAAAAAAAAAAAAAAAAAAAAGCCAGGGCTAGTCCCCATTCCCATTATTAGGAATCACACAAGAACACCAAACTACTCAACCATAGCATATATGCAGAGGACCTAGGTCAGACTCCCTGATCCTAGTCAGTTGATTCTGTGAGCATGTTCTCATGGTGTCCCTGAACCTTCTGCTTCCTTTCATTCTTCCTCCCCTCCTCTGCAGGACTTCCTGAGCTATGCCTAAAGATTGACTGTGGTACTCTCCATCTGCCTCCATCAGTTGCTGGATGAAGTTTCTCTGGTCTCTTTGTTGATTCTTCTAGGTTCCAGTCCTAGAACACTCTGCAGGCAGGACAAACTATAGGTTGAAGGTTTTTGGTTGGGTTGGTATTCCCAACCCCTACATATTCATAGCAGCTTTGTTCATAATAGCCAGAAATTAGAAACAACTGATATATTCCTCAACAGAAGAATGGATAATGAAAATGTACATTTACACAATGGAGTATTACTCATCTGTTAAAAAAATAACATCATGAAATTTGCAGGCAAATGGATGGAACTAGAAAAAAATCATCCTGAGTAAGGTAAGCCAGACCCAGAAAGATGAACATGGTATGTACTCACTCATTAATGCACATTAGCTGTAAAGTAAAACACAATCATACTATAGCTCATTAACTTCTTTTATTAATTATTTTATTTATTTACATTCCAAATGCTGCCCCCTACTTGGTCCCCCTCCTGAGAGAGTGCTCCCCCACCCACCCACTCCCACCTCACCCCACTAGCATTCCTCTTCCCTGGGTTATCAAGTTTCTATAGGATTAAGAGCATCCTTTCCCACTGAGGCCAGACAAGACAGTCCTCTGCTACATCTGTAGCAAGGGCCATGGACCAGCCTATGTATGCTCTTTGGTCGGTGACTTAGTCCCTGGGAGCTCCCAAGGGTCCAGGTTAATTGATACTGTTGTTCTTAGGATTGCAATACCCTTCAGCTTCTTCAGTCCTTTCCCTAACACTTGTATAGGGGTCCCTAACCTCAGTCCAATGGTTGACTGTATTGGTGTAAGTATCTCCATCTGTCTCAGTTAGCTGCTGCTAGAGCATCCCAGAGAACAGCCATGCTAGGTTCCTGCCTGAAAGCACAACAGGGCATAAGTAATACTATCAGAGTTTGGTGCCTGTACATGAGATGGATCCCAAGTTTGGCTGGTCTCTGGATGGTCTTTCCTTCAGTCTCTGCTCCATTTTTGTCCCTGTATTTCCTTTAGACAGGAACAATTCTGGGTCAAGAATTTTGAAGATGGGTGGGTGGTCTCATGCCACAAATGGGAGTTATATCTATCTACTGGAGGTGGTCTCTTTAGGGTCCACCTCCCCACTGTTGGACACTTTGTCTAAGGTCATCCCATTGAGTCACAGGAGCCTCTCACACCCCAGGTATCTGGGACTTTCTAGAGGTCCCACCTGCCCACCCCCGACTGCTGCATATTTCTACTCATTCTCCTGGCCCTCTGGGCTTCTCTCCTGTCTCTCCCTCATACCTGATCCTGTCCCCCTTTTTCCCTCCTCCTTCGTCTCCCACCCAGGTCCCTCCCTCCCCCTGCCTCACCTAGATTATATTGTTCTCCCTTGTAAGTGGGATTAAAGCATCCACACTTGGACTTTCCTTCTTGTTAAACTTCATATGGTCTGTGAGTTGTATTGTGGGTATTCTGAACTTTTTGGGTAATATCAACTTATCAGTGAGTACATACCATGTATGTCCTTTTGGGTCTGAGTTACCTCACTCAGGATGATATTTTTTAGTTCGATCCATTTGCCTGCAAAACTCATGATGTCCTCATTCTTAATAGCTGAGTAGTATTTCATTGTGTAAATGAACCATATTTTCTATATCCATTTTTCTGTTGGGGGACATCTGGGTTCTTTCCAGCTTTTGGCTATTATATAAATAAGGCTGCTATGAACATAGTGGAGCATGTGTCCTTTTGATACTGTGGAGCATCTTTTGGGTATATGCCCAGGAGTGATATAGCTGGGTCTTCAAGTAGAACTATTTCCAATTTTCTGAGGAACCATCACATTGATTTCCAGAGTGGTTGTACCAGTTTACAATCCCACTAGCAATGGAGGAGTGTTCTTCTTTCTCCACATCCTCCCCAGTGTGGGCTGTTGCTTGTCAAAATCTGGTATTTGGTGTTTTCTTTCTTTAGAAAGTGTTTAAAAGAGTTACACTGTTGTGGTGGTTTGAATAAGAATGCCCCCCCCCCCAATAATCATACATTTGTATATTTAGTCAGCAGGGAATGCTGACTATATTTGAAAGGATTAGGGAGTCTGGCCCTTTTGGAGGAAGTGTGTCAAGGTGTGTGGGTGGGTGGGGGGGAACTTTAAGGTCTCAGATGCTGAAGCCAGTCCTCTGCCTGCTGCCTGCAGATTCAGATGTAGAACTCTCAGCTCCTTTTCACACTTTGTCTGTCTGTGTGCCACCATGCTGCCATGATGATAACGGACTAAACCTGTGAAATTGTAAGCCAGCCCAATAATAAATGTTTTTCGCTATAAGGGTTACTGTGATCACAGTGTCTCTTCACAGCAATAGAACAGTGACTAAAACACATGTATCATCGTGAGCAAACAATGGTCATGATACCATAACAGTTTGAATTACTGTTCTTCAAGTAACAGTTAATGATGTCACTCAGGACTCTGCTTGAATTCTAAGCAGGAGCCATGTCTCACTAAATGAACCAGATCTGTACTGCCCTATAAAAAGGACACTAATCCTAGAATGTGAGGACACAGCAAGAGCAGTGCTTCCAGAGCCAGCCCATGGGAGAAGGACCATGCACCACTTTTTAAATTACTGGGTTATTCTCCACAGAAACAATGAATCTATAGGTCTGGCCTCGCCTGGCCTGGCCTTGCCTCTTTCCCTTTCTTCTTCTCTACTGGCCACTACCATCCTCTTTCTAAGACTGATCCAAGAAACCCCAACAGCACATGGCATTTTGCTGTCTAAAGCTCTTCAGCTTTCTTTTTCCTAATTGGCTTTGCCTAGCCAAACCTAATAGAGCATGTAAAAAATATATAATGTGAACAGTAGCATTTTAAGCATACAGAATAGACAGTCCAGTGACATTAAGTACATTTTTCCATTTCCAAAATGTCATCATCAACTGAACCCAAAACTCTATCTTCATTCAAAATTTTCATGCTCCCTTCTTCCCAGCCAGACAGAGCACCATTCTGCTATCTCTATTAATTTGACTATTCCTGATATCTCATATAAGTGACACATAGGATGTTATATTGTGTCTGCTTTTAGTCACATAACAATCTTTTCAACATTTATTCACAGTATCCCTCCTAATTCTGAATAATACACCTTGCCTATTATGAATAATGCTGCTGTGAACATTGGAATATCAGTATCTGTTCCAGTCTCTGCATTCAGTTTTGAGAATTGACAAGTGGGACCTCATGAAACTGCAAAGCTTCTGCAAGGCAAAAGACACCATCAATAAGACAAAAAAACCACCAACAGATTGGGAAAGGATCTTTACCTATCCTAAATCAGATAAGGGACTAATATCCAGTTTTGTATATATACCCAGAAGTGGAATCGCTATACCCTCTGTTATGAATAACTGTACCATTTTTTTGTTTCTGTTTTTTTTTTTGTTTTATTTTGTTTTGTTTTGTTGTTGTTGTTTTGTTTTGTTTATTGAGACAGGCTTTCTCTGTATAGCCCTGGCTGTCCTGGAACTCACTCTGTAGACCAGGCTGGCCTCGAACTCAGAAATCTGCCTGCCTCTGCGTCCCGAGTGTTGGGATTAAAGGCGTGTGCCACCACGCCCAGCTAACTGTACCATTTTTTACATTATTCACCTTATTATGGTTGGGTTGGAAATTTACTGTTTACTACTTACAATTTACTATTGTCTGGATATTTATTCTTTTCAGATGCATTATTACAAATATTTCTCCCTACTCTGTGCAGCCTTTGCACTCCATTGTTAGGTGCACACGGCTTTGAATTTTGATGAAATTCAACTTTTCTTTTTCTTTTATATGTTGTGTTTTTGATGCTGTATCTAAGAAATCATTGCTAAATTTAAGATTATAAATCTTTTTATAGATGTAACTAAATTTATGCGCTTTACCTATTTGAAGATAATCATGGTAGAAAGTGCCCAATTTGACATAGGGCCACAAGCCTCTTCCGGTCAGAAAAGCACCGGGGTAGCTAGGGCACAGGGTCGGCTGACACTCGCCAGCTACCCACAACACCCGCCACAGGATCTTAAGACTTCTGGTGAGTGGAACACAGCTTATGCTCCAATCCAATTGCGCACGGGACCTGAGACTACATTAGTTAGGAAAGCAGAAACCAGCCAGAGTAGGGCCACAGGCCTCATCCGGCCGGAGCAGCACCGGAGTAGCTAGATCCCAGGGTCGGCTGACACCCGCCAGCTACCCACGACCCCCGCCACAGGATTTTGAGACTGCTGGTGAGTGGAACACAGCTTCTGCTCCAGTCCAATCACCCGGGACCTGAGACTGCTTTGGTTGGGGAGGCAGAAATCCGGCCTACATAGGGCCACAAGCCTCTTCCGGTCAGAAAAACACCGGGGTAGCTAGGGCTCAGGGTCGGCTGACACTCGCCAGCTACCCCACAAAACCCGCCACAGGATCTTAAGACTTCTGGTGAGTGGAACACAGCTTCTGCTCCAATCCAATTGTGCGCGCGGGACCTGAGACTGCATTAGTTAGGGAAGCAGAAACCGGCCTGAGTAGGGCCACAGGTCTCATCCAGCCAGACCAGCATCGGGGTAGCTAGAGCGCAGGGTCGGCTGACACCCGCCAGCTACCCACGACCCCCGCCACAGGATTTTGAGACTGCTGGTGAGTGGAACACAGCTTCTGCTCCAGTCCAATCACACGGGACCTGAGACTGCTTTGGTTGGGGAGGGAGAAATCCGGCCTACATAGGGCCACAAGCCTCTTCCGGTCAGAAAAGCACCGGGGTAGCTAGGGCGCAGGGTCGGCTGACACTCGCCAGCTACCCACAACACCCGCCACAGGATCTTAAGACTTCTGGAGAGTGGAACACAGCTTCTGCTCCAATCCAATTGCGCGTGCGGGACCTGAGACTGCATTAGTTAGGGAAGCAGAAAACCGGCCTGAGTAGGACCACAGGCCTCTTCCGGCTGGACCAGCACCGGGGTACTGCCAGCTACCCACGACCCCCGCCACAGGATTTTGAGACTGCTGGTGAGTGGAACACAGCTTCTGCTCCAATCTTTAAACAGTGACAACGACAACAACTAACCCCAGAGATTACCAGATGGCGAAAGGTAAACGTAATAATCTTACTAACAGAAACCAAGACCACTCACCATCATCAGAACCCAGCACTCCCACTTCGCCCAGTCCAGGGCACCCCAACACACCAGAAAAGCTAGACACGGATCTAAAAGCATATCTCCTGATGATGGTAGAGGACTTCAAGAAGGACTTTAATAACACACTTAAAGAAATACAGGAGAACACTGCTAAACAGGTAGAAGACACTAAAGAGGAAGCACAAAAATCCCTTAAAGAATTGCAGGAGAACACTGCTAAAGAGTTACAAATCCTTAAAGAAAAACAGGATAACATAATCAAACAGGTAGAAGTCCTAACAGGAAAACACATCCAAACAGATGATGGAAATGAACAAAACCATACTAGACCTAAAAAGGGAAGTAGACACAATAAAGAAAACCCAAAATGAGGCAACACTGGAGATAGAAACCCTAGGAAAGAAATCTGGAACCATAGATACCAGCATCAGCAACAGAATACAAGAGATGGAAGAGAGAATCTCAGGTGCAGAAGATTCCATAGAGAACATCGGCACAACAATCAAGGAAAATGTAAAATGCAAAAAGATCCTAACTCAAAACATCCAAGAAATACAGGACACAATGAGAAGACCAAACCTACGGATAATAGGAGTGGATGAGAATGAAGATTTTCAACTCAAAGGACCAGCAAACATCTTCAACAAAATTATAGAAGAAAACTTCCCAAATCTAAAGAAAGAGATGCCCATGAACATACAAGAAGCCTACAGAACTCCAAATAGACTGGACCAGAAAAGAAATACCTCCCGACACATAATAATCAGAACAACAAATGCTCTAAATAAAGATAGAATACTAAAAGCAGTAAGAGAAAAAGGCCAAGTAACATATAAAGGCAAGCCTATCAGAATTACACCAGATTTTTCACCAGAGACTATGAAAGCCAGAAGATCCTGGACGGATGTTATACAGACACTAAAAGAACACAAATTCCAGCCCAGGCTACTATACCCAGCCAAACTCTCAATTAACATAGATGGAGAAACCAAAGTATTCCACGACAAAACCAAATTCACACATTATCTCTCCACGAATCCAGCCCTTCAAAGGATAATAACAGAAAAAAACCAATACAAGGACAGGAACCACGCCCTAGAAACAACAAGAAGGTAATCCCTCAACAAACCTAAAAGAAGACAGCCACAAGAACAGAATGCCAACTTTAACAACAAAAATAACAGGAAACAACAATTACTTTTCCTTAATATCTCTTAATATCAATGGACTCAACTCCCCGATAAAAAGACATAGAATAACAAACTGGCTACACAAACAAGACGCAACATTTTGCTGCTTACAGGAAACTCATCTCAGAGAAAAAGATAGACACTACCTCAGAATGAAAGGCTGGAAAACAATTTTCCAAGCAAATGGTATGAAGAAACAAGCTGGAGTAGCCATTCTAATATCTGATAAGATTGACTTCCAACCCAAAGTCATTAAAAAAGACAGGGAGGGACACTTCATACTCATCAAAGGTAAAATCCTCCAAGAGGAACTATCAATCCTGAATATCTATGCTCCAAATACAAAGGCAGCCACATTCATTAAAGAAACTTTAGTAAATCTCAAAGCACACATTGCACCTCATACAATAATAGTGGGAGACTTCAACACACCACTTTCACCAATGGACAGATCATGGAAACAGAAACTAAACAGGGACACAGAGAAACTAAGAGAAATTATGAATCAAATGGATCTGGCAGATATCTACAGAACATTCTATCCTAAAACAAAAGGATATACCTTCTTCTCAGCACCTCATGGTACCTTCTCCAAAATTGACCACATAATTGGTCATAAAACAGGCCTCAACAGATACAAAAATATTGAAATTGTCCCATGCATCCTATCAGATCACCATGGACTAAGGCTGATCTTCAATAACAAAATAAATAATAGAAAGCCAACCTTCACGTGGAAACTGAACAACATTCTTCTCAATGATACCTTGGTCAAGGAAGGAATAAAGAAAGAAATTAAGGACTTTTTAGAGTTCAATGAAAATGAAGCCACAACATACCCAAACTTATGGGACACACTGAAAGCATTTCTAAGAGGAAAACTCATAGCTCTGAGTGCCTCCAAAAGGAAACTAGAGAGAGCACACATTAGCAGCTTGACAACATACCTAAAAGCACTAGAACAAAAGGAAGCAAATTCACCCAAGAGGAGTAGACGGCAGGAAATAATCAAACTCAGGGGCGAAATCAACCAAGTGGAAACAAGAAAAACTATTCAAAGAATCAACCAATCAAGGAGCTGGTTCTTTGAGAAAATCAACAAGATAGATAAACCCTTAGCCAGACTCACTAGAGGGCACAGGGAAAGCATCCTAATTAACAAAATCAGAAATGAAAAAGGAGACATAACAACAGATCCTGAAGACATCCAAAACACCATCAGATCCTTCTACCAAAGGCTATACTCAACAAAACTGGAGAACCTGGATGAAATGGAGAAGTTCCTAGACAGATACCAGGTACCAAAGTTGAATCAAGATCAGGTTAATGATCTAAACAGCCCTATATCCCCCAAAGAAATAGAAGCAGTCATTAATAGTCTCCCAACTAAAAAAAAGCCCAGGACCAGATGGGTTTAGTGCAGAGTTCTATCAGACCTTCAAAGAAGATCTAATCCCAGTTCTTCACAAACTATTCCACAAAATAGAAACAGAAGGTACTCTACCCAACTCATTCTATGAAGCCACAATTACTCTGATACCTAAACCACAAAAAGACCCAACAAAGATAGAAAACTTCAGACCAATATCCCTTATGAATATCGATGCAAAAATCCTCAATAGAGTTCTTGCTAACCGAATCCAAGAACACATCAAAACAATCATCCATCCTGACCAAGTAGGTTTCATCCCAGGGATGCAGGGATGGTTCAATATACGGAAATCCATCAACGTAATCCAGTATATAAACAAACTCAAAGACAAAAACCACATGGTCATCTCGTTAGATGCGGAAAAAAGCATTTGACAAGATCCAACACCCATTCATGATAAAAGTCTTGGAAAGATCAGGAATTCAAGGCCCATACCTAAACATGATAAAAGCAATCTACAGCAAACCAGTAGCCAACATCAAAGTAAATGGTGAGAAGCTTGAAGCAATCCCTCTAAAATCAGGGACTAGAAAAGGCTGTCCACTTTCTCCATACCTATTCAACATTGTACTTGAAGTCATAGCCAGAGCAATTTGACAACAAAAGGAGATCAAAGGGATACAAATTGGAAAAGATGAAGTCAAAATATCACTTTTTGCAGATGATATGATAGTATATATAAGTGACCCTAAAAATTCCACCAGAGAACTCCTAAGCCTGATAAACAGCTTCGGTGAAGTAGCTGGATATAAAATTAACTCAAACAAATCAATGGCCTTTCTCTACACAAAGAATAAACAGGCTGAGAAAGAAATTAGGGAAACAACACCCTTCTCAATAGTCACAAATAATATAAAATATCTTGGCGTGACTCTAACTAAGGAAGTGAAAGATCTGTATAATAAAAACTTCAAGTCTCTGAAGAAAGAAATTATAGAAGATCTCAGAAGATGGAAAGATCTCCCATGCTCATGGATTGGCAGGATCAACATTGTAAAAATGGCTATCTTGCCAAAAGCAATCTACAGATTCAATGCAATCCCCATCAAAATTCCAACTCAATTCTTCAACGAATTAGAAAGTGCAATCTGCAAATTCATCTGGAATAACAAAAAACCTAGGATAGCAAAAACTCTTCTCAAGGATAAAAGAACCTCTGGTGGAATCACCATGCCGGACCTAAAGCTCTACTACAGAGCAATTGTGATAAAAACTGCATGGTACTGGTATAGTGACAGACAAATAGACCAATGGAATAGAATTGAAGACCCAGAAATGAACCCACACACCTATGGTCACTTGATCTTCGACAAGGGAGCTAAAAACATCCAGTGGAAAAAAGACAGCATTTTCAACAAATGGTGCTGGCACAACTGGTTGTTAACATGTAGAAGAATGCGAATCGATCCATTCCTATCTCCTTGTACTAAGGTCAAGTCTAAGTGGATCAAGGAACTTCACATAAAACCAGAGACACTGAAACTTATAGAGGAGAAATTGGGGAAAAGCCTTGAAGATATGGGCACAGGGGAAAAATTCCTGAATAGAACAGTAATGGCTTGTGCTGTAAGATCGAGAATTGACAAGTGGGACCTCATGAAACTACAAAGCTTCTGCAAGGCTAAAAACACCATCAATAAGACAAAAAAACCACCAACAGATTGGGAAAGGATCTTCACCTATCCTAAATCAGATAAGGGACTAATATCCAATATATATAAAGAACTCAAGAAGGTGGACTCCAGAAAGTCAAATAACCCCATTAAAAAATGGGGCTCAGAACTGAACAAAGAATTCTCACCTGAGGAATACCGAATGGCAGAGAAGCACCTGAAAAAATGTTCAACATCCTTAATCATCAGGGAAATGCAAATCAAAACAACCCTGAGATTCCACCTCACACCAGTCAGAATGGCTAAGATCAAAAATTCAGGTGACAGCAGATGCTGGCGAGGATGTGGAGAAAGAGGAACACTCCTCCATTGTTGGTGGGATTGCAAGCTTGTACAACCACTCTGGAAATCAGTCTGGCGGTTCCTCAGAAAATTGGACATAGTACTACCGGAGGATCCAGCAATACCTCTCCTGGGCATATATCCAGAAGATGTCCCAACCGGTAAAAAGGACACATGCTCCACTATGTTCATAGCAGCCCTATTTATAATAGCCAGAAGCTGGAAAGAACCCAGATGTCCCTCAACAGAGGAATGGATACAGAAATTATGGTACATTTACACAATGGAGTACTACTCAGCTATTAAAAAGAATGAATTTATGAAATTCCTAGCCAAATGGATGGACCTGGAGGGCATCATCTTGAGTGAAGTAACACAATCACAAAAGAACTCATACAATATGTATTCATTGATAAGTGGATATTAGCCCAAAACTTAGGATACCCAAGATATAAGATACAATTTGATAAACGCATGAAACTCAAGAAGAATGAAGACCAAAGTGTGGACACTGTGCACCTTCTTAGAATTGGGAACAAAACACCCAGGGAAGGAGTTACAGAGACAAAGTTCGTAGCTGTGATGAAAGGATGGACCATTTAGAGACTGCTGTATCCAGGGATCCGTCCCATAATCAGCTTCTAAACGCTGACACCATTGCATACACTAGCAAGATTTTGCTGAAAGGACCCAAATATAGCTGTCTCTTGTGAGACGATGCCGGGGCCTAGCAAACACAGGAGTGGATGTTCACAGTCAGCTATTGGATGTATCACAGGGCTCCCAATGGAGAAGCTAGAGAAAGTACCCAAGGAGCTAAAGGGATCTGCAACCCTATTGTTGGAACAACATGATGTACTAACCAGAACCCTGGAGCTCTTGTCTCTAGCTGCATATGTATCGAAAGATGGCCTAGTCGGCCATCAATGGAAAGAGAGGCCCATTGGACTTGCAAACTTTATATGCCCCAATATAGGGGAATGCCAGGGCCAAGAGAATGGGAATGGGTGGGTAGGGAAGTGGGGGGCGCTATGGGGGACTTTTGGGATAGTATTGGAAATGTAATTGAGGAAATTATGTAATATAAATATAAAAAAAAAAAGAATGGGAATCGGTGGGTAGGGAAGTGGGGGGCGCTATGGGGGACTTTTGGGATAGCATTGGAAATGTAATTGAGGAAAATATGTAATAAAAATATTAAAAATCAAAAAAAAAATTCCACCAGAGAACTCCTAAGCCTGATAAACAGCTTCGGTGAAGTAGCTGGATATAAAATTCACTCAAACAAATCAATGGCCTTTCTCTACACAAAGAATAAACAGGCTGAGAAAGAAATTAGGGAAACAACACCCTTCTCAATAGTCACAAATAATATTAAATATCTTGGCGTGACTCTAACTAAGGAAGTGAAAGATCTGTATAATAAAAACTTCAAGTCTCTGAAGAAAGAAATTATAGAAGATCTCAGAAGATGGAAAGATCTCCCATGCTCATGGATTGGCAGGATCAACATTGTAAAAATGGCTATCTTGCTAAAAGCAATCTACAGATTCAATGCAATCCCCATCAAAATTCCAAATCAATTCTTCAACGAATTAGAAAGTGCAATCTGCAAATTCATCTGGAATAACAAAAAACCTAGGATAGCAAAAACTCTTCTCAAGGATAAAAGAACCTCTGGTGGAATCACCATGCGGGACGTAAAGCTCTACTACAGAGCAATTGTGATAAAAACTGCATGGTACTGGTATAGTGACAGACAAATAGACCAATGGAATAGAATTGAAGACCCAGAAATGAACCCAGACACCTATGGTCACTTGATCTTCGACAAGGGCGCTAAAACATCCAGTGGAAGAAAGACAGCATTTTCAACAAATGGTGCTGGCACAACTGGTTGTTAACATGTAGAAGAATGCGAATCGATCCATTCCTATCTCCTTGTACTAAGGTCAAGTCTAAGTGGATCAAGGAACTTCACATAAAACCAGAGACACTGAAACTTATAGAGGAGAAATTGGGGAAAAGCCTTGAAGATATGGGCACAGGGGAAAAATTCCTGAATAGAACAGTAATGGCTTGTGCTGTAAGATCGAGAATTGACAAGTGGGACCTCATGAAACTACAAAGCTTCTGCAAGGCTAAAGACACCATCAATAAGACCAAAAAAACCACCAACAGATTGGGAAAGGATCTTCACCTATCCTAAATCAGATAAGGGACTAATATCCAATATATATAAAGAACTCAAGAAGGTGGACTCCAGAAAGTCAAATAACCCCATTAAAAAATGGGGCTCAGAACTGAACAAAGAATTCTCACCTGAGGAATACCGAATGGCAGAGAAGCACCTGAAAAAAATGTTCAACATCCTTAATCATCAGGGAAATGCAAATCAAAACAACCCTGAGATTCCACCTCACACCAGTCAGAATGGCTAAGATCAAAAATTCAGGTGACAGCAGATGCTGGCGAGGATGTGGAGAAAGAGGAACACTCCTCCATTGTTGGTGGGATTGCAAGCTTGTACAACCACTCTGGAAATCAGTCTGGCGGTTCCTCAGAAAATTGGACATAGTACTACCGGAGGATCCAGCAATACCTCTCCTGGGCATATATCCAGAAGATGTCCCAACCGGTAAAAAGGACACATGCTCCACTATGTTCATAGCAGCCCTATTTATAATAGCCAGAAGCTGGAAAGAACCCAGATGTCCCTCAACAGAGGAATGGATACAGAAATTTTGGTACATTTACACAATGGAGTACTACTCAGCTATTAAAAAGAATGAATTTATGAAATTCCTAGCCAAATGGATGGACCTGGAGGGCATCATCTTGAGTGAAGTAACACAATCACAAAAGAACTCACACAATATGTATTCACTGCCCCATTATAGGGGAATGCCAGGGCCAAAAGAATGGGAATCGGTGGGTAGGGAAGTGGGGGGCGCTATGGGGGACTTTTGGGATAGCATTGGAAATGTAATTGAGGAAAATATGTAATAAAAATATTAAAAATTAAAAAAAAAAGAAAGTGCCCAATTTTATTTTTTTTAACTCATGGGTATCCTTCTTTACAAATATTTGTTGAAAAATATTGTCCTTTGTTTTTAGTTTTTGGACATACTCGTCAATCATAATTTGATGCAAATTAAAGCTACATTAATATCCCACCTTACCCCCCAGTGTAAATAGCAGTCATTAAGCAAACAACAAATGTTGGTGAAGAATGATGGGATAGGGGAACATTTACCTAATGCTGGTCAGAAAGTAAATTAATCCAGCCGCACTAAAAGTCAGTGTATGGGAGTTGTCAAGAACTGAAAACGGATCTTCCATATGTCCCAGTTCTACTACTACTGGCTATTTACAACCAAGTCAACACATCACACACATACTTGCATATGAATCTTTATTATAGCACTATTCACAAAAACTAACTTATAGAATCAACTTTAGTGGTCAACAGCAGAGGAATGGGTAAGGAAAATGAAATATATACATACAATGGAAGGTTTTATACCCATAAAAACAAAGTTATATCATTTTTGGTAAAGAGGATGCAACTGGAAATAATCATTTTAAGCAAATTATGCCTATCTTCAAAGGATATGGTTTCTCTCATTTGTGACTTCTAGATGCTATATAGATATATAATATAACATGAAAGCAAAAGCAAAACTTAGAGGAACACAAAAGGAACTCCTAGGAGCGAAAATGGTGACAAAAGGGAAATGAGAAGTGGTGAAAGAGTCTGCACAAGTGCAATCTGTACTTGTATGTAACTTGGTACCAATAATCCCAGCACTCAGGAGGCACAAGAAGAAGGGTTGCCACAAGCTCAAGGGCTACACAGTGAATTCTATGACAGTACATCATGAATTGGGCTACACACCAAAAGAACCCATCTCAGAAAAAAAGTACCAGAAACAAAATTAAATATGCAGGAAAATAGCAACAAAAAAAAATCTATCAAGGGGGAAATGGTTGTCTTTCTCAGGTTTTTTCAAAGGTATTAACTCACAATTCTGATATGTAAGTACGCACACATAACAACAGTAAATAAGGAAGAGATCATGAATTTGAGAAAGGACAGAAGTTAGGAGGGAAGAAGGAATGATAGTTGTAGATGAATTTTAATCCAGCAACATGGTGGCTCTGGCTGGAATAAGACACGCCATAGTATATACCCTTAATCCCTAACAATATAGGTAAAGTTAGCGTGTAGAAGAAAGCAAGTGATGAATCAGAGAAAGATTTGACAGAATGAGTGAGAAATAGCATATGCACATGAAAGTAGCACAGGAGAGAGAATCTACTTTTAAATTTTTTATTAGATATTTTCTTCATTTACATTTCAAATGCTATCCCAAAAGTCCCTTATACCCTCCCCCTGCCCTGCTCCCCTATCCACCCACTCCCACTTCTTGGCCCTGGCATTCCCCTGTACTGGGGCATATAAAATTTGAAATACCAAGGTGCCTCTCTTCCCAATGTTGGCCGACTAGGCCATCTTCTGCTACATATGCAGCTAGAGACATGAGCTCCGGGGGGTACTGGTTAGTTCATATTGTTGTTCCACCTATAGGGTTGCAGGTCCCTTTAGCTCCTTGGGTACTTTCTCTAGCTCCTCCATTGGGGGCCCTGTGTTCCATCCAATAGCTGACTGTGAGCATCCACTTCTATATTTGCCAGTCACTGGCATAGCCTCATAAAAGACAGCTATATCAGGGTCCTTTCAGCAAAATCTTGCTGGCATATGCAATAGTGTCTGTGTTTGGTGGCTGATTATGGGATGGACCACTGGTGGGGCAGTCTCTGGATGGTTCATCCTTTCGTCTTAGCTCCAAACTTTGTCTCTGTAAGTCCTCCCATGAGTATTTTGTTCCCTGTTCTAGGGAGGAATGAAGTATTCACATGTTCATCTTCCTTCTTCTTGATTTTCTTGTGTTTTGAGAGAGAATCTACTTAAAAGCAACACAGGAAGAGAGAGGCACAATGAAAGATTCATGATTGGACAAGTGACCTGTTACATAGGGGCAAACTGCAGACCCAGTATCTAATAATAGCCACCTGCCCATTCCTTGAACTAGTGTTAACTAGTAAGCTGGATTGTTTTTTCAATGCCCCCAAAAGCAGAAAAGAAATCATTGCTAGAGCATTGCAATGCATGTTAGAGCACTGGTTTAATGCAAAGACTACATTTTTGAAAACTTCTAAGTATCTGGATTTCTGTAACTAATTTCTACCACCAAATAGGAAGTTAGAGATAGTAATGGCTTGTATATGTTTGGGCAGAGGAGTGGCACTATTAGGAGGTGTGACCGTGTTGGAGTAGGTGTGTCATTGTGGGCATGGGCTTTAATACCTTACCCCTAGCTGCCTGGAAGGGAGTATTCTGCTAGCAGCCTTCAGATGAAAATGTGGAACTCTTATCTCCTCCTGCACCATGCCTGCCTAGATGCTGCCATGTTCCTGCCTTGATGACAATGGACTGAACCTCTGAATCTGTAAGTCAGCCCCAGTTAAATGTTGTCCTTATAAGACTTGCCTTGGTCATGGTGTCTGTTCACAGCAGTAAAGCCCTAACTAAGACAGCTAGTCCTCTGTTTAGGAAACCACCAAGCATTCTGTGGAGACTTAAGATTCCCTACAAGACTTTGCCTAAGGGAAAGCTGATCCAAAATTTCCTTTGCAATTGATAATGAAACTTAGCAAATTTAGCAAAAGAATGGTTTCTGAGGCTTGAGCTGGCTCCCTGGTACCCTCTCCAGGCAGTATATTACATTTTATTATATTACATTTTCAAAATACTTTAGTGATTAGTTACAAGAACACACTTTTCATCTGCTATCATAAATCTGCCATGCTTTTGATATGAGTGCTGAGATTTTTACAAAGTAATTCTTTGTTTGATACATTTCATTTTCTCAGTTGATTTACTCCTCCATAGTGAAACAATGTATTAAGCCATAAGTATATGTAAGGGATTCTTTATTGATACCATTATGCTCTAACATCCACTTATGATGAAATCCTTCTCACAGCTCTCAGCCATCTTCCAAAATAGAACAGAATGGGTTTCTTCTTCTCCAAAGAATTCCTTTTATTAGAAGCTTAACATTTCTTCAGACAAAATGTTGCAATGCCAGAAACTTCCAAGTTGACATTTACTTAGTTTTTACAAGGAGAATATTTAGAATTTACACAAGGCTTACATCTGAACAGCTTCAACTTCTGTAGGTATAAACCTCAAAGGGCAGCTCAAAAACCCAAAATTAAAGGCTCTGCATTTGCACATGTCAGTAGAAGAGTATCTGCATGACTAGTTCTGACACAAAATGCTCAAATCCTTGGAGCTTTCCTAGATTCTCATTCCACATGGCCAATCACTTATTATATTCAGCAGGCAGGTCTTTCTTCCATGATTAGTGACAATGACTAGTAGTTATTTTAATTAATTCATTTATCTACTTTGCATCCTGATCATAGCTTTCCCTCTCTCTTCTCTCTTCTTCTTCTTCTATCTACCTTCCTCTCCCCACACTCTCCAGTCTTTCCTTTCCCCTAAGAAAAGGGGGTGGTGCTCCATGGATATCAATCCATCTTGGCATATCAAGATGCAGTAGAACTAAGCACATCTTCTCCTATTGAAACTAGACAAAGCACCACATTTAGGGGAAAGGGATCCAAAGGCAGGTAACAGAGTCAGAGACAGCCCCTGCTCCTTCTGTTAGGAATTCCACATGAAGGCTAAGTTGCACAACTTTTACATATGTGCAGAGGGACTGGGTCCATTCCATGCATGCTTTCTGGTTGGTAGTTCAGTCTTTGAGGGCTCATATGGGTTCAGGTTAGTTGATTCTATAGGTTTTCTTGTGTGTCCTTGATCTCTCTGGCTCCTTCTATCCTTCTTCCCCTTCTTCCATGGGATTCCCCAAGTTCTGCCTAATGTTTGGTTGTGAGTCTCTGCATCTGCATCCATCAGTTACTGGGTGAAGCCTCTAGGCAATAGTATCAGGGGTGGGCTTTCTGTCATAGCATGGGTTTCAATCTGAGACCATCATTGGTTAGAATTTCAGTTTCTGCTCCATCTTTACCCCTGCACCTCCTGTAGACGGGAGCAATTGTGGGTTGAAGATTTTGGTATCTTAATTCCTTCACTGAAAGTCTTTTCTGATTACTGGAGATAGCTGCCAGAGAGATAATATCCAAAATATCCATATACTAAGAACTCAACAAAACTAGACATCAGCAAACTAAATAACCCAATTAAAAATGGGGAAAGGGAGAGGGGATGGAGGGAGATACTTATGACAAGGGAACTGGGAGGGGCAGCTTTTGGGAAGTAAAACTTAATTAATTAATTTTAAAATGCAGTGTAGATATAAAAAGAACTCTCAACAGAGGAATCTCAAGTGGCCAAAGAGCTTTTAAAGAAATGTTCAACATCCTTAATCATCAGGGAAATGCAGATCCAAACAACTCTTGAGAATCCATCTTATACCCATCATAATGGCTAAAAAAAAAAAAAAAAAAAAAAAAAAAAAAAAAAAAAACTCAAGGGATAGCACATACTGTCAATGATGTAGAGTAAGCAAAACACTGCTCCATTGCTGGTGAGAGTGCAAACTTGTACAACCCCTCTGGAAATCAGTCTGATGGTTTCTCAGAAAATTGGACATAGTCCTACCAGAGGACCCAGCTATACCACTCCTAGGCATATACCCAAAAGATCCTCTAACATATAACAAGGACACATGCTCCACTATGTCCATAGCAGCCTTATTTATAATAGCCATAAGCTGGAAAGAACCCAGATGTCCCTCATCAGAGGAATGGATACAGAAAATGTGGTACATTTACACAATGGAGTACTACTCAGCTATTAAAAACAATGAATTTATGAAATTTTGCGGGCAAATGGATGGACCTAGAAAGTATCATCCTAAGTTAGGTAACCTAGTAACAAAAGAATACACTCACTGATAAGTGTATATTAGCCAAAAAGCTCAGAATACCCACGATACAACTCACAGACCATATTAAGCTCAAGAAGGAAGACCAAAGTGTGGATGCTTCATTCCTATTTAAAAGGGGGAACAAAATAATCATGGGAGGTAGAGAGTAGGAGGGACTTCAGAGAAAGAGAGGAAGGGAGGGGGAAACGGGGGCAGTATCAGGTGTGGGAGGAGATCAGGGAGAAGTACAGAGGGTCAGGAAATTAGACAGAGGTGTGCAACAATGGGAGATGGAGAGCTGGGGGTAGCCACCAGCAAGTCTCAGGTACCAGGAAAGCAAGAGGCTCCCAGGACCCAACAGGGATGACATTAGCTGAAATACCCAACAAATCTGAGAAAGAACCTGTAGAGAACATATTCAGAGTTTAGGCACAGCCCCTGGTTGAAGGATGGGGCCACCCACCCATCTCAAAAATTTTAACCAAGAAGTGCTCCTGTTTAAAGGAAATATAGGGACAAAGAGTGGAGCAGAGACTGAAGGAAAGGGCATCCAGAGACTATCCTAACTGGGAGTCCATCCCATCTGCAGCCACCAAACCCAGACACTATTGCTGATGCCAAGAAGTGCTTGCTGACAGAAGCATGATATAGCTGTCTCCTCAGAGGCTCTGCCAGAGCCTGATCAACACAGATGCAGATGCTTGCCGCCAACCATTGATCTAAGCATGGGGACCCCAGTGGAGGAGTTAGAGAAAGAACTGAAGGAGCTGAAAAGCTTTGCAACCCCATAGGAAGAACAACAGTATCAACGAACCAGACACCTTAGAGTTCCTAGGGACTAAACCACCAACCAAAGAGTACACATGGAGGGACCTACAACTCCAGCTGCATATGTAGCAGAGGATGGCCTTATCTGGCATCAATGGGAGGAGAGGCCTTTGGTCCTGTGAAGGCTCCATGCCCCAGTGTAGGGGAATGATAAGGTGGTGAGGCAGAAGTGGGTGGGTGGGTGGGGGAGCACTCTCATAGAAGCAGGGGGAGGGGAGGTGGGATGGGAGTTTTCAGTGGGGAAACCAGGAAGGTGGATAACATTTGAAATGTAAATAAACTAACCAATAAAAATTAAGAAAGAAAGAAAGAAAGAAAGAAAGAAAGAAAGAAAGAAAGAAAGAAAGAAAGAGAGAAAGAGAGAGAGAGAGAAATAGAGGGAGGAAGGAAGGAAGGAAGGAAGGAAGGAAGGAAGGAAGGAAGGAAGGAAGGAAGGAAGGAAGGGAGAGAGAGAGGGGAGAGAGAGAGAGAGAGAGAGAGAGAGAGAGAGAGAGAGAGAGAGAGAGAGAAAGAGAGAGAGAGAAGAAAGTCTGGTAGCCTTCTAGCCCTGGGCTTCCTTTTTGCTTGAGACTTTTAAACATTGCTCCTAGTTCACTAAGGGTTATGGGTCTATTTAAATTGTCTGCTCTTGATTTAACTTGGGTAATATCTATCAAGAAAAAAAAATCATTCATTTTTTTAGGATTTTCCAATTTAATGAAGTTTTATGTCATTATCTCTCTGGATATCCTCGGTGTTTGTTGTTATGGCTCTCTTTTCATTTCTGATTTTGTTTGTTGGATATTCTTTCTGTGTCCTTTACTTAGTTTGGGTAAATGTACGTCTATCTTGTTGATTTTCTCAAAGAACCAAACTCATTTCATTAATTCTTTGTATTGTTCTGTGTCTGTTTTATTGATTTCAGCTTCAGTTTGATTATTTCTAGTCATCTACTCCTATTTGAAGGAGTCCCCATTCCTTCATTTGGCTTATAATGTCAGTCAGCTGGAGCATTTCTCTGTTTAGGTTTTGTCTGGATGGCCTCCCCACGGATGAGAGGTATTAAAGTCTCTCACTATCAGTATGTGAGGGTCAATACGCAATTTAAGCTGTAGTAGTGTTTCTTTTACAAAAGTGGCTGCCCTCATATTCAAGACACAGATATTCTGAATTGAAAAGTCATCTTGGTGGATTTTCCCTTAATGAGTATGTGACGTCCTTTCCCATCTCTTTTGATTAGTTTTTGTTTTAAGTCTATTTTGTTAGGTATTAAAATGGCTACACAAGCTTGCTTCTTAAGTCTTTTTGCACAGTATATCTTTTTCCAACCCCAGAGGTAATGTTTATCCTTGATGGTGAGGTGCATTTCTTTTACAGAGCAGAAGAAGGAATGATGGTTTTCCATCCATTCAATTAGTCTGCATCTTTTTGATTGAGGAACTGAGATCATTGAAGTTGATGTCTGTCAATGACCAATGACTGTTAATTCCTGCTATTTTGTTGTTAATAGTGAGGTGTGTGTGTGTGTGTGTGTGTGTGTGTGTGTGTGTGTGTGTGTATGTGTTTCCCTTCTTTTGGTTTTGCTAGTGTGAGATTATTTCCTGTGTTTTCATGGGTGTACTTAACCTCCTTGGTTAAGTTTTCCTTCTAGCAACTTCTGTAGGGCTAGGTTTGCAGATAGATATCATTTCAATTTGATTTTTTTCATGAACTGTCTTATTTTCTCCATCTATGGTGTTGCAAAGTTTTGGTGGGTTTAGAAGTCTGGGCTGGCATTTGTGTTCTCTTTAAGAGTCTGCAGCACATCTGTCTAGGCCCTTCTGGCTTTTATCCTCCTATTTTTAAAAATTAATTTATTTATTTATTTACATCCCAAATGCTACCCCCTCCACATCCCCCCTTCACAGAGTTCTTCCCCATTCCTTCGCTTTTTCCTCTGAGAAGGGGCCCCCTGGGTATCCCCTACTCCAGGCACATCAGTCTCTGCAGGATTAGATGTATTCTCTCTCACTGAGACCAGATAAAGCCCACCTGTTGGGGACCAGATTCCACATTCAGACAACAGCTTTAGGAATAGCCCCTGCTCCAGTTGTTGGGGGACCCACATGGAGACTGAGCTGCATGTCTGCTACATATGTCCCAGGGGCCTCAGTCCAACCAGTGTATGCTCTTTGGTTGGTGGCTCAGTCTCTGAGAGTCCCCAGGGGTCCAGGTTAGTTTACTCTGTTGGTCTTCCTATGAAGTTCTTATCTCCTTCAAGGACTTCAATCCTTCTCCCAACTCTTCCAAAAGAGTCTCTGACCTCTCTCCAATGTTTAGCTGTGGGTATTTGCATCAGTTTCAGTCGACTGCTGCTCTCAGAGGACAGTTATGGTAGGTTCCTGTCTGCAAGGGTATCATTAATAGTATCAGGGATTGGTGCTTGCCTATGAATGGGTCTCAAGTTGAGCTGAATATTGGTTGTCCATTTCCTCAGTCTCTGGTACAACCTTGTCCCTGTATTTCTTTTAGCCAGGATGAATTTTGGGTCAAAAGTTTTGTGGGTGGGTTGGAGTTCTTATCCATCCATAGGGCTTCTGCCTGGCTACAAAAGGTGGTCTGTCCAAGTTCCATATCCTTGCCTACATTGACTCCTGCAATGTATCCTCCCCCCAGCCTTGAGCAGGTTGGCTCAGACCTGGCTTGCCACAGCCTGCTAACCCACCTAGGGTGGAGTCTTCCGAACTAGGCAAAATCTATTGTTCTGCCACATCTGCAGTTTCTTCCAAGACGCCACTACCTGCTGAAAGGCTGACCCTATTTTCCTGACACTATTCTGACAAAGCAGCAATCCTGACAAAGCAATGAGATCCTGGTGTGGTGGGGATGGGTTCCCCCCTTTATAAGCTCAGACTCATAAGTAAACATTGGCCTTGATCAGGGAATTTTGTCTTGGCTAGTTATTTCTCTCGTTATTTTGCTGCCTTTTCCATATAAACCCTATCTTTCCTTTCAAGAACCCAGTAACCCGTGGCCATTGGTGGCTACACTGGAAGCCTCCCCCCATTATCAAGTAGGCTTCCTCCCAGGAGAGTTGGAATTGTTCAATATATGAAAATCCATCGACATAGTCTACTATATAAACAAGCTGAAAGAAAAAAAAAATCACACAGTCATCGCATTAGATGCTCAAAACCCCTTTGTCAAAATCCAACACCATTTCGTGTTAAAAGTCTTGGAAAGAGCAGGAATGCAAGGCCCATACCTAAACATAATAAAAGCAATATGCAACAAGCCAATAGCCAACATCAAACTAAATGGAGAGAAACCTGAAGCAATCCCACTAAAATCAGGGACAAGACTAAGCTGCCCACTCTCTCCCTACCTACTTAATATGTACTTAAAGTTCAAGCTAGGGTAATTAGACAACAAAAGGAGGTCAAAGGGATACAAATTGAAAAGGAAGAAGGCAAGATAGCACTATTTGCAGATGATATGATAATATATGTAACTGACCCCCAAAATTCTACCAGTGAACACCTTCTGGCTTTAAGATTTCTCCATTGAAATGGCAGGTGTAATTCTAACAGGTTTGCCTTTATATATTATATGTTTTTCCTTTACAGCTTTTATAATATTCTTTTGGCTCTATATGTTTGGTGGTTAATTATGTAGCACAGGGGCTTTTTTTTTTTTTTTTAGCCCTGAAGGACCAGAAAAAACTCAGACCCCCCTAGCACCAAGAATGTAGGTTAGCTGGTTCAGTGACCCTGTTCCAGGAACTGACCGACCACAAAAGTTAGATTAAAATCTTGAGAACAATCTTGAGAAGCAGGGAGTTTCCCCTTGTGATTTTTAGTACTCCCTCGTGATTTTACACTGGTATTTTCGGCATTTTCCAATAACACCCTCACTATGCCCTTGGGTTGTGTTTTTTCTTTTAAATACACCCTTTATCAGCTACTCGGGGTCCACAGTCCTCTACCTCTGTGTGGTGTATGACTGTGGGCCCCAGAGTGCTTCTGGAATAAAAAGTCCTTTTGCGGTTTGCAACAAGGCCGTTTCTTGTGAGTGATTTGTGGTGTTGCCTTTCCTGAGTCAGAATGTGGGGGGTCCTCACTTTGTGGGTCTTTCAGCTCAAACTATGTGGTGATTTGCATGCTTCTTTTACCTTTATAAGCATCTTCTTCTTTAGGTTAGGAAATTTTTCTTTTATGATTTTGTTGAAAATATTTCTGGGCCATTGAACTGGATTCTTCTCTTCTATTCCTATTATTCTTAGTAAGATTTGGTCTTTTCACAGTGTCCCAGATTTCATGAGTATTTTGTGTCAGGAAATTTTTAGATTTAACATTTTCTTTTACCAATGTATCCATTTCTTCTATCATATATTTTATGCTTGAGATTCTCTCTACCATCTCTTGTATTCTGTTAGTGAAGCTCACCTCTGTACTTCCTGTTTTCTTTCCTAAGGTTTTCATTTCCAGAACTCCCTCAGTTTGTGTTTTCTTTATTTCTTCTATTTCCAGTTTTCAGGTCTTGAACAGTTTTCAATACCTTCAAATGTGTTTTTTCTTGCCTTTCTCTGAGTGATTTATTGATTTTCTTCAATTGTTTGTATTTTCCTTGATTTCTCTAAGATATTTATTAATTTTTAAAGAAATTCTATCATCTTCATTTAGTTAATTTTAGTCTTTTTCTTGTGTTTCAACTATGTTGGAATATTCAGGGCCTGATGTGGTAGGGTAACTGGGTTCTGGTGGAGACATGTTATCCTGGCTGTTATTTATTATGTTCTTACACTGGCTTGTAGGCCTCTGGTTTGGGGGTGATTATAGGTCTAGTTGCTGATTTCTGAGTATGTCTTTGAGGGATAAGTGTTTTATTCCTTGGTTTCTGTTTCCTTTCTGGATCTTCAGAGAATGTGTTCTCTGTATGTTGCCTATTTTCTTAGCCTGCTTTGTAGGGGTGTTCGTGGTGAATACTTACTGATCTTGCCGGTTGGGAGTAGGGGAGATCTGGAGAAGATGGTCTGTTGCAGAGCTTGGGGCAATCCTGAGGATTGGGTCTGAAGGAACAGAGAAAGTGAAGAAGGTTCATTGGCAGCCTACCTGGTCTTCTGTCAGGAGTGGCCTATGATAGGGTATCCACCTGATTTGGGGACTGGGACACAGAAACAAAGATGGACTGGAGGCCAATGAGGAATGGTCTGTGAGATCTTCCTGAGAAGAAAGCATCAGGGGCAGGGGGCAGGTGGTACTCTGTTGTGCTGCCAGAGACTACCCTGAGAATTGGTTTTAGAAGAACAAAGAACCACAGACATTTTAAAGATAAAGGATAGATAGAGCTGGGGAAATGACTTGGCAGTTAATGCTTGTTGCTCTTTCAGAAGACTGAAGCTTGGCTCTGAGTTCTCACATTTGTGGGAGCTCACAATGAATGTAACTCCAGCTCCAGATGTTTTGACACCACCTTCTGGTCCCCATGGGCACCCATACAGATATGCACAGACATACATAGATATAAATAAAAATGAAATACATATTTTATTAATATTGGAACAATATACTGTGGAAAATACTCAAGCTGCATTAATGTCTGATTAGATAGACTTAAAGGAGTATTTCCATAAATAAACAGGAAAATCTATGTTCAGAAATAACAGTCATGCCTGTAAACCTGATACTCAGGAGCCTGAAGCAGAAAGATGGTTATGAGTCTGAGGTTAGCCTGAGCTACAGAGTAAGTTTCAGGCCAGCTTGGGCTAGAGAATAAGAAGAGAATCTATAATGATTAAATGGGTCAACTCAGCAGGAAGGAATTTGGATGATAAAGGTGACTTCACCTGTAATAACATAGGCTTAATATAATCAAGGAAATCATGACTTAAACTTCTCACTCATCGACTGATTGAACAAGAAGGAAGAGAATACAAAAATTGCACATGACTAGTGAACTACATGATCTAATTGATATTTGGAAACTACCTGTGAAACACATCAATGCTGTGAAACATATTAATGCACTAGGGCATACATGAGTCCCAGTAAACTGAAGATCAAGATCATACAGAGGAAATTATGTGACAACAGTGAAGCAAACCAAACATTGATAACTGAAATATTATTCGAAGTAAAATTTACTTGATGCAAAGCATATGGATCCCTAATGATTTTTCTATAGGCCAAGAGAGAGCTGAAAGGAATTGAATGATGCATGAGGATCATCATTTTCCTGTCTGCAAAATAAGAGGGTTCTTGCAACAGGACACTGGGAGGAATGATATTATCCCCACTACCAGAAGCATCCTCCAATTTAAAAACTACCTAATTACCACCAGTAGGTAACTTTTCCTATTTGTCACTGTTTAAGGAAACCAAGAAGACAAATGGTGCATCTATTATCGTAAGATAAGAGTCCCCTACACCCTGAAATAGTCAAAAATAGTGTATAACTTGCAGGAGTCAGTCCTCTCCTTCTACCACATCACTCATGATGATCAAACTCATGTGGTCAGCAGCTGCATTTATCCATGGAGCCATCTTGCCAGGCCATGACCTGGAAAGGACATCAGCATGAGGATACAGGTGAAACTGAATTGGCTGTGAGTTTGTAATGGTAAGGCTGAATGGTGGATATGTAGTGGTTGTATATATTTTTCTGTCTGATAAATGTTTTAAATTTTTCCATGACAAAAATAAGAGAAAGAAAGAAAAGTAGGGGAAAGAAAAGAATTGGTAACTATGGGGTTCAAAAAGTATCTGTTAAAACTATTCCAGGCTTAAGACAAAGGAAAAGGGATGGGGAGGTTTTTTTTTTTCCTTTTACACAGAATGACTAGAAATCCCTAGAAAGATGCCAGGTGGCTCAAGACAAGGATATACTGTCACACTTATGGATGAGATTAGTTTCCAATTGGCTTCAAATTGATTCCAGGGTCAGGAGTTTTAGAAGAAGCTCCATAAATAACTTGCATAGTGGAACTTTGTATAATAATCACTCATTTGACATTTTCTGCTTTCCAGTTTTTATTTTTAAATGCATATAAAATTTCTCAGCTATAAGCTTTTTGTCTCTTCCTACATCTGGTACCCATGATACACAAAAGGCCAGTTCTCTATTTTTAGCTTTTGTGGGTCTGAGCATTACTTCTAGGTTCAATAGATTAAAATGTTCATTGATACATGTTTGGAGGACAAGGTAATTTCATAAACTGGGTGTTGAATATCAATGGACTCATGTAGAATTATGATGATTTTGATAAAATATAATAATGTCTTATTAACTGCATAAACCACTGAAGCATAATATGAAGTGTTGACACAGTAATCAAAATCAAACTAACAGAGGTGTCCCCACTTGTATTTGTGAAACCAAGATACTTATAAAGCTTAGCAACTGTATTAAAACAACTTTCTATTTATTCCTGCCTGTGTTGATGAGTATCAAGTCTCAATTAGTGGGCCAACCACATTATTTTTCAAATTAATGTCTAATTTGTAAATATCTGTTATATCTTTCCTTGGGCCATAAAAACTAGTAAGAAAAATCTATTTCTGCCTAAAACAAAACGAAACAAAACAAAAAACTGAACGTTAGAATTCACCTTAGAAGCAAAGCCTTCTACAACATTTGTTGTTTGCTTGTCTTGAATTGACCTCCACACTAGCTTGCATAAGAAGGACAAATTCTAGATCATAGAAATCATGATCTAAAACTTGCTTAAACTCATAAATATAGATGACAAGATCGTTTTGGATCTGTCTCCAATGCCACATCTCAGAGTGACAGGAAATTCTCTTCGTGAATCATTCTGAGTGGATTGACTTGAACTTTACATAACCAGTGAACAGCTTTGTGGCTGCTGTAAGGGATTGCAAAGCTCCAGTTGCTTTAAACTTGTTATAGCAAGGGTGTCTGCACTTGGAAAGATTCCAACTGGTGCTCCACCAGGGAAATTTTTCCTTTATACTTATCCTTGATGGTTTATGCTTGATGTAGCGGTTTGGTCAGGTAGAAAACCTGGCTCCCATCATTTCTGGCTTCAAACTGTCTCTTATCACCCTAAGACTGAAATAATGAGTGAGTCTTCTTCAATTTTTCTTCAAACAAATGTTTCTCAAAATCATAGAGAAATATATAGTCCCCCACACCCAAGTAATTCATTGCTATTTCAATTTGTTCCTGGAAACATGCAGATTACAATTTTTTGTATTGAGGAAATGTATCTTCTATTATGTTAAATTGTGAAAAATAATGTGTGTGTTCTTAGCCATACTAAAGACAATCATTAAAATACTCATAAGCCCATGCATAATCATTTATCGAAGATTTGAACATAATTTAAAACATTTAAAATACCAAATGCCTAATTGTGTGCAGTAATCTATTATATGGAACAGGATTTTTTAAATGTTGTCCCATATCAGAATTGTCTTGGAAATTTGTTGAAGCACGTGAAATACAGCAATTTTTTTCTTTTTAAGCTTTCAAAATTATGTTTTTGATTATTTGTGTATATAGGTATGTGTGTGTGTGTTCATGCCACAGCACATATGTGGAGGTCAGAGGACAATGTGTAGAGTTTGTTCTCTCCTTCCACCTTGTGTGTTCTAGTGATTGAACTCAAGCACCTTTGCCCACTGAACTGTCTCACTGGCGCCAGCATTTCTAACACTGGAGAAGGAACCAGGATTTCATATTTATAGAACAGCCCCTAATGATGCTGACACTATCAGCTCAGTTGCCACTATCCTGTGGAAACACATAGATAATAAATCTGGAATAAAATTTTCATAATTTTTCATAGTGAGAAAAAGGAAACCTGTAAAATCTCAACCTTTATTGTGTGGCAAACATGTCTAGATGCTGGGTACATAGGGCTTAGCATAATAAATATGGTGTTGCCTTTATAAGCCTAGAAATACTAAGCAAGAAAGCATAAACAAGAAACTCAGTAAAATACACTCTACTACAATGTGTGATAGAGACAGAAAGGAAAATAACAAGATGCTGTTAGAGACAACAACCTAAGGATGGAGAAAGGGGAGCCCTTTATTGAAGGTAATATTTTGGTTTTGTCTTTGTTTCTTATGAAACACTCTTCCTTTGAAGTTTTCTATGGAAATGTTTAAAATACTAAAATAATAAGAAGAAAATAGCCCACAGTGTCACTATCTAAAAATAACCTTTTAACATTTTAGCATTGCTATTTCCAATTAAACCTGTAAACAACTCTTTCACGAGGTGAAATTTAATGGCCAACGAGGACACTGGGTCACCTTTGCTACTCTGACAATAGAGTAAAAGGAATTAATGAGGAACATGTCTGTTCAGCAGCATTTATCAACAGCAGAGAACGTGGCAGTGAGGGAAGAAATTCCCAGGTGTTGGCATAATCAAGCAGATTGTGACAATGCCATTAGAGAAACAGGAAGAGAGATTCAGAATAGCCTGGAGGTAAGGAAAGGACACCCTTTCAGGAACATCTAAAAAGCAATTGTATGGAAGATCCTAGGACCATTGTATAAAATATCCTAGGACACAGAAATATTTAGATGTTTCACATAGATGCTAATTAAAGCCAGGGTAAATAAAACAATAAAACCTGGGGTAAAAGTTAGCAAAGTAGGGCAACATTATTGTACATCAATAATAGCCAGCAGTAGCCTAGATTAAAGGAAAAACAACTAGACTATGAGAAGATGGTAAGCAGTAGCCTGAAAGTCTATGGTTGACAGAACAGTAGTCCTGTAACACTCATATCATAATCTCTGGAGTCTGTGAAAATGTTACCTTACATAGTAAAAGGGACTTTGCCCATAAAAAAAATCATAAAACTTAAAATTGGGAAATAATCTTGGATTATCAAGCTATGCTCAGTGTAACCTTAAAAGTGAAAGAGAGAAGCAAAAGAGGAAGAGAATCAGATTTGATGATGGAAGAAGAGACAAGATTCAGACTGGAAAGAAATCTGACCCACCCGTATTGGATGAGGATGGAAGAAAGGGGACATGAATGAGCCTGGGGATGCTCTCAACTGAAAACCATGAGGGGAACTTTCAGACTACCTCCACGAGGAGCTGAGTTTTGCCTACAAACTAAATGCCCTTAGAGTCACATTCTCCCTTAGAGCTTCCAAAATGGAACTCAGATCTGATAATACCGTGATTTTTAATCTGGTGAGGCCTGTGTCAAACTTCTGAAGTACAAAACAACTAGATAATGTGTTGTGCTGTTTTAAGCACGTAATGTTTTAGTAAATTATTTTGTCAGTTGCTTTTTAAAAAGTTATTGTTCTTTACTTTTTTCAGATGTATTTATTTTTATTTTATGTGTATGAGTGTTTTGCCTGCATGCATGTCGGTGCACCATGTGTGTGCAGTGTCCAAACAGGCCAGAAGTGGTGTCAGATTTCATGGAACTGGAATTACAGATAGTTGTTGGCCCCTTTGTAGGTTCTGGGGACTGAATTAGAGGCCTCTGCAAGAACAATTAGTACTCATAACCACTGAGCCATCTCTCCAGCTCCCTAACTAGCTGTCCTTATTTATTTATTGTGTGGGTAATGCTAGGAGTTGAACTTAGGTCCTCATACATGGCAGACAAGTACTTTGTATCACTGAAATAATTGCCAGCCCTTATTGTTTCTTATTGAAACTTGCTTCCCTGTTTGACCCTGTTTTGTATTCCTTGTGTCTTTTATGGCTCACCTGAGTCCTTAGGAAGTCTAAATAGAGTCATCATAGCAGACACATCAGAGATGATGGTTGATGAGTCTTCCATTATATCAGAATGTTTCAATTCATTGGTTGGACAGCTCCCCACTGATGGTACAGGGTTCTGTCTGCATGCTGCACAAGGTAGCTGCATAAAGTATACTGAATGTCTCCTCCCCTAATTCATATCCAGGTCCTCGAAGGACAGCTATTATCAGAATCCCCATGCCAGAATCATGCCAGTGTACAAGGAAGCAAAAGGGAGTTGTTTACCAAGTAACAGGAGTGTTCAGAGAGTCCATGGCCCTGCCTAAATATCAAGCTCTTTGATTATTCCTCCCCTATTGTTCTTGCAACGCCCAGTAATGTCATAGTTCTTGATAGCTGGTATTTACTCATTTACTAAATGGAGCCTCCTAAGGACAATATTCAGGTCTTTGAGTGGTATTTCTCAAGCCTGGCTGTCCATAAAATTATCTGGGGAAGTTTTTCAAAAGCCATGATAGACCAAGTGAAGCAGACTTTTAGGGTAGGGAGTGTCTGCATGTGGGAATGTGAAAATACTTGAGTGGTTCTGAAGTGATGTTGGAACACTGCTGTCTTAGGGACTTTCTCAGCTATTCTTTTGGTCAGCTGAGAGTATTGGCATCTTTTGTGTCTATAAAAGCCTGAAGCCTATGGAGTTCCGAAGTGGGAAGTGCCTCAACAGATACTATAGGAAAAGGCTTCAAAAGCCAAGAGTCTCCACCTGAGCATGGTGTTGGCTGCAGTTGAGACTTTGCCTCTGGTAATGGAGGAGATAAACATGGGCTAAAGTTGAAAAAGCCAACATATAGGGGCTGGTGATATTGTTCAGTGGTTAGAGCATTTGCTGCACTTGCAGAAGACCTCAGTTCCATTTCTAGCTCCCACATTAAGCACCAACTACATTCCCAGGAGGTCTGACAGTCTTCTCTGGCTTCTACATATACCTGCATAGATGTGGTGCACAAAAATTTACCGGGCACATGCACATAAATTAAAAATAAATTAATCTTTTATATAAATGCATTTCCTTCTTTCTTTTATTAACCTCATTAAAGGTATTCAGTATTTTAACAAACCAAGAGGGTAAGGGATAAACCTGAAAGTCTGTGGTAGACAGAACAGTGGTCCTGAAACACTCATCTCCTAATCTTGGGAGCCTGTAAAAATGTTAGCTTACATAGTAAAGGCAGAATTTTCCCATAAAAATAAGATCATAAAACTTAAAACTGGGAAACAATCTTGGATTACCCAACTAGGTTCATATATTTTACTTTCAGAATGCAGTAGACAAAATGACTGTCCATGTCTTGATCAGCTTAAGCTAGCAGGACCATATACCATAGTCTCAGTGTCTTAAACAGCATATACTTATTTCTCATGATTTTAGCAACTGAATAGTTTGAGATCAGATTGCTGGCCAAGTGAACAGCTGGTAAGGATCTGCTTCCATGTATACTTTTATAGTAGAAAGGAGAAACTCTGGGATCTGGTCTCTATTTTATAAGGCTACCAATCCCATAATAGGGGCCTCACCCTCATGACCTCATCTAAACCTTAATACACTCTGAAGCCCCACCTACTAATTCCATCCCATTGGAGGCTAGGCCTTCGACATGTGAATGTCAGCAGTTGGTCACACTCAGTACATCAGATCCTATCACTTCCTAAATGTGTGAATTAGAACAAACTGTGCCATCTGGGTACCTGGGGAATCTGAATAATCAAATCAGAGGTTGCTAGAAGTGGTAGGGAATCTTGTCTTTGAAGTCTTCCATTAAGTCCGATAGAGGATTTCTGTGGTAGGTAGAATCTCTCACTGGGACACAGAGAGCTAACCAGTTAGGACAGGTATGCTTACCAGAAAGGTCCAGGGTCCTGCCTGTCTCTGTCTCTCCAGTTGCTGGGGTTATAAACACACTACATTATTCCTGGGATTTTTACATGGATTCTGGGGACTGGAGCTCAAATCCTCAGACTTGCCCCAAAAACACCTTATTGACTGATCAGTCTCCCAAGCCCAAACTTGTACAGAAAGCTTTAAACCACTATATTTGTGATCATTTTTAAGGCAGCAATAGAAGACTATCGTTTAAACTAATGTACTGCTACAGCATTTTTTAGTTACTTTTTACACAATGAACAACTTTAATGACATTAGCAATACTATCAAAGTTCAAACTTGGACTGGGAGGTGGCTTCACCATTTTCCGATGGGTCTGAAGCTTTGACGTCTTTGATCGCTGAGTCCAAGTTTGAACTTTGACAGTGTGTGTGGAAAGTGTGTACCATGGGTTCTGTGCCCTGGACATTTGTGGTGTAAACACTGCTCCCCTAGAGACACAGAACATGCTCAGGGCTTCTTCTACACCTTATAAATTGCAATATGGCAAAACCAAGGGATAAATTCCTGGGTACCCATTGGCCAAGAAGTTGCTCGTCTTCTAGTTTAATGATTGCAGTTCTGACATGGATATTAATTCATAATCTTGTTTGCATCGACAAGAAGAACAATTTTTTAATGAATATTCATGCTAGAACATTTTTCTTAGGCATTATGAGCTACTTTCCTCAATTGGCCAGGTTTTTAAATACTAAAAGAATATTTGCTTGAATGTGCTTTCTTTTTTATTATATTTTATTATTTATTTATTATTTTATTACTATTTTTCTTTTTTTTACAGTCCAGACTTTATTTCCCTTCCAGTCGACCCTCCAACTGTTCCACATCCCATACCTACTCGCCTACCCCTGTCTCCACAAGGATGTCCCCACCCCTCTTGACCCCACCAGACCTCTAAACAACCTGGGGTCTCCAGTCTCTTGAGGGTTAGGTGCATCTTCTCTGACTGAACTCAGACACAGCAGTCCTCTGCTGTATATGTGTTGGGGGCCTCATATCAGCTGGTGTATGCTGTCTGGTTGGTGGTCTGAGAGATCTCAGGAGTCCAAGTTAACTGAGACTGCCGGTCCTCCTACAGGGCTGCCCTCCTCCTCAGCTTCTTCCAGCTTTTCCCTAATTCAACCGCATGGGTCAGCAGCTTCTGTCCATTAAACAATGGACAGAATGGGTACAAATTTATGCATCTGACTCTTTCAGCTGCTCATTGGGTCTTTGGGAGGGCAGTCATGCTAGGTCCCTTTTGGTGAGCTCTCCATAGCCTCAGTAATAGTGTCAGGACTTGGGACCTCCCCTTAAGCTGGATCCCACTTTGGGTCTGTCACTGTACCTCCTTTTCCTCAGGTTCCTCTCCATTTCCATCACTGCAGTTCTTTCCTTTTTTTTAATTTTTAATATTTTTATTACATATTTTCCTCAATTACATTTCCAATGCTATCCCAAAAGTCCCCCATGGCGCCCACTTCCCTACCCACCCATTCCCATTCTTTTGGCCCTGGCATTCCCCTATATTGGGGCATATAAAGTTTGCAAGTCCAATGGGCCTCTCTTTCCATTGATGGCCGACTAGGCCATCTTTCGATACATATGCAGCTAGAGACAAGAGCTCCGGGGTTCTGGTTAGTACATCATGTTGTTCCAACAATAGGGTTGCAGATCCCTTTAGCTCCTTGGGTACTTTCTCTAGCTTCTCCATTGGGAGCCCTGTGATACATCCAATAGCTGACTGTGAACATCCACTCCTGTGTTTGCTAGGCCCCGGCATCGTCTCACAAGAGACAGCTATATTTGGGTCCTTTCAGCAAAATCTTGCTAGTGTAGGCAATGGTGTCAGCATTTAGAAGCTGATTATGGGATGGATCCCTAGATATGGCAGTCTCTAGATGGTCCATCCTTTCATCACAGCTACGAACTTTGTCTCTGTAACTCCTTCCCTGGGTGTTTTGTTCCCAATTTTAAGAAGGTGCACAGTGTCCACACTTTGGTCTTCATTCTTCTTGAGTTTCATGCGTTTAGCAAATTGTATCTTATGTCTCGGGTATCCTAAGTTTTGGGCTAATATCCACTTATCAGTGAATACATATTGTGTGAGTTCTTTTGTGATTGTGTTACTTCACTCAAGATGATGCCCTCCAGGTCCATCCATTTGGCTAGGAATTTCATAAATTCATTCTTTTTAATAGCTGAGTAGTACTCCATTGTGTAAATGTACCATAATTTCTGTATCCATTCCTCTGTTGAGGGACATCTGGGTTCTTTCCAGCTTCTGGCTATTATAAATAGGGCTGCTATGAACATAGTGGAGCATGTGTCCTTTTTACCGGTTGGGACATCTTCTGGATATATGCCCAGGAGAGGTATTGCTGGATCCTCCGGTAGTACTATGTCCAATTTTCTGAGGAACCGCCAGACTGATTTCCAGAGTGGTTGTACAAGCTTGCAATCCCACCAACAATGGAGAAGTGTTCCTCTTTCTCCACATCCTCGCCAGCATCTGCTGTCACCTGAATTTTTGATCTTAGCCATTCTGACTGGTGTGAGGTGGAATCTCAGGGTTGTTTTGATTTGCATTTCCCTGATGATTAAGGATGTTGAACATTTTTTCAGGTGCTTCTCTGCCATTCGGTATTCCTCAGGTGAGAATTCTTTGTTCAGTTCTGAGCCCCATTTTTTAATGGGGTTATTTGACTTTCTGGAGTCCACCTTCTTGAGTTCTTTATATATATTGGATATTAGTCCCTTATCTGATTTAGGATAGGTGAAGATCCTTTCCCAATCTGTTGGTGGTTTTTTTGTCTTATTGATGGTGTCTTTAGCCTTGCAGAAGCTTTGTAGTTTCATGAGGTCCCACTTGTCAATTCTCGATCTTACAGCACAAGCCATTACTGTTCTATTCAGGAATTTTTCCCCTGTGCCCATATCTTCGAGGCTTTTCCCCAATTTCTCCTCTATAAGTTTCAATGTCTCTGGTTTTATGTGAAGTTCCTTGATCCACTTAGACTTGACCTTAGTACAACGAGATAGGAATGGATCGATTTGCATTCTTCTACATGTTAACAACCAGTTGTGCCAGCACCATTTGTTGAAAATGCTGTCTTTCTTCCACTGGATGTTTTTAGCTCCCTTGTCGAAGATCAAGTGACCGTAGGTGTGTGGGTTCATTTCTGGGTCTTCAATTCTATTCCATTGGTCTATTTGTCTGTCACTATACCAGTACCATGCAGTTTTTATCACAATTGCTCTGTAGTAGAGCTTTAGTTCCGGCATGGTGATTCCACCAGAGGTTCTTTTATCCTTGAGAAGAGTTTTTGCTATCCTAGGTTTTTTGTTATTCCAGATGAATTTGCAGATTGCACTTTCTAATTCGTTGAAGAATTGAGTTGGAATTTTGATGGGGATTGCATTGAATCTGTAGATTGCTTTTGGCAAGATAGCCATTTTTACAATGTTGATCCTGCCAATCCATGAGCATGGGGGATCTTTCCATCTTCTGAGATCTTCTATAATTTCTTTCTTCAGAGATTTGAAGTTTTTATTATACAGATCTTTCACTTCCTTAGTTAGAGTCACGCCAAGATATTTTATATTATTTGTGACTATTGAGAAGGGTGTTGTTTCCCTAATTTTTTTCTCAGCCTGTTTATTCTTTGTGTAGAGAAAGGCCATTGATTTGTTTGAGTTAATTTTATATCCAGCTACTTCACCGAAGCTGTTTATCAGGCTTAGGAGTTCTCTGGAGGAATTTTTAGGGTCACTTATATATACTATCATATCATCTGCAAAGAGTGATATTTTGACTTCATCTTTTCCAATTTGTATCCCTTTGATCTCCTTTTGTTGTCGAATTGCTCTGGCTAGGACTTCAAGTACAATGTTGAATAGGTATGGAGAAAGTGGACAGCCTTGTCTAGTCCCTGATTTTAGAGGGATTGCTTCAAGCTTCTCACCATTTACTTTGATGTTGGCTACTGGTTTGCTGTAGATTGCTTTTATCATGTTTAGGTATGGGCCTTGAATTCCTGATCTTTCCAAGACTTTTATCATGAATGGGTGTTGGATCTTGTCAAATGCTTTTTCCGCATCTAACGAGATGACCATGTGGTTTTTGTCTTTGAGTTTGTTTATATACTGGATTACGTTGATGGATTTCCGTATATTGAACCATCCCTGCATCCCTGGGATGAAACCTACTTGGTCACTATGGATGATTGTTTTGATGTGTTCTTGGATTCGGTTAGCAAGAACTTTATTGAGGATTTTTGCATCAATATTCATAAGGGATATTGGTCTGAAGTTTTCTATCTTTGTTGGGTCTTTTTGTGGTTTAGGTATCAGAGTAATTGTGGCTTCATAGAATGAGTTGGGTAAAGTACCTTCTGTTTCTATTTTGTGGAATAGTTTGTGAAGAACTGGGATTAGATCTTCTTTGAAGGTCTGATAGAACTCTGCACTAAACCCATCTGGTCCTGGGCTTTTTTTAGTTGGGAGACTATTAATGACTGCTTCTATTTCTTTGGGGGATATAGGGCTGTTTAGATCATTAACCTGATCTTGATTCAACTTTGGTACCTGGTATCTGTCTAGGAACTTCTCCATTTCATCCAGGTTCTCCAGTTTTGTTGAGTATAGCCTTTGGTAGAAGGATCTGATAGTGTTTTGGATGTCTTCAGGACCTGTTGTTATGTCTCCTTTTTCATTTCTGATTTTGTTAATTAGGATGCTTTCCCTGTGCCCTCTAGTGAGTCTGGCTAAGGGTTTATCTATCTTGTTGATTTTCTCAAAGAACCAGCTCCTTGATTGGTTGATTCTTTGAATAGTTTTTCTTGTTTCCACTTGGTTGATTTCGCCCCTGAGTTTGATTATTTCCTGCCGTCTACTCCTCTTGGGCGAATTTGCTTCCTTTTGTTCTAGTGCTTTTAGGTATGTTGTCAAGCTGCTAATGTGTGCTCTCTCTAGTTTCCTTTTGGAGGCACTCAGAGCTATGAGTTTTCCTCTTAGAAATGCTTTCATTGCGTCCCATAAGTTTGGGTATGTTGTGGCTTCATTTTCATTGAACTCTAAAAAGTCCTTAATTTCTTTCTTTATTCCTTCCTTGACCAAGGTATCATTGAGAAGAGTGTTGTTCAGTTTCCACGTGAAGGTTGGCTTTCTATTATTTATTTTGTTATTGAAGATCAGCCTTAGTCCATGGTGATCTGATAGGATGCATGGGACAATTTCAATATTTTTGTATCTGTTGAGGCCTGTTTTGTGACCAATTATGTGGTCAATTTTGGAGAAGGTACCATGAGGTGCTGAGAAGAAGGTATATCCTTTTGTTTTAGGATAGAATGTTCTGTAGATATCTGCCAGATCCATTTGATTCATAATTTCTCTTAGTTTCTCTGTGTCCCTGTTTAGTTTCTGTTTCCATGATCTGTCCATTGGTGAAAGTGGTGTGTTGAAGTCTCCCACTATTATTGTATGAGGTGCAATGTGTGCTTTGAGATTTACTAAAGTTTCTTTAATGAATGTGGCTGCCTTTGTATTTGGAGCATAGATATTCAGGATTGATAGTTCCTCTTGGAGGATTTTACCTTTGATGAGTATGAAGTGTCCCTCCCTGTCTTTTTTGATGACTTTGGGTTGGAAGTCAATCTTATCAGATATTAGAATGGCTACTCCAGCTTGTTTCTTCATACCATTTCCTTGGAAAATTGTTTTCCAGCCTTTCATTCTGAGGTAGTGTCTATCTTTTTCTCTGAGATGAGTTTCCTGTAAGCAGCAAAATGTTGGGTCTTGTTTGTGTAGCCAGTTTGTTAGTCTATGTCTTTTTATCGGGGAGTTGAGTCCATTGATATTAAGAGATATTAAGGAAAAGTAATTGTTGTTTCCTGTTATTTTTGTTGTTAAAGTTGGCATTCTGTTCTTGTGGCTGTCTTCTTTTAGGTTTGTTGAGGGATTACCTTCTTGTTGTTTCTAGGGTGTGGTTCCTGTCCTTGTATTGGTTTTTTTCTGTTATTATCCTTTGAAGGGCTGGATTCGTGGAGAGATAATGTGTGAATTTGGTTTTGTCGTGGAATACTTTGGTTTCTCCATCTATGTTAATTGAGAGTTTTGCTGGGTATAGTAGCCTGGGCTGGAATTTGTGTTCTTTTAGTGTCTGTATAACATCCGTCCAGGATCTTCTGGCTCTCATAGTCTCTGGTGAAAAATCTGGTGTAATTCTGATAGGCTTGCCTTTATATGTTACTTGGCCTTTTTCTCTTACTGCTTTTAGTATTCTATCTTTATTTAGAGCATTTGTTGTTCTGATTATTATGTGTCGGGAGGTATTTCTTTTCTGGTCCAGTCTATTTGGAGTTCTGTAGGCTTCTTGTATGTTCATGGGCATCTCTTTCTTTAGATTTGGGAAGTTTTCTTCTATAATTTTGTTGAAGATGTTTGCTGGTCCTTTGAGTTGAAAATCTTCATTCTCATCCACTCCTATTATCCGTAGGTTTGGTCTTCTCATTGTGTCCTGTATTTCTTGGATGTTTTGAGTTAGGATCTTTTTGCATTTTACATTTTCCTTGATTGTTGTGCCGATATTCTCTATGGAATCTTCTGCACCTGAGATTCTCTCTTCCATCTCTTGTATTCTGTTGCTGATGCTGGTATCTATGGTTCCAGATTTCTTTCCTAGGGTTTCTATCTCCAGTGTTGCCTCATTTTGGGTTTTCTTTATTGTGTCTACTTCCCTTTTTAGGTCTAGTATGGTTTTGTTCATTTCCATCATCTGTTTGGATGTGTTTTCCTGTTTTTCTGTAAGGACTTCTACCTGTTTGATTATGTTATCCTGTTTTTCTTTAAGGATTTGTAACTCTTTAGCAGTGTTCTCCTGCAATTCTTTAAGGGATTTTTGTGCTTCCTCTTTATTGTCTTCTACCTGTTTACCAGCGTTCCTTTGTATTTCTTTAAGTGTGTTATTAAAGTCCTTCTTGAAGTCCTCTATCATCATCAGGAGATATGCTTTTAGATCCGTGTCTAGCTTTTCCGGTGTGTTGGGGTGCCCTGGACTGGGCGAAGTGGGAGTGCTGGGTTCTGATGATGGTGAGTGGTCTTGGTTTCTGTTAGTAAGATTATTACATTTACCTTTCGCCATCTGGTAATCTCTGGGGTTAGTTGTTGTCGTTGTCACTGTTTAAAGATTGGAGCAGAAGCTGTGTTCCACTCACCAGCAGTCTCAAAATCCTGTGGCTGGGGTCGTGGGTAGCTGGCGGTACCCCGGTGCTGGTCCAGCAGGAAGAGGCCTGTGGTACTACTCAGGCCGGTTTTCTGCTTCCCTAACTAATGCAGTCTCAGGTCCCGCGCACGCAATTGGATTGGAGCAGAAGCTGTGTTCCACTCTCCAGAAGTCTTAAGATCCTGTGGTGGGTGTTGTGGGTAGCTGGCGAGTGTCAGCCGACCCTGGGCCCTAGCTACCCAGGTGCTTTTCTGACCGGAAGAGGCTTGTGGCCCTATGTAGGCTGGATTTCTCTCTCCCCAACCAGAGCAGTCTCAGGTCCCGCGTGATTGGACTGGAGCAGAAGCTGTGTTCCACTCACCAGCAGTCTCAAAATCCTGTGGCGGGGGTCGTGGGTAGCTGGCGGGTGTCAGCCGACCCTGCGCTCTAGCTACCCCGGTGCTGATCCGGCCGGATGAGGCCTGTGGCCCTACTCAGGCCGTTTTCTGCTTCCCTAACTAATGCAGTCTCAGGTCCCGCGCGCAATTGGATTGGAGCAGAAGCTGTGTTCCACTCACCAGAAGTCTTAAGTGCAGTTCTTTCAGACAGGAATAATTATGGGTCAGAGTTGTGACTGTGGGATGACAACACCATCCATCACTTGATGTTCTGTCTTCCTGCTGGAAGTGGGCTCTACAAGTTCCCTCTCCCCACTGTAGAGCTTTTCATCTAAGATCCCTCCCTTTGAGTCCTGAGACTCTCTCCCCTCCCACTCTGGTACATTCTGGAGGGTCCCCCCACCTCCTACCTCCTGAGGTTGCCTGTTTCCATTCTTTCTGATGGCTCTCAGGGCTTCAGTCTTTTTTGTCCACCCAATACCAAATCAGGTTGCCATCTTCCCCCACCCCACCAGGCCCCTTTCCCTTCCTGGTCCCTCCCTCCCTCCCCCCTTGTGATTGCTTTCTTCTCCCTCCTAAGTGGGACTCAGATGTCCTCACTTGGGCCTTCAGCTTGTTAACCTTTTGGAGTTCTGTGGATTGTATCTTGGGCATTCTGTATTTATTGGGTTTTTTTTTTTTTGCTAATATCCACTTATTAGTGAGTATATACCATGCATGTCATTTTGTGTCTGAGTTACCTCACTCAGGATGATATTTTTTATTTTCAGTCATTACCCTGCAAAATTCATGATGTCCTTGTTCTTAATAGCTGAGTAGTATTCCATTGTGTAAATGAACCACATTTTCTGTATCCTTTCTTCTGTCGTGGGACATCTGAGTTGTTTCCAGCTTCTGGCTATCACAAATTGAGGCCGCTATGAACAGAGTGGAACATGTGACCCTATGGCATGGTGGGATATCTTTAGAGTATATTTCCAAGAGTGATATTGCTGGGTCTTCAGGTAGATCCATTTCCAATTTACTGGGAACCTCCAGACTGATTTCCAGAGTGGTTGTACCAGTTGACAATCCCAGCAGCGATGGAAAAGTGTTCCGCTTTCTCCACATCCTCGCCAACATGTGTTGTCACCTGAGGTTTTAATCTTAGCCATTCTGATTGGTGTAAGGTGGAATCTCAGTGTCATTTTTATTTGCATTTCTGGGTCTTTAATTCTATTCCTCCTGTCTGTCGCTGTACCAGTACCATGCAATTTTTTTCACTATTGCTCTGTATTAAAGCTTGAGGTCAGGGATGGTGATTCCCAGCCATTATTTATTTTATTTTATTTTTAAAATTTGTTTGTTTATTTGTTTACATACAAAATGCTGCCATCCCAATTCTCCCCTCCCAGAGTCCATCCCTTCCCCACCCTTCCCACTTATAAAATTGTTAGTTACCTGTGATCATTAGTGTTTTCTTCCTTTTTAAATTTTATTAGGCTCTTCGGGTCTGACCAGCACCTGGGTAGCTAGAGCGCAGGGTCAGGATTTTGAGACTTCTGGTGAGTGGAACACAGCTCCTGAACCAGTCCAATCGCGCGGGACCTGAGACTGCTTTGGTTGGGGAGGCAGAAATCCAGCCTGAGTAGGGCCACAAGCCTCTTCCTGTCTGAACAGCACCTGGGTAGCTAGAGCGCAGGGTCTGCTGACACCCGCCAGCTACCCACAACACCCGTCACAGGATTTAGAGACTTCTGGTGAGTGGAACACAGAGTCTGCTCCAATCTTTAAACAGTGACAACAATAACAACTACTCCCAGTGATTACCAGATGGCGAAAGGTAAATGTAAGAATCTTACTAACAGAAACCAAGACCACTCACCATTATCAGAACCCAGCACTCCAACTTCGCCCAGTCCAGGGCACCCCAACACACCGGAAAAGCTAGACCCGGTTCTAAAAGCATATCTCACGATGATGGTAGAGGACATCAAGAAGGACTTTAATAACACACTTAAAGAAATACAAAAGAACACTGGTAAACAGGTAGAAGACATTAAAGAAGAAGCACAAAAATCCCTTAAAGAATTGCAGGAGAGCTCATCCAGCCGGATCAGCGCCGGGGTAGCTGGAGCGCAGGGTTGCCTGACACCCGCCAGCTACCCACGACCCCCGCTGCAGGATTTTGAGACTGCTGGTGAGTGGAACACAGCTTCTGCTCCAGTCCAATCACGCGGGACCTGAGACTGCTCTGGTTGGGGAGAGAGAAATCCGGCCTACATAGGGCCACAAGCCTCTTCCGGTCAGAAAAGCACCGAGGCAGCTGGGGCGCAGGGTCGGCTGACACTCGCCAGCTACCCACAACACCCGCCACAGGATCTTAAGACTTCTGGTGAGTGGAGCACAGCTTCTGCTCCAATCCAATTGTGCGCGTGGGACCTGAGACTGCATTAGTTAGGGAAGCAGAAAACCGGCCTGAGTAGGACCACAGGCCTCTTCCGGCTGGACCAGCACCGGGGTACCATCAGCTACCCACGACCCCCGCCGCAGGATTTTGAGACTGCTGGTGAGTGGAACACAGCTTCTGCTCCAATCTTTAAACAGTGACAACGATAACAACTAACCCCAGAGATTACCAGATGGCGAAAGGTAAACGTAATAATCTTACTAACAGAAACCAAGACCACTCACCATCATCAGAACCCAGCACCCCCACTTCGCCCAGTCCAGGGCACCCCAACACACCAGAAAAGCTAGACACGGATCTAAAAGCATATCTCCTGATGATGGTAGAGGACTTCAAGAAGGACTTTAATAACACACTTAAAGAAATACAGGAGAACACTGCTAAACAGGTAGAAGACATTAAATAGGAAGCACAAAAATCCCTTAAAGAATTGCAGGAGAACACTGCTAAAGAGTTACAAATCCTTAAAGAAAAACAGGATAACATAATCAAACAGGTAGAAGTCCTTACAGAAAAACAGGAAAACACATCCAAACAGATGATGGAAATGAACAAAACCATACTAGACCTAAAAAGGGAAGTAGACACAATAAAGAAAACCCAAAATGAGGCAACACTGGAGATAGAAACCCTAGGAAAGAAATCTGGAACCATAGATACCAGCATCAGCAACAGAATACAAGAGATGGAAGAGAGAATCTCAGGTGCAGAAGATTCCATAGAGAACATCGGCACAACAATCAAGGAAAATGTAAAATGCAAAAAGATCCTAACTCAAAACATCCAAGAAATACAGGACACAATGAGAAGACCAAACCTACGGATAATAGGAGTGGATGAGAATGAAGATTTTCAACTCAAAGGACCAGCAAACATCTTCAACAAAATTATAGAAGAAAACTTCCCAAATCTAAAGAAAGAGATGCCCATGAACATACAAGAAGCCTACAGAACTCCAAATAGACTGGACCAGAAAAGAAATACCTCCCGACACATAATAATCAGAACAACAAATGCTCTAAATAAAGATAGAATACTAAAAGCAGTAAGAGAAAAAGGCCAAGTAACATATAAAGGCAAGCCTATCAGAATTACACCAGATTTTTCACCAGAGACTATGAAAGCCAGAAGATCCTGGACGGATGTTATACAGACACTAAAAGAACACAAATTCCAGCCCAGGCTACTATACCCAGCCAAACTCTCAATTAACATAGATGGAGAAACCAAAGTATTCCACGACAAAACCAAATTCACACATTATCTCTCCACGAATCCAGCCCTTCAAAGGATAATAACAGAAAAAAACCAATACAAGGACAGGAACCACGCCCTAGAAACAACAAGAAGGTAATCCCTCAACAAACCTAAAAGAAGACAGCCACAAGAACAAAATGCCAACTTTAACAACAAAAATAACAGGAAACAACAATTACTTTTCCTTAATATCTCTTAATATCAATGGACTCAACTCCCCGATAAAAAGACATAGACTAACAAACTGGCTACACAAACAAGACCCAACATTTTGCTGCTTACAGGAAACTCATCTCAGAGAAAAGGATAGACACTACCTCAGAATGAAAGGCTGGAAAACAATTTTCCAAGGAAATGGTATGAAGAAACAAGCTGGAGTAGCCATTCTAATATCTGATAAGATTGACTTCCAACCCAAAGTCATTAAAAAAGACAGGGAGGGACACTTCATACTCATCAAAGGTAAAATCCTCCAAGAGGAACTATCAATCCTGAATATCTATGCTCCAAATACAAGGGCAGCCACATTCATTAAAGAAACTTTAGTAAATCTCAAAGCACACATTGCACCTCATGCAATAATAGTGGGAGACTTCAACACACCACTTTCACCAATGGACAGATCATGGAAACAGAAACTAAACAGGGACACAGAGAAACTAAGAGAAATTATGAATCAAATGGATCTGGCAGATATCTACAGAACATTCTATCCTAAAACAAAAGGATATACCTTCTTCTCAGCACCTCATGGTACCTTCTCCAAAATTGACCACATAATTGGTCACAAAACAGGCCTCAACAGATACAAAAATATTGAAATTGTCCCATGCATCCTATCAGATCACCATGGACTAAGGCTGATCTGCAATAACAAAATAAATAATAGAAAGCCAACCTTCACGTGGAAACTGAACAACACTCTTCTCAATGATACCTTGGTCAAGGAAGGAATAAAGAAAGAAATTAAGGACTTTTTAGAGTTCAATGAAAATGAAGCCACAACATACCCAAACTTATGGGACGCAATGAAAGCATTTCTAAGAGGAAAACTCATAGCTCTGAGTGCCTCCAAAGGGAAACTAGAGAGAGCACACATTAGCAGCTTGACAACACACCTAAAAGCACTAGAACAAAAGGAAGCAAATTCACCCAAGAGGAGTAGACGGAAGGAAATAATCAAACTCAGGGGTGAAATCAACCAAGTGGAAACAAGAAAAACTATTCAAAGAATCAACCAATCAAGGAGCTGGTTCTTTGAGAAAATCAACAAGATAGATAAACCCTTAGCCAGACTCACTAGAGGGCACAGGGAAAGCATCCTAATTAAAAAAATCAGAAATGAAAAAGGAGACATAACAACAGATCCTGAAGACATCCAAAACACCATCAGATCCTTCTACCAAAGGCTATACTCAACAAAACTGGAGAACCTGGATGAAATGGAGAAGTTCCTAGACAGATACCAGGTACCAAAGTTGAATCAAGATCAGGTTAATGATCTAAACAGCCCTATATCCCCCAAAGAAATAGAAGCAGTCATTAATAGTCTCCCAACTAAAAAAAGCCCAGGACCAGATGGGTTTAGTGCAGAGTTCTATCAGACCTTCAAAGAAGATCTAATCCCAGTTCTTCACAAACTATTCCACAAAATAGAAACAGAAGGTACTCTACCCAACTCATTCTATGAAGCCACAATTACTCTGATACCTAAACCACAAAAAGACCCAACAAAGATAGAAAACTTCAGACCAATATCCCTTATGAATATTGATGCAAAAATCCTCAATAAAGTTCTTGCTAACCGAATCCAAGAACACATCAAAACAATCATCCATAGTGACCAAGTAGGTTTCATCCCAGGGATGCAGGGATGGTTCAATATACGGAAATCCATCAACGTAATCCAGTATATAAACAAACTCAAAGACAAAAACCACATGGTCATCTCGTTAGATGCGGAAAAAGCATTTGACAAGATCCAACACCCATTCATGATAAAAGTCTTGGAAAGATCAGGAATTCAAGGCCCATACCTAAACATGATAAAAGCAATCTACAGCAAACCAGTAGCCAACATCAAAGTAAATGGTGAGAAGCTTGAAGCAATCCCTCTAAAATCAGGGACTAGACAAGGCTGTCCACTTTCTCCATACCTATTCAACATTGTACTTGAAGTCCTAGCCAGAGCAATTCGACAACAAAAGGAGATCAAAGGGATACAAATTGGAAAAGATGAAGTCAAAATATCACTTTTTGCAGATGATATGATAGTATATATAAGTGACCCTAAAAATTCCACCAGAGAACTCCTAAACCTGATAAACAGCTTCGGTGAAGTAGCTGGATATAAAATTAACTCAAACAAATCAATGGCCTTTCTCTACACAAAGAATAAACAGGCTGAGAAAGAAATTAGGGAAACAACACCCTTCTCAATAGTCACAAATAATATAAAATATCTTGGCGTGACTCTAACTAAGGAAGTGAAAGATCTGTATAATAAAAACTTCAAGTCTCTGAAGAAAGAAATTATAGAAGATCTCAGAAGATGGAAAGATCTCCCATGCTCATGGATTGGCAGGATCAACATTGTAAAAATGGCTATCTTGCCAAAAGCAATCTACAGATTCAATGCAATCCCCATCAAAATTCCAAATCAATTCTTCAACGAATTAGAAAGTGCAATCTGCAAATTCATCTGGAATAACAAAAAACCTAGGATAGCAAAAACTCTTCTCAAGGATAAAAGAACCTCTGGTGGAATCACCATGCCGGACCTAAAGCTCTACTACAGAGCAATTGTGATAAAAACTGCATGGTACTGGTATAGTGACAGACAAATAGACCAATGGAATAGAATTGAAGACCCAGAAATGAACCCACACACCTATGGTCACTTGATCTTCGACAAGGGAGCTAAAAACATCCAGTGGAAGAAAGACAGCATTTTCAACAAATGGTGCTGGCACAACTGGTTGTTAACATGTAGAAAAATGCGAATCGATCCATTCCTATCTCCTTGTACTAAGGTCAAGTCTAAGTGGATCAAGGAACTTCACATAAAACCAGAGACACTGAAACTTATAGAGGAGAAAGTGGGGAAAAGCCTTGAAGATATGGGCACAGGGGAAAAATTCCTGAATAGAACAGTAATGGCTTGTGCTGTAAGATCGAGAATTGACAAGTGGGACCTCATGAAACTACAAAGCTTCTGCAAGGCTAAAGACACCATCAATAAGACAAAAAAACCACCAACAGATTGGGAAAGGATCTTCACCTATCCTAAATCAGATAAGGGACTAATATCCAATATATATAAAGAACTGAAGAAGGTGGACTCCAGAAAGTCAAATAACCCCATTAAAAAATGGGGCTCAGAACTGAACAAAGAATTCTCACCTGAGGAATACCGAATGGCAGAGAAGCACCTGAAAAAATGTTCAACATCCTTAATCATCAGGGAAATGCAAATCAAAACAACCCTGAGATTCCACCTCACACCAGTCAGAATGGCTAAGATCAAAAATTCAGGTGACAGCAGATGCTGGCGAGGATGTGGAGAAAGAGGAACACTCCTCCATTATTGGTGGGATTGCAAGCTTGTACAACCACTCTGGAAATCAGTCTGGCGGTTCCTCAGAAAATTGGACATAGTACTACCGGAGGATCCAGCAATACCCCTCCTGGGCATATATCCAGAAGATGTCCCAACCGGTAAAAAGGACACATGCTCCACTATGTTCATAGCAGCCCTATTTATAATAGCCAGAAGCTGGAAAGAACCCAGATGTCCCTCAACAGAGGAATGGATACAGAAATTATGGTACATTTACACAATGGAGTACTACTCAGCTATTAAAAAGAATGAATTTATGAAATTCCTAGCCAAATGGATGGACCTGGAGGGCATCATCTTGAGTGAAGTAACACAATCACAAAAGAACTCACACAATATGTATTCATTGATAAGTGGATATTAGCCCAAAACTTAGGATACCCAAGATATAAGATACAATTTGATAAACGCATGAAACTCAAGAAGAATGAAGACCAAAGTGTGGACACTGCACCTTCTTAGAATTGGGAACAAAACACCCAGGGAAGGAGTTACAGAGACAAAGTTAGTAGCTGTGATGAAAGGATGGACCATTTAGAGACTGCTGTATCCAGGGATCCGTCCCATAATCAGCTTCTAAACGCTGACACCATTGCATACACTAGCAAGATTTTGCTGAAAGGACCCAAATATAGCTGTCTCTTGTGAGATGATGCCGGGGCCTAGCAAACACAGGAGTGGATGTTCACAGTCAGCTATTGGATGTATCACAGGGCTCCCAATGGAGAAGCTAGAGAAAGTACCCAAGGAGCTAAAGGGATCTGCAACCCTATTGTTGGAACAACATGATGTACTAACCAGAACCCTGGAGCTCTTGTCTCTAGCTGCATATGTATCGAAAGATGGTCTAGTCGGCCATCAATGGAAAGAGAGGCCCATTGGACTTGCAAACTTTATATGCCCCAATATAGGGGAATGCCAGGGCCAAAAGAATGGGAATGGGTAGGTAGGGAAGTGGGGGGCGCTATGGGGGACTTTTGGGATAGTATTGGAAATGTAATTGAGGAAAATATGTAATAAAAATATATAAAAAAAAAAGAAAGAAAGAAATTAAGGACTTTTTAGAGTTCAATGAAAATGAAGCCACAACATACCCAAACTTATGGGACGCAATGAAAGCATTTCTAAGAGGAAAACTCATAACTCTGAGTGCCTCCAAAAGGAAACTAGAGAGAGCACACATTAGCAGCTTGACAACACACCTAAAAGCACTAGAACAAAAGGAAGCAAATTCACCCAAGAGGAGTAGACAGCAGGAAATAATCAAACTCAGGGGTGAAATCAACCAAGTGGAAACAAGAAAAACTATTCAAAGAATCAACCAATAAAGGAGCTGTTTCTTTGAGAAAATCAACAAGATAGATAAACCCTTAGCCAGACTCACTAGAGGGCACAGGGAAAGCATCCTAATTAAAAAAATCAGAAATGAAAAAGGAGACATAACAACAGATCCTGAAGACATCCAAAACACCATCAGATCCTTCTACCAAAGGCTATACTCAACAAAACTGGAGAACCTGGATGAAATGGAGAAGTTCCTAGACAGATACCAGGTACCAAAGTTGAATCAAGATCAGGTTAATGATCTAAACAGCCCTATATCCCCCAAAGAAATAGAAGCAGTCATTAATAGTCTCCCAACTAAAAAAAAGCCCAGGACCAGATGGATTTAGTGCAGAGTTCTATCAGACCTTCAAAGAAGATCTAATCCCAGTTCTTCACAAACTATTCCACAAAATAGAAACAGAAGGTACTCTACCCAACTCATTCTATGAAGCCAGGATTACTCTGATACCTAAACCACAAAAAGACCCAACAAAGATAGAAAACTTCAGACCAATATCCCTTATGAATATTGATGCAAAAATCCTCAATAAAGTTCTTGCTAACCGAATCCAAGAACACATCAAAACAATCATCCATCCTGACCAAGTAGGTTTCATCCCAGGGATGCAGGGATGGTTCAATATACGGAAATCCATCAACGTAATCCAGTATATAAACAAACTCAAAGACAAAAACCACATGGTCATCTCCTTAGATGCGGAAAAAGCATTTGACAAGATCCAACACCCATTCATGATAAAAGTCTTGGAAAGATCAGGAATTCAAGGCCCATACCTAAACATGATAAAAGCAATCTACAGCAAACCAGTAGCCAACATCAAAGTAAATGGTGAGAAGCTTGAAGCAATCCCTCTAAAATCAGGGACTAGACAAGGCTGTCCACTTTCTCCATACCTATTCAACATTGTACTTGAAGTCCTAGCCAGAGCAATTCGACAACAAAAGGAGATCAAAGGGATACAAATTGGAAAAGATGAAGTCAAAATATCACTCTTTGCAGATGATATGATAGTATATATAAGTGACCCTAAAAATTCCACCAGAGAACTCCTAAGCCTGATAAACAGCTTCGGTGAAGTAGCTGGATATAAAATTAACTCAAACAAATCAATGGCCTTTCTCTACACAAAGAATAAACAGGCTGAGAAAGAAATTAGGGAAACAACACCCTTCTCAATAGTCACAAATAATATAAAATATCTTGGCGTGACTCTAACTAAGGAAGTGAAAGATCTGTATAATAAAAACTTCAAGTCTCTGAAGAAAGAAATTATAGAAGATCTCAGAAGATGGAAAGATCTCCCATGCTCATGGATTGGCAGGATCAACATTGTAAAAATGGCTATCTTGCCAAAAGCAATCTACAGATTCAATGCAATCCCCATCAAAATTCCAAATCAATTCTTCAACGAATTAGAAAGTGCAATCTGCAAATTCATCTGGAATAACAAAAAACCTAGGATAGCAAAAACTCTTCTCAAGGATAAAAGAACCTCTGGTGGAATCACCATGCCGGACCTAAAGCTCTACTACAGAGCAATTGTGATAAAAACTGCATGGTACTGGTATAGTAACAGACAAATAGACCAATGGAATAGAATTGAAGACCCAGAAATGAACCCACACACCTATGGTCACTTGATCTTCGACAAGGGAGCTAAAAACATCCAGTGGAAGAAAGACAGCATTTTCAACAAATGGTGCTGGCACAACTGGTTGTTAACATGTAGAAGAATGCGAATCGATCCATTCCTATCTCCTTGTACTAAGGTCAAGTCTAAGTGGATCAAGGAACTTCACATAAAACCAGAGACACTGAAACTTATAGAGGAGAAAGTGGGGAAAAGCCTTGAAGATATGGGCACAGGGGAAAAATTCCTGAATAGAACAGTAATGGCTTGTGCTGTAAGATCGAGAATTGACAAGTGGGACCTCATGAAACTACAAAGCTTCTGCAAGGCTAAAGACACCATCAATAAGACAAAAAAACCACCAACAGATTGGGAAAGGATCTTCACCTATCCTAAATCAGATAAGGGACTAATATCCAATATATATAAAGAACTGAAGAAGGTGGACTCCAGAAAGTCAAATAACCCCATTAAAAAATGGGGCTCAGAACTGAACAAAGAATTCTCACCTGAGGAATACCGAATGGCAGAGAAGCACCTGAAAAAATGTTCAACATCCTTAATCATCAGGGAAATGCAAATCAAAACAACCCTGAGATTCTACCTCACACCAGTCAGAATGGCTAAGATCAAAAATTCAGGTGACAGCAGATGCTGGCGAGGATGTGGAGAAAGAGGAACACTCCTCCATTGTTGGTGGGATTGCAAGCTTGTACAACCACTCTGGAAATCAGTCTGGCGGTTCCTCAGAAAATTGGACATAGTACTACCGGAGGATCCAGCAATACCTCTCCTGGGCATATATCCAGAAGATGTCCCAACCGGTAAAAAGGACACATGCTCCACTATGTTCATAGCAGCCCTATTTATAATAGCCAGAAGCTGGAAAGAACCCAGATGTCCCTCAACAGAGGAATGGATACAGAAATTATGGTACATTTACACAATGGAGTACTACTCAGCTATTAAAAAGAATGAATTTATGAAATTCCTAGCCAAATGGATGGACCTGGAGGGCATCATCTTGAGTGAAATAACACAATCACAAAAGAACTCACACAATATGTATTCACTGATAAGTGGATATTAGCCCAAAACTTAGGATACCCAAGATATAAGATACAATTTGATAAACGCATGAAACTCAAGAAGAATGAAGACCAAAGTGTGGACACTGTGCACCTTCTTATTATTGGGAACAAAACACCCAGGGAAGGAGTTACAGAGACAAAGTTCGTAGCTGTGATGAAAGGATGGACCATTTAGAGACTGCCTTATCCAGGGAACTATCCCATAATCAGCTTCTAAACGCTGACACCATTGCATACACTAGCAAGATTTTGCTGAAAGGACCCAAATATAGCTGTCTCTTGTGAGATGATGCCGGGGCCTAGCAAACACAGGAGTGGATGTTCACAGTCAGCTATTGGATGTATCACAGGGCTCCCAATGGAGAAGCTAGAGAAAGTACCCAAGGAGCTAAAGGGATCTGCAACCCTATTGTTGGAACAACATGATGTACTAACCAGAACCCCGCAGCTCTTGTCTCTAGCTGCATATGTATCGAAAGATGGCCTAGTCGGCCATCTATGGAAAGAGAGGCCCATTGGACTTGCAAACTTTATATGCCCCAATATAGGGGAATGCCAGGGCCAAAAGAATGGGAATGGGTGTGTAGGGAAATGGGGGGCGCTATGGGGGACTTTTGGGATAGCATTGGAAATGTAATTGAGGAAAATATGTAATAAAAATATTTAAAAAAAAAGAATTGCAGGAGAACACTGCTAAACAGGTAGAAGACATTAAAGAGGAAGTACAAAAATCCCTTAAAGAATTGCAGGAGAACACTGCTAAACAGGTAGAAGACATTAAAGAGGAAGCACAAAAATCCATTAAAGAATTGCAGGAAAACCAGACCAAACAAGTGATGGAATTGAATAAAACCATCCAAGACCTAAAAAGGGAAGTAGAAACAATGAAGAAAACCCAAATTGAGGCAACACTGGAGATAGAAACACTAGGAAAGAAATCTGGAACCATAGATACGAGCATCAGCAAAAGAATACAAGAGATGGAAGAGAGAATCTCAGGTGCAGAAGACTCCATAGAGAACATCGGCACAACAATCAAAGAAAATACAAAATCCAAAAAGATCCTAACTCAAAATATCCAGGAAATCCAGGACAAAGTGAGAAGACCAAACCTACGGATAATAGGAGTAGATGAGAATGAAGATTTTCAACTCAAAGGACCAGCAAATATATTCAACAAAATTATAGAAGAAAACTTCCCAAACCTAAAGAAAGAGATGCCCATGAACATACAAGAAGCTTACAGAACTCCAAATAGACTGGACCAGAAAAGAAATTCCTTCCGACACATAATAATCAGAACAACAAATGCACTAAATAAAGATAAAATACTAAAAGCAGTAAGGGAAAAAGGTCAAGTAACATATAAAGGCAAGCCTATCAGAATTACACCAGATTTTTCACCAGATACTATGAAAGCCAGAAGGGCCTGGACAGATGTTATACAGAAACTAAGAGAACACAATTTCCAGCCCAGGCTACTATACCCAGCCAAACTCTCAATTACCATAGATGGAGAAACCAAAGTATTCCACGATAAAACCAAATTCACACATTATCTTTCCACGAATCCAGCACTTCAAAGGATAATAACAGAAAAAAACCAATACAAGGACGGAAACCACGTCATAGAAAAAGCAAGAAGGTAATCCCTCAACAAACCTAAAAGAAGACAGCCACAAAAACAGAACACCAACTCTAACAACAAAAATAAAAGGAAGCAACAATTACTTCTCCCTAATATCTCTTAATATCAATGGACTCAACTCCCCAATAAAAAGACATAGACTAACAGGCTGGCTACAGAAACAGGACCCAACATTTTGCTGCTTACAGGAAACTCATCTCAGAGAAAAAGATAGACACTACCTCAGAATGAAAGGCTGGAAAACAATTTTTCAAGCAAATGGTAGGAATAAACAAGCTGGAGTAGCCATTATAATATCTGATAAGATTGACTTCCAACCCAAAGTCATCAAAAAAGACAAGGAAGGGCACTTCATTCTCATCAAAGGGAAAATCCTCCAAGAGGAACTATCAATTCTGAATATCTATGCCCCAAATACAAGGGCAGCCTCATTCATTAAAGATACTTCAGTAAAGCTCAAAGCACACATTGCACCTCACACAATAATAGTGGGAGACTTCAACACACCACTTTCACCAATGGACAGATCATGGAAACAGAAACTAAACAGGGACACAGAGGTTATGAAACAAATGGATCTGACAGATATCTACAGAACATTTTATCCTAAAACGAAAGGATATACCTTCTTCTCAGCACCTCACGGTACCTTCTCCAAAATTGACCACATAATTGGTCACAAAACAAGCCTCAATATATACAAAAATATTGAAATTTTCCCATGCACCCTATCAGATCACCATGGACTAAGACTGATCTTCAATAACAAAATAAATAATAGAAAGCCAACACACATGTGGAAACTAAACAACACTCTTCTCAATGATACCTTGGTCAAGGAAGGAATAAAGAAAGAAATTAAGGACTTTCTGGAGTTTAATGAAAATGAAGCCACAACATACCCAAACTTATGGGACACACTGAAAGCATTTCTAAGAGGAAAACTCATAGCTCTGAGTGCCTCCAAAAAGAAACTAGAGAGAGCACACATTAGCAGCTTGACAACACACCTAAAAGCTCTAGAACAAAAGGAAGCAAATTCACCCAAGAGGAGTAGACGGCAAGAAATAATCAAACTCAGGAGTGAAATCAACCAAGTGGAAACAAGAAGAACAATTCAAAGAATCAACCAATCGAGGAGCTGGTTCTTTGAGAAAATCAACAAGATAGATAAACCCTTAGCCAGACTCACTAGAGGGCATAGGGAAAGTACTCTAATTAACAAAATCAGAAATGAAAAGGGAGACATAACAACAGACCCTGAAGAAATCCAAAACACCATCAGATCATTCTACAAAAGGCTATACTCAACAAAACTGGAGATCCTGGATGAAATGGACAAGTTTCTAGACAAATACCAGGTACCAAAGTTAAATCAAGATCAGGTTAATGATCTAAACAGTCCCATATCCCCTAAAGAAATAGAAGCAGTCATTAATAGTCTCCCAACCAAGAAAAGCCCAGGACCAGATGGGTTTAGTGCAGAGTTCTATCAAACCTTCAAAGAAGAACTAATCCCAGTTCTTCACAAACTATTCCACAAAATAGAATCAGAAGGTACTCTACCCAACTCATTCTATGAAGCCACAATTACTCTGATACCTAAACCACATAAAGACCCAACAAAAATAGAGAACTTGATTCTTACATTTGCCTTTCTCCATCTGGTAATCTCTGGCATTAGTTGTTATAGGTGTCTCTGACTGGAGCTTATTCCTCCTGTGATTCTGTTAGCCTCTGTTAGTAGTCCTGGGAGTCCAGCTCTCTCCTGAGTCTCAGTGGTCAGAGTACTTTCTGCAGGCAAGCTCTCCTCTTGTGGTGAAGGTGCACAGAGGTCTGGCATTCAGATCTGCCTCCTGGCTGAAGATGAAGGCCCGAAACAGGTCCTGTCCCAGAAGATGTGTTTCCTCTGCAGTCCACACGCTCACCTGCACAAACTGGTCTCTCAGGGACCGGGACACAAGATGGCTCTCTCACCAGCTTTGGCAATCAGAGCCCTCCCAGGTGGCCACCCAGCCTTCCTCTGGTGGGGAAGGTGCCCAGATGTCTGGAGCCCAAAACAGGGTCTGTCCCAGAAGCTGTGTTGCTTTTGCAGTCTGCTGGCTCACCCTCCTCAGTCCCATGTTGTGTTTTGTAAAAAAGAAAAGGAAGCCAGGGATATGTTTGGTGGAGGCACGGTATGGTGTGGGGGAAGGACGTTCCTCTGTGGGGCCATGGTGATGGATATCTTCCCCCTGAGGTACCAGCCACACAAAGAGTTTAGTATAAAATATTTACAGCATGGGGAGTTGAGGGGTAGTAGAGACAGAGAAAAGCAGAGAAAGAGGGAGAGAGAGGGGGGAGAGAGAGACAGAGACAGAGAAAAGCAGAGAGGTGGGGAAGACAGAGAGAGAGAGAGAAGAGGGAGAGGAGTAGAGGCTGGCCATGAGCAAGTGGAGAGAGAGCAGGAAGGGGAATGGAGAGAGATGGAACAGAGGGGAAAGGGGGAAGAGAGCAAGAGTGAAAGGATGGGGTGAGCACCCCCTTTTATAGTGAGTCAGGCATACCTGGCTATTGCCAGGTAACTGTGGAGCAGAACCTAGAAGAAATGCTAACAGATAAAAAGGCATTACCGCACAACCACCAGTTTTACTTGTTGGACTTTTTCCAAATAGACATCTTGTTTAGCCTAAGAAAGTTAGGAAGGTTATCAAATTCTTTCATTTCATTATTATCATTCCCACTTTTGTTTCAGGAAGTGTTTAAATTATATTTTTACCAAAAGTTTGGAACTGAAGCTTTAACTCATTCAAGCTTTGAAAAATATCAGCCAAATAATCTATATGGAAAGGCCTGGCATCAAATGCAAAGCAGTTTGTCAAACTTGTCTCATTGTCAATGCTACATCACATATACTAAGATGTCTTCATATGACTTGGGCTTTTCCCAACATGATACTTTTAGGATAATCACTCTACTTAGGGTAGCATGCTTCCACAATTCTAGAAACAGCAACTATCTGGACCAAAACAAACATGGCACTTATTTTATTGATGATAGCAATCTCAGGGCCCACTCATATTCAAATGAATGAAAAAACAGGTTCTCTCTCAGTAAGGAGTCAGAAGATCACATTTAGATCATGTCTAGCTGAAAGAAAAAAAGCAGCACTGAAAAACATTTTTGGAAAATATAATCTGCCACAGCCAATTTCTGAAAGTTAGGAAAGAATATGGACAATAAATTCTCAATGTCACAGGTCCTTCCAATCTCCACTTACCTTCTGCTCTCATATGATTAGTGTGCCACAATAACTTCTTGGGTTATTAATAAAAAATGTTGGAGCCAAAATCCAGTAATTCTGATAAGATACATATGTTTCCCTTTTTCCAGTGGCCACATTTTGTGATAACGCATAGAGTTTTGCCATGGACTCTCACTGACAAGTGCTAGAGGAAAAACAGAAGTGCTGAAGATGCCTTTGCAGGGTCGTTTCTTATAATCCCAAGCCTCCCCTTCATTCACTCACTGTAAAGATTATCTTTTATACTAAAGATAATGTTTACCTGTTACAAAACTCCAGTAATATAGATCTGGTATTGTGGCCCTATGGACACAGGTTTCTATCAACACACAAGTCATACTTCATGCTGCAAAGTGACCATTCCTGGTCCAGTTAGTAGCAGAAATTATAACTGCTTCTTTGGACTAATGAATTTTGCCAATAATTCTCACAGCCTATCTCAAGCTACAAATGAAGTGGCTATGCAGCCAGTTAAAATTCTCTGGTTAGCAGCAAATGAAGACCATCAAAAAAAAAAAACCCACAGCTAGGCACAGTACAAGAGAGCAGTGGATCTTGGGAGCCTAGTACCATCATCACCTTCACATATCCTTCATCTATGGCCTGGGGAACATCTCAGAAGAGAAAGTGGAAAGATTGTAAACCCCAGAATACCAGTAAGTCTACTATGAAACAGTTTCTCCTAGATATGGCTGCATAAACAAGGCCAGAACTATAGAAATAGCAATGGACATGCTAACATGGAAGGGAGAAATTTTAAGAGTCTCCACCCCTAGATTTAAAAAAAAATGCAGGTAAATATTGACTGCTGGGAGAAGGAAATGATGATCCCCTTATTGGTTGTCCAATGCAGAGTGGTCAGCCTCGAAACCATATACACACAAACAACAAAAATGAACTCAACAGGAGATAAATATACATATGTGTATGTCTGTAACAAATCCGATCAAAGAAAGAAGTTGTCAATTTGAGAGTGGCAGGCATGGAAGGTATTTGAAAAAGGATAACTTAGAAGCCTGGCAGAAGGAAAAGAGGAGAAGTGATGTAATTCTATTTCAATTAAAACATTTTAAAATCTCTCCTTGCAATGTACAAAAAGACACTTTGTCCACAGTCTTGTTCTTATATCAGTCAGGAGCAGAGCAGATGGCAGTCCTTTGTTCATCCTAGCTTGATGCCTGGCTCGATGACCAAACTGTCTTATGCCTAGGACTCATAAAAAGCAACCCAAATCAAATCAAATCCAGGCAGTGAAGCACTGGAGGAGGAAGACAGAAATCTGTGAACCACCGTGCCACTCACAGACCTGCCCTTCTGTCCATGGCACAGGCAGACCACTAACACCCACTTGCCAGCACACCATGCAGCATGGATGAAGAATGTTGCCCAGTGGCCAGCCTGAAGTGGAAGCCACCACAAGGTGCAAGTATGTGGTGCTCAGATGGGAGAGAAAGAGAAGTGGAGCAGCTAAGCATTATGGAGAGAGATGGAACTAGAGACCTGAGGGTGGAGAGGAGTAGCCTTGTTATGAGTGGCCAGCCTAGCCACCTAGGGCCATGGTGAAGTCCACTGTGGGCCATGTCTGGGTCTGTGACTATGCAGCAGCAGGGGTTGGGACTGTGCATAGCTGTCCCTGCCCCTCATCGGATGGAGTCAGTGCTCAGAAGAGCTGGCCCCATCTCTCAACAGTGGTGACACTCAGGAAAGCAGAACTTGCACCTTACCTGGTCAGAGCAGGGGCAGGTGAGCCAGCTCAGGAGGTGAGAGTTCAGGAGAGCTGGCCCCAGGCATGGGTCTGAGAGTGACATCTTGTCACCCCTTACCCGTCACCATTTGCAGTAGTATGGAGACCTGACCCTGAAATCATGAAAGCAGGAGAGCTGACCCTGCCCCTTGCCAGCTGCAGCACCTGAGAAATGAGGCTCTGCACCTCATCTGGGCAGCACAGTAGAGCTTGCCCTGGTTGAGGGGGTACAGGCAAGTCATCCCTGAGGGAGACTTGGCCCTGCCACTCGTCTGGCGAGAGGTGGCATGGGTGCAGGGGTGATGCCCTCTCCCTCCTCCCCTGAAGTAGCAAGGAGAACTTGACTCTGGGGTTATAAGGGCAGGAAAGCTAGCCCTGCCTCATCACTGGCTGTAGCACTCAGGAGAGAGGGCCTATACCTTGCCTGGGCAATAAATAGAGTAAAGCTGGCCCGATGGCAAAGACACAGGTGAGCCAACCCCTCACAGGCTGCAATACTTGCAAGTGTGAGACCCAAACGTTGACTGGGCAGCACGGTGGAGCTGGTTCTGGAGGGATGGGTGTGGGTGAGCCATCCCAGAGGTCATGCGAGCAGGAGAGCTGACCCTGCTACCTGCTGATGGCAGCATTGGGTGGACTAGCTGGAGCAGTGCTGGAGAGCTTGCTCTAGTGGTGCAGATAAGCAAGAGCTCAGCTACCACCCAAGCCCAGATCCAGGGCTCTGAATTGGCCCACCCCAACATCTATATCATCTGCAAATGTTTGGGACATGTGAAAGGACCTGTTCTGCTGATTCAAGGCTGCAGGCTCTCCATGAATCAGAGCAACAATGGGATAACCAGGAGGAATCCCAATGAGCATCCAATATTGATGGTGTCACAGAAGCCAGGAACCTCAAACCAGATCAATGTCTCATCTCACTGAACATCTGCAAGTGAAGATGTGTGGGCAAAGGGGCATCCTGTGGGACACACTGACATACTACAACTTCCACGATGAGATGCTTTCTATGTGTTTTGTTGTTGTTTGTGTGTTTTGTATTTTGTTGAGGAGGTTTGACGGGTGAAGGTCAGATATGAGAGGATGAGATGAGAGGGCCTGAAGTGCATGATGTGAAACTCACAAAGAATCAATAGAAAGTTAAAAAAATTAAAAAGAAAAGAAAAACTCATGGGTTATACTACTGAAAAATAAAAATAAAATGCATGCTGGGTCCAGGGAGATCTGTTATGCTTTGCATTTTACAGGTGTGTGAAACTACCTTCCTTCTCATGGTCCCTTCTCCCCCATACTACTAAAAAGCCTTGCTTTGCCATCCTGTGACCTTGGAGCTTCCCAGGGAATCGTGGACCAATGTGCTCAACCACATTTCCATTGCTGAATATCTCATTCCAGAAGACCTCTATGGCATCATTACCTGCAGTTTTCACCACGGAGCCTATCAGACTGACATTTGGAGCTTTTCCCACTTCCATCAATTGCACATGATATTCAAGTTTTCTAGCACTTTCCTCCTTTCCATCAATCTATTCAAGGATGCTTTCGTATTAAAGCGATAGTTGGGTTCCAACGTGTGTACAGTTTTGGAATGAGTTGCATAAATAAAACTGAAGGGCAGGCTAGAATACTTTGGGGCCATGTGCTTTAACCAAGAGGATATTGCATTGTGGCTTTCAAATAATCCTAATGTTGCTTTTATAGGAAGGAAACATTTGTGTCTCATCAATTGTATGTATGGTGACACATTTATCTTAAAAATAAAAATAAGCCTTCATAGTGGTTATAATTCTGTATATTAATTACATACAGAGAGCTAGTAACATTCTATATTATCTTTAAATATATATGACCGTAGATGACATCACTTCATGACTTTATCTCTGCATTATAAAGATGAAAATGTAGTTTGGAATAATAAAAATGTAGATACTCACAGCCAACCATCTGACTGAGCACGAGTACCCCAATGGAAGAGCTAGGGGAAGGGATGAAGAAACTGAAGGGGATTACAACCCCATAGAAAGAATAACATCAACTATCTGAACCACTCAGAGCTTCAGAGACTAAACCACCACCCAAAGAGTATACACAGAGGAATCTGTGACTCCAGATACATATGTAGCAGATGCCTTATCTGGGTTCATTGGGAGGGGAAGCCCTTGGTCCTGTGGAGGCTCAATGCCCCAGCATAGGAGTGGGTAAACTGGTGGAAGAGCACCCTCATAGAGGCAAATAGGAGGGGGAGAAGAGGGATAGAATGGGGGTTGTGGAGGGGTAACTGGAAAGAGGATATTATTTGAATTGTAAATGAATAAAATGATTAATAAAATAAAAAACAATAAATATTTTTTTTAAAAAAAAAGAAAATGTAGTTTGGAAAATATACAGAACAGAAAAGCTTATTGGTGAGATTAGGTAAAGCAGGGGGTTCTGCAGAAGTTCCAGTTTTTAAATTGTCTTCATCTCCAGAATCATTTCAAAGTCAGTACCTATGGGAATAAAGTCTTGAAAGTGCCACTCTCCTGATCAGTAGGTGTTATACCCCTCAGGAATTCATTAAAGGAAGACAGCAGGGATGGTTTCCTTTGGTTTGCTTCCTAAACGGAAGTGCCTAAAAGTGTACAAATGACTGAAAAATGTTGTTTTCCTAGAACACATAAGATTTTTTTTAGTCCATATTGCATAAAGACCATAATGGGCTTTGTGGCTCCTCCATATTCTCCAGGCTTCTTCTACAGTTCAAGGACAGATGTTCCAGCTACCAATCTGTCAGCACGTGCACACGTTTGACTGAGAGCTTTCCTGGCTCTGTACAGTGTGCTTTGCCCAATGTGAAAGGTAACCCTCAATCAAAGGGTTGGAGTTGGAGTGCAACCACCTCAGCTCCTTGATTCCGCGGGTGGGATCTTTAGAAAGCTATTGACTGAGCTGCCAGCTGCCGATAACGTTGTGAGAGCACCCACAGCCATTTTTAAGTGACTGTTGCCCTTTTCTCCCAGTGCAGCACCAGGAGCTGAGAGACTCCACTTCTGCTCCATGCTAGCCCACCCCAAGCCGAGAGCTGCTGGCAGAGGACTACGCTGTTGCTGATCACAGTGGAGTAAAGAGCACAAATAAAGGCTTATGGAAGGACTGGGTCCTGAGTCACCTCAGGGCAGTTCCAGGTCACATGTACCTCTAGACTATGTGACATTTAGATGTCCCAGGTCACCCCAAGACAGATTATACTCTAGTCCTCTTTTGGCTTCATGACCTGTACTTGGAAGCTCTTATGAGACCTTCTTAACCTTCAAGAGAAAATAGATGATGAATGTTCAATGGTGTGCAGAATGGGCATGCTTTCCTACTCAGCCACACCAACAAGAAGCCATTGTGTCTTGGGTAATGAACCAAAACTCTAGCTCTAGGAGCAAGTCATTCTCTCACTGTCTCTCCTTTCCCATCTCGTTCTTTCTTCCCTCTTCCCCATGGCCCCTTTCCTTTTCTTTTTCTTTTTCTCATTCTTTCTCTCAGATTCTCTTTTTATTCCTTTGGCAGGGGTCTCACCATGTAGGGCTGCCTGCCTGACCTGGAACTTAACTATTTAGATAAGCCTGGCCACGAACACAGAGCAATCTGCCTGCCTCTGCCTTCTCAATAGTGGGATTACAGACATGGCTATCTCATTCTGCTTGCTGTATCAGGCATCCCAAGGAAGTGTCTCCTGTCCCAATCCTCTGTTTCCAGCATCACAATGTGTGATTTCAGCTGATTCACTGGAATCAAGAAGTTGGCAAATAACCATAATATCTGAGGACCAGAGACTGTTACATAATCATCCTTTGGTGGAGACAATGAGGTCATATGTTTGCCCATCTAATTGCTGATCAGGGACACGTTTGATTGCAAATAATTTGCTCGCTGGCCCACAACTTAATTACTAAGTGTCTGAATCAACAAAGCTTTTAGATGTAGGTCTTGCCTAATGGTGCATTTGTTAGAGATCATTGCCTTCATTTGGCCCCTAAATGAAAGGTCTGGGGGATATGAGGGACCACTGCCAACACTGCTCTCAATGACCTCATATTGGAAAATATGCCAATTCCCACGGTTTATTCTCTAGCCAGCAATGGGCTTTATTGTTTATGTCCAGGGCCAAACAGAATGAGCGCCTCAGAGTGTCAGATATTGGTAAAACCTCTGGTGGAAGCACAATTTGGGGGAAAATTGGTGTTACTCAACCTAGAGAAAATGGTTCTCATTCCCAGTCTCATAAAGAAACTCTGTTGAGAGAAGTCGAGCAGGCATGTGCAGCCTTTCGGCATTTTCACACAATGTTGTCATCTCCAGAGTTCATGCTTGAGAAGCACACAATCAAATCATGCACACAAAAAGTGTTTTAAGTAACTTTATGATTTTGTGTTAGCCTGTATTCACAGCTATCCTGTGCTAAATGCAGCCTGTCAGTCGTGAGTTAAATATACCTGGGAAGAAATAGGCAAGAGAGGAGTCTATGGGTAGGCACCCACACAATAGAAGAGGACCTAGCTAGAGATCAAGGAGTCCCATGGTTGTCCTACTTAGAGTAATTTTTCCAGCTTAAGTGCTTCCCCCCATCTCATTAGACATACAGGAAGGTGGCTTGCATAGGATCATGGATGACACATTAGTGTGTTCTACAATGCTGTTGAAAATTACTTCTCAGAACACTGCCCTGTCTAGAGCAATGTAGAAGAGCAAATGCTGAGAAGTCAGGGTAGAAAGGCAGGGCAAATTATGGAAACCCGGAAATGTCCACCCATAGATATTCGAATGGTGATTTAAAAAAAAAAAAAAAAAGAGGTACCTCACTCCTGGACAACTATCATCATAGCCCTAATGCCTTGTAATGAATTCAAGACTCAAAAAACATTAATTTTTGAGGGTTATAAATTTCCTTTTTGGTGTTTTAATTGTTCAAAGTTTAAAGAATCTTGCTCTATGTACTATTGTTATTTTATCACTAAAGACCGCTATGTTCTTTTCTATTTCTTCAATTGCAATTTTAAATAAACACAGCAAGCTTTTAAATAATTGCAATGAAGTTGAATTTATCTATATGATTTTTAGAACACTAAACAAAGGCCTAATTTCCAACACTAAGTGGAAACACCCAGGTCTTGATGAGTGTCTGGCCTTCTAGAAGTTACAATGTCTCCCTTGGCCTCTTCTGATGCTCATCGCCTCCCACCAAATATAAGAAGGCTCAGTCTGAGTCCAGGAATCTTTGTGTGTGGCCAGAGCCTGAACACAGCAGGAAACAAAAACAAAACCACCAATGAAGCCTTCCTTGTTTCACTTGGTTGTGTTTCTTTCTAAAGCTTGCCATTAGGAATAAAGGGGGGGGGGGGAGATTTGTAAAGGAGCATGGACTACATATTAGTGTGTTCTACAATGCCTTGGAAAAGAATTTCTCAGATCACTGTCCTGTTGAGTGCACTGCAGATGAGCAAATATTGATAAGTCAGGGTAGAAAGACAGGGTAAATTATGGGGACCTGGAAAGAGAAAAGAGCCTCTCAACCCCATGTCTAGTTTAAAGACTTTCACTAAGCAAGAACTCCAGCACCATTTGTTGTGAACGTGGCCAACCTAGAGTCAACCTAGAGACACTTTGTGATGAAATTGCAATAAAGAAGGTTCAAAGTGGAAAATATTAAACCTTGGGTCAGGTCTCATTCTTTTCCCCATACATCATCTGAGAACTTTGTTTACTAATAAAATGTTCTACCTTCCCACCTCCCTGAGATCTAGATGGCTACCTTATGAATCGTAACCCTGTCAAGTGCTCATGAGAGCTATCCTAAGTTTCTGTTTAGATTCCTTAGCAATACTTTGAGGATGATTGCTTTTAACCCTCCCAAAATCATAATATGTCTATTGTAAAACGAAAATGAACTATGACTATCTTACAGAAGGTTGTAACCATGCTTTTGAGTATGCCTTAGCTTTCTTTCTGAGTGCCTCTTTCTCGATCCTCATGCTTAAGCCCAATGGTTAAAATACCTTACCAAAAAAATAAATAAATAAAAATTGAACAACAACAACAATGAAACTCTGTTTTATATTGAGTAGTCCTCAACTTCATTACTTTGTCAAAACCACAAATCCTGGTTTGGCCTGAATTGAGGTCTCTAAAAGATAAAGGGGACTCCTCAAGCTGCTTCAGGCGACAGAGTGGAGTTGTGCTTCCTTCCCTGTCTCCCTTGACAATAAAAAGCAAGAATAACTTCCAGAGAATTGTGGATCTTCCCTACTTTTGTATCCTGGAGCCCATCAGCCACCCACACAACACAATGGAACAAAACCTACCCTAGCCACTTGAACTCACAATCCTATTTGCAAATGAGATTTCAGAGTGCAGGCCGGCATGTGCTTGGCAGCTCATCTGCAGGCATTTGAAGCCCAAGGGCAAAAGCCTTTCCCTCTGGAATCTGTATCTTAATACAGCCTCACTGAGATGGACGAGCTGATCATTAAAAAAAAGAGCCTTGTTATCCAAAAGTGTGGTTTCTATTAGTCAGTGGTGTCCCATAATTATTTTATTCAGGAGAAGTCAACTGTTAACGGATTGATTTTTTCTCCGTTAATAAACAAGCATAGAAATGAAGGTTGTGAGGCCCAGAGTATCCCAGAAACACAAAATGATTGCTTAATTGAGGTTGCTTTTCTTTTTCCAAAGAACACCTTTAGGTGATGATACTGTTCAGGCTGTAATATTACTTTATGACTGAATCCCCTGTCTTGTAATCAGCATTTTTTTTCTTCTTTGACAGTGTGATTTGCTTTCAGTACGAGATCTAAACAAGTTTGGTCATTTGCTTAGAGAAATAAAAATGAATTTCGTACATGAGTCTGTGGGTTTTCTTAGCCTAGCAACATGCTGGTGGCTTGCAGTCTCCTCTAGTGAACGCTCTATGTGTGGCTTGCTGAATGAATACGTGATTGTGTCTGAATGTTATAATATATCCCCGCCTTCAAAGGAACACCGAAATTTCATTAATGCCATGTGAGTCAAAGAACAGCAAAGGGCCACACTGATGCATACATTCAGCATCAGGTTAAAATCCCAAGGGGGCACCAATTAGCAAGTTAAATGCAGTTTCTATTTCAAGCTAGATTGCAAAGCAATGGGATAATGCCACAGGCCTTTAAAGGGAATGCATTTTAATTGATCAACCTGTAGTCCTTGAATCCAAATGAGCCCTCTTCACATTCCCAAGGGGGGAACCCTAATTCTAGGTCAGCTCAAGAATGTAGAAGAGTATATTTCACAGGATGGCACATTCAAATGAGTAGTGTTCTTTCCATGGGCCTAATCATAATGGAAAGCTTATTTGTAAATCCTCTAACTGCTTGGGTTAAAAAGTGAGGGATTCATTTGGGTAATTGTCACCCACACCCACCCCACCCCCCTGCCCTGGGCTTTGCCACTAGAATAGCACTGCCAGGTATTCAGTGAGTAACCTTGGAAACAAAGATAATTACTTTCCAGTCTTCACTCTCAATGTAAAGATCACACAAAATGAGGAGTGGGAATGACTCTGTGTGGGCCCTTTTTCTGACGGTTGCTGTTCTGCAAAGAGAGAATTTCCAAGCATCTTGGCAAAGTCCTGGATCCAGTTGGGCCCTCTCTTTACATTCTCGATCAAGCACCACAGGGAGGAACAGGAGCAAATAGGAAAGTGTTTTAAGCAAGGTGCTCATGCAGATGAATTTGCTTCCCCCAGAACATTAAGTTCCCTGGGCACATCGTGAACATCCAGGAAATGTTGATAAAGTGAATGCTGTATTCAGATTCTACTGAAAATCATACCATTGCAGATCTGTACTGATAACTGGGCATGGTACCATGGTCCTGCACACAGTACTGTTTCTAGGGTTAGTTTTTTTTTCCCCTACAAAATCTTCAACTACTTGAACCTTGTTTATCTTTCATGGAAAAAGTTTATGAATGATATGTTTTTTCTTATAAATACTTAACATGAATAAGCCTGACTCAAGATGAATTCTGTTTGGGGATGTGATCTCATTATGTTATCCAGGGTAGTGTTCAACTACTTGGCTCCAGCAGTCCTCCTGCCTCGGGCCTCCCAAGTGATTGACACTACAGGTACAAGCCACACTATCAGTTTGATTGATGTATGCATGGGAGTTGTGTTTGTTTGTTTTGCTGGGGAACAAACCCAATAGTAGAAAAATTCTCTACCACAGAGCCATATACAAAGCTCAAAATAAATATTTTAAAAACTACTTAGTTGTAAAATATGTGACTTTTGAAAATGGTAACCTCATTGAAAGGAAAGATTCCTCTTTTCCTATAACATATGCACTGTCCAATGACTAATTTAATATGGAACTTTCTATATCATATAGATAGTGAAATTGAAACTTAACAACATAGCATACATATTAAATTCAAAGCTCTCCTAAATCCACTGAACTTGTCTCATAGCTTTACTCTGTATTATGCTGCAAATGTGCCTTGAAAGACTTTATTAAAAGGTGAAGACAGTTTTTATAGCATTAAACCAGACTTTAATTTTGAATCAGAACATAGATAATCTATATTTAAACAAAGTGAGCACTGAGTTAAATTTTATAGCCCTAGTCAACCATCCCAGAGAGGAAGGAGTGAGACAGCCTGAGGCATCACAGTCGCATAGCGTTTAGGACCTGCTGTGCTTTCAGAAGACAGGCTGGCACAGTTTGATGTGCACTACCTAGTATATGTATACTAGATGTAGATGACCAAGATAGACCACAGTCTGGCAGAACACCTGGGATCCCAAGTAGGTGGGAGCCAACAAGATAACCAGCCAATCTTTCTTTCAGAAAACAACCTCCATGGAATGGAAATGCAAGAGAGTCTTTTCCACTTGCGACATTCAGAAGTACACAGGCAGTGGGTTCCTCTGAAGCAACTAGAGCAATTATTCAGCTCCAGAAATACTGCTAAGATCTGTTCATACAGGGTAAGGAGACACGTTTGTTTTTCACATAGTCTGGCCCCTCACTGTGAGGTTGCTCATATGCTTCATCTTGGGTTATAATAGTAGTAGGCATTAATTAAATATATCCCCCTGCCCCTCTCCTGCATCCCCTCCCCCTCCTCCTCTCTTTGATTCAGGGCCTTGACATGTATCCCAGGCTGGCTTTAACCTAGTGATCCTGCTGCCTCAGATTACAAGTGGTGGTATACAGGCCTGGCACTGCTGTCTGGATAAATCTTCATCTTGGCAGGATGTACAGTCTGCTCCCTTTGCACAGCTATTGTGTGATCAATCCCTCCCTTCTCTTCCTATCACTCAGCTTTACTGGGTCTTAAAATGAACTCTGTTTAATCTGGAATATAAGATTATTGATCCTTCATGGAACAAAAATGTGTTCAATGTACAGGTCATCCTCAGATGGGAAGTAACATCAGTACAAAATTACCCATACGATATTTAAGCTCATATGCAATGATCAGCCAGCATAGTGTTTTCCATGGTACCTAATAACTCAGACGTCCCCACGTAGGCAATATGGGATTGGACTGTCTGGTACATATTTCTCTCTCCTTTAGGGAACATGTAGCTATCTGAAGGTAAGAAAATTAATTTGATAAAGATTCATATGTTGCATTTACTCAAATATTTATTTGAACTCATAAAAAGTTAATTGAGATAATTTAAAAGGTGAAGAAGACATTTCAAATATTGACCAAAAGACCGTGGGAAGGAACTTAAAGTACTTAACATCAAAATCACTGCGTGCACATTGCCATACCCCCTCCATAAAAATCACATCTCTCCTCAAAACCACACTCCCCAGGTGGTAAATTCGTGTGCTGATTTGCTCTGCAAGGTGCCAAAAATGTAGCTAAAGTGAGAAATGCAACCAAGTAAGAGGAAGAAATATAAATGTACAAACAGGATATTTTTGCTAGAGTCTTGGGCATTCAGGAGGTTTGTGATCATCATACAAATATATAAAATGTTCAGGAAGTTGTTTATTTCAACCCATTGTTTTCTCCCTCAGAAAAACACGTCAACGCTGCAAAAGAAAAAGAAAACATATCATTAGGGATTTTTTTCTCTTTAATTGTATTAAGATATGACTAACAAACAGAAACTGTATATTTACCATGCAATGTTATGTGATGTTTTGATATATGCATACACCATGAAGTGATTAAATCAAGTTAATTAGCGTCTATAACAACTCACACATTTTCTTTTTTGTGGTTAGAACACTGACAATCTACTCTTAACAGTTTTCAAACATGTAATACATTATTAGCAGTAATCACCATGCTGGACAGCATTCCTGCCATGTAACTGACATTTTGTGTCTTCTCAACAGTTTCCCATTACTTTGGCCTCATTCTCCTTCTGCTTCTTCAAACTCAATATTTAGATTTCACATACAAGTGAGATCACACAGCATCCTTCTTCTGGGTCTAGCTTAGTTCACTTAATGAAGTACTCTCTAAGTGTATCATTTGGTTTAGTTTTCATGAGATATTTTTAGGGTCAGCTTATAAACTAATATGATAAGTACAAGTCAAATGAGGTGTAAGACCCCACTTTTGCTTACAAATGCATCTCCTGATTCTAAGCATCCAATGTGAACTGCAAAACAAGGCATAGTTGCCGGGCGGTGGTGGCGCACGCCTGTAATCCTAGCACTTGGGAGGCAGAGGCAGGTGGATTTCTAAGTTCGAGGCCAGCCTGGTCTACAGAGTGAGTTCCAGGACAGCCAGGACTGCACGGAGAAACCCTGTCTCGAAAAACCAAAAAAAAAAAAAAAAAAAAAAAAAACAAGGCATAGTATAGCCATCAGCTTTGGTTCAAATGACAAATAATTGCAGACTAAATTAGGATGATGTCCTTGTAAAGAATTGAAAATGTATGCTGACTTTAGAACAATGACTTGGCAAAACCTAGCCTGGTAAAAATTTGCATTCATGACTCTAAAAAAAATTCACCCCTTTCTTTATCCATTCCTACGGCCATGTAACTACAGTTCCCTACCATTGTGAATGGGTATAAATTCTAATGCCTGATTCTAGACATGTGATTTGCTTTGGTCAAGGAAATGATACAGAAGTGTCTTTAAAAGTATCACATGCTTGCTCAGTTGCTCCTCTGCTATTGCCATAACAAGAGTATGCCCAGGCAAACCACTGACCCGAGAAGAATGAGAAACCTGTAGCAAAGAACTAAAAACCCTCAACCAGGTCCCACCTAGCACACAGCTCCAGAAGACTGAGATCGGAAGACTCTGAAATGACTACAACCAAGATTGGCCCAACACAAAACACACGAGCCACAATAAAAATGTCTTTTGTTTTGATCATTGGCTTTGGGAGCTATTTGTTAGGCAGCAAAAGCTAATAATATTGTGCCATTTCTTTTCAAAGCTTTTTCCATTGCAAGTGGTGTCAATTATTAAGACATTCGTTTTCCATTCGGCTTTAGTGCTATTCTTTGTGTGTTTCACTTATGTGAGTGGGACAAATTGTTTCTAAGTAGAATAAATACCTTTTATTACCAATGGCTGAACTTAAAAAGAAATCTGCAGGCAAGGGTGAAATGTCTCCTGGGGCAAAAACTAAGGCTTGGTTCTCTCCCACAGCCCTTGCTTTCTTCTCTACTTCAAAAGTTGGTGAGCCAGATACTCTATTTCCCATCTCTCGTATAGCTAGTGGGAGTCATGGAACCCAGGCATGGTCTGTGAGCCCCGAGGAGAAGTATGCATCTGACATCTTTTAGAAAGCTTTGCTTCCCAGTATGCATCTGTAGAGTTGGCAGAGCCGTACGTGGTCTCTGACATTTGTAGTGTGGCCGTGATGTGGGCTGCGTTGTTCTCCTTACTGAGATAAAACGTAGAGAACTAAGCAACTTGCTCAAAGCTTCACAGCTTCTAAGTGGAAAAAAAGTCGGATTTTAACTTAGGTGTCCTGAATCTGAGGCTCTTTCCAGTCTACTAACAAGGATGATTTGAATGTCTTTGAACTAGAGGGGAAAGCTGGAGGCCATGAATGATTATAAAGAGAAATGGCCTCTTGAATTTCTGTAGAATTTGGTGTGTGTGTGTGTGTGTGTGTGTGTGTGTGTGTGTGTGTGTGTGTGTTAAGAATACAACATGAGATCTACTTTCAAGAAACGTTTAGTTGTAAAATACACTTGGCTTAGGTGAAAAATTATTGGCTTAGGTGAAAGGTATAATAGATCTCTAAAGAGAATTCATCTTGTTTAAATGAAATTTTATATCTATTAATGTGTGGTCACTTGTTTTTTCTTCTCACAAGCCCCTAGCAAGAATCTTTTTGATTTTATGAGTTTGACTAGTTGGGTAGGAGTCTCATATAAATGAAACTATATAGTGTATGTCTTTCTATGAGTGGTACAATTCACTTTGCATAATGCTGTCCAGTTCATCCATGTCCTACAGGAAGGAATTTCTAAGGCTGAATTGCATTCCTTATATATTAACAGTACCTGTTCTTTATCTAGTGTACTGTTAGATATTTAAGGGAATTTTGTTTTATTTTTCTGGCAACTTTCAAAAGTCACCAAGGGAAAGAAAGGTGTCAATTTTTTCACTGTCCTGGATTTTTAGAGGACATGTAAATCACTGACTGGCTGTCTTACAGACTTATACTGGGGTATCATGCTGGTCCTATCTCTAACCATTCCTTCTCATACTTCTGCCCACTGAGTTCACTGAAGCACATATGCACAGCTTTTGTAGCATGCCAAGGCCATCAGACTTCCTGCCTTCTGCTTACAACTTTAGACTGAAACCCCACCTCTCCATGCCATCAGCATGTGGCATGTGACCCACAGAATGATATAAGTCTGCTTATGTGCCTCATCTCCTTCCCCCTGCATTTCCCACTATAATTCCCCTGCCAAACAGGCTATGACTTTCTGAAGGCTGTGCACATGTCCTAGTCATTTCTGTTTCCATCTGATTGCTGGTCGACTGTACCTGACACAGGAACCTCAGGACAGATGAATTGGACCACTGGAGAAATGAGAACTGAGTTGTAGTTACAGATAACCTCACACTCTTCGATGTAAGGCAGCAGGAATGAGCAAGGGGTCAGGGATTCAATAAACCAGGACTGATGATTTGATGTGCTATGTCCCTACTGCGCTGTCAATTCTTCTCTAAACCCCAGAGTCCCATCATGACTAGAGTATGCTACATTCAATTTATTGCAGTGAGCGCTGTGCTGGGTGACATATGGCCAGCTTTTCTGGCTAAGTGAGAGGTCCATGACAAGCTGACCTTGAAGCTCAGACATTCCTTGGACTTCTCTGAACAACATAAAAGGGGTGATGATCCATAGCAAATTGTCACTGAAAGCATATTCTCTGAAGTGTGATTTCTCCCTGAAAAATGTCCAGACAGTAAAGCACTGTCTGCAACCCAGAAATGGTACCATTTATATGGCAGGCTTGATGTGGACTCTGATCACTAGGCATCTTCCCAGCTAGGTGAAATTGTGGCTTTCCTGAGAAATAGTATTTAGGCTGCACTGGCCTCAAGGGATACTAGGCTCCTTTCCCTTACCCACTGTGCCTAAGAGCAGAATCAGTCAGTAAAAACCTTGGTTAAACAGGGGGATACTGGGTCTGTGCCACAAGCCTATACTTCACATGAGAGTAGATGAAGAGCTGATGTCAATGACAGCAACTTTGATTACCTAGTACGTGCTAGACATAGAGCCTGGTTGTTCTTGTAGGAGCCAGGCAGGAAGTAATAGGCAGGACAGCGGAAATACTGCGATCATCTTTTAGATCACCTTCTAGCCTACCAAGCCCCTTCCCATAGAATTTAAGAGGCCAAGTGAGCCCAGGCACAGAACTCTGTTTGTAGATAAAGTCAGATATAATCTTCCATGGACTACAAAATTGCAGAGTAGAGTCTGTAGCACTGGCCTCATGGGACTTATTGTGTCTGGGAATACCTGGCAGATATCAGAATACAAAAAGTTGGGAACCAAGAGGCCCTCAGGACTCTCTTCTCTGAGTCAGGGCTCTAATTTAGAAATGGAATAACATGGGAAGACATCCAGAGCTAAAATTGCCCACTCGTTTGTCAGGCTGTTGGAATGCAAGTGTGGTGGGCAACTGCCAGGGCCACAATGCTTTGCCACCCAGACAACAGTTGTGATTCTGCTGTGTCCTAGCCTCATGAAGGGATAATGAAGTACCCTGCAAAAAAAAATGATTACTCAATATGTCTTTTCTCCCCCAAAATTTAAAAGCCAGAAGCCCGAGCTCCAGCTTCCCTTTGGACATGGGAAATATACCAAATCCCTCCCTGGTGTCACTCTATGTCCAGGCTGAGGCTCATGTGATGTTTACGCCTCACCATGACCCATTTATAGCTGCCTTACTCATAGTCACTGTGATCCCACACACATCATATGGGAAATGGAGTCGACTCAACACTTGTCTGCAAAACACTTGTCTGCATTTGTTCCTTTAACCACACACTCTGTGGGTGGTGTGGCAATTACTCCCTCCTGTGTGGTGCTAAATAATACAGCCATAAACACAATGACACTCAAGATTAGTGTCACTCAAAGGCATTGCCTTGAGCTCTGGTTTCAGTTGCAATGGCTGACCATACACTCAGAGCACACTGGTTCAAACCTTCTCACACATTGTGGGGTTAGCAAAAAAAATAAGACAAGGTCCTGGCATTTGTGGAGTCTTCTAGAGTTTACAAGGTACATTGACTCACAGTGTCCTATATGGTCATCATGATCACACCATGAGGTGAGTAGTACAAGCTACAGCAACAACATGTAAGGGACACCACAGACCCACAGACAGAGCAGAAGGTGTGTGTCATTTATAACTCTATCTGGACAAACCCAAGCCGAGAGATCTTTTTAAAATCTGAAACAAAGACTCATAAAGTCAGTGCAACAGAACTCTACGTCAAATATTAGAAGTGTTTTACTAAGTGTGTGACAAACTCTTCTCTAGTAAAGCAGAACTCAGTAGCCTCCAGTGATGGACAAAAAGGTAAGTTGAGGGGATGGCGGTCTCAACAAAGATTTTTTTCCAAAGATGAAAAAAGCCTTTGATATCATGTACACCTTAACACTCTGGGCCTAGAGACAATGGTGATTATATCAAAAATACCCAGAATCCTCTTAAAGCTGTCAAACAATGGTCTGTAGCAACCATAGGTTCTAGAACAATCCCAATGATAGCCAATGTCTTGACATATATAATTAATGGAAAAATGAGAAAAAAAAAGTGGGCATCCCTGCTTTCTTTCATTAGCACATGACTGAAAACCTTTGTCCTAGAGACCACCTTAAAGCCAACTGACTCTCCTATGGTAACACTGATCATGATGAGCAGTTCAAACTCTCAGCATTCAAATAAAAAGTATGGCTTTGGGGGAATTGTAACTAGATAAAGGCTGGGAGCTCTTTCACCTATGCTAAATTATTTTTTGAAACTTTCCTAAAATGAGAATAGGTAATCTGCACAGGCTGTACAGCTTGGTGTACATTCATCAGTCCAGCAGTGGAATAGCAGATACAAAGAAATATATCTGTAGTATATCAAAAATTTGACTTATAGGACTGGAGGGCTGGCTTAGTAGTTGGTGCTTGCTACCCTACCAAAGGACCTAGGTTCAGCTCTGAAGGCCTGGTTAGGTTTCTAGTACCCATATCAGGGAGCCCTCAACTGCCTATTAATTACAATTCCAGGGGATCCAATGCTGTCTTCTGACTTCTGCATTCACATGTGTGCACCTCTTCCCCCACCATATACACATGCCCTCACACACAAATTTAAAATAAAATTAAAAAATAAACCTTTTTAAAACATTGACTTAAATATTATTGTACTTGTTCAAATGAATACCAATATTGAATAAATGAGTTTTTCATCTTCTCAGAGTTTAGCAGAGTTTTAAAAAACTGTACAAATAAATGAATGCCAGATGTATAGTTTGTTGGGGTTTCTCTTGTTTGTTCTCATTTTACTTCTTTTTTTCCTTGAGGCTAGAGGTTGAACACAGGTTCACACACAGGATAAGGAATGTTCTACCATTAATTTATACCCCTATCCTCTTTGACAAGTGTTACACCCTCATCCCCCTTGATGAGTATTTTTTCTTAATTTATTGGTAATCTCCAAGTCACAGTGGCCTGATTTAAATTTTCTGCTAAAATAGTAATCCTTTCAGGCCTTTGAAAAACAGTAAGAAACCACATGTCCAATAATAGTTCTATTAGGAAAACTGGCACAGCTACTAGACAAAATACAAGAAATACAATGATGTGATGAACAATAAATGGAAAATTTAATACAAATAGTATTAAGAGTGCATTTCCTTTAACCATTGATTAAGATGTCAGTGTTTTCAGAACTCAAAAAGATCAACAAGCTGAAGGGCCCAAGTGAGGACGCCTCAATCCCACTTGGGAGGGAGAAGAAAGCAATCACAAGCGGAGAGGGAGGGGGAACCATCGTGGGAAAGGGGGGTGAGGAACAGGGGAACTTGATCTGGTATCCCTGTTTGGGTGGGGGAAAGGGACTGAAGCCCTGAGGACCAGCAGAAAGAATGGAAACAGGAAACCTTGGGAGGTAGGAGGTGGGGGGACCCCCCAGAATGCACCAGAGACCTGGGAGGTGAGAGACACTCAGGAACCAAAGGGAGGGACCTTAGATGAAATGCCTGACACTAGGGAGAAGGAACTTATAGAGCCCACCTCCAGCAGGAAGACAGGGCATCAAGTGAGAGATGTGGTTGCTATCCCACAGTCACATCTCTGACCCAAAACTCTTTCCTGTCTGAAAATGCTGCAGGGATGGAAATGGAGAGGAACTTAAGGAAAAGGAGGTCCAGCGACAGACCCAAAGTGGGATCCAGATCAAGGAGAGGTCCCAAGGCCTGACACTATATTGAGGCTATGGAGTACTCACAAAAAGGGATCTATCATGACTACCTTCTGAAAGACCCAACAAGCAGCTGAAAGAGTCAGAGGCAGAAATTTGCACCCAAGCAATGGACAGAAGCAGCTGACTCCCTGTAGTTGAATTAGGGAAAAACTGGAAGGACCTTAGGAGGAAGGCCATGCTGGAGGAGGACCAGCAGTCTCAATTAACCTGAACCTCAGAGATCTCTCAAACACTGGACCACCAGCCAGGCAGGATATACTAGCTGATATGAGGCCTCCAACACGCATACAGCAGAGGACTGCGGGGTCTGGGTTCAGTCAGAGAAGATGCACCTAATCCTCAAGAGACTGGAGGACCCAGGGAATTTAGAGGTCAGGTGGGGTAGGGGGTGGGACATCCTCATGGAGACAGAGGGCAGGGAGGAGGTATGGGATGTGGAACAGTCAGAGGGTTGACCAGGAGGGGGATAAAATCTGGAGTGTTAAAAAGAAAGATTAAATAAAATAATTTTTAAATGTTAGTGTTTTGATTCCCAACTTGTACGAGATCTTTATATAACTATACATTTCATGGGGGGGGGATCTCTTTTTTACAGACATTTCTCATGCATCTCATACAAACTTGAACTCATCATGTAGCTGAGAATGGCCTTGAATTTCGGATGCTTCTGACCAACCTCTCCAAAAAATTACAGGTTTATGGTTGTGGAGTCTGATCTTATGGCTTAATCCAAGCACTCTACTACCTGAACTCCTGTCCCTAAGCCCCTTTTCTTGATAGGATTGTCTGTTGAATGTTGGGTATTTTTTTAAAAAGATTGTATTTATTTATTTTATATATATATGACAAGTACACTGTAGCTGTCTTCAGAGACACCAGAAGAAGGCATCAGATCCCATTACGGATGGTTGTGAACCACCATGTAGTTTCTGGGAATTGAACTCAGGACCTCTGGAAGAGCAGTCAATGCTCTTAACCGCTGAGCCATCTCTCCAGCCCCTGTTCGGTATATTTTTAAGTACAAATATTAATTATCTAGGATTAGGATGATTTATATGGCTATCTAAGAAACATAAGTGAATGCCTTAATCCTCCACATACTCCCAATCATTCAACTATTTTAAAAGCTAATTATGAAGATTACCTTTGAAGATATCAGAAAAATATTTCTTTAGACAGGGTCTCTCCACTAGATGGCTCTGGCTTTCCTGGAACTCTACATAGACCAGACTAGCCTTGACTCAGAGCCTTGAACTCACAGAGGTCTGTCTGCTTCTGCCTCTTTACTGCCCGGATTAAAGCATGTGATACCATGCCTGCTTCACCAAAATATTTTAACTACACAATCTTAAGAGTTGAAGGGTCAGAAAAGGATGTTCACAGAAAGAAAAAAAAATAGCAGATCTTAAAGAGCCCATTTATAGGCTATTGTAAATCATTCCTATGTTGTGGGCATTTTTTTTTAAACTCAAAATAGGATCTCAAGGTTGGCTGTCCACTAGACTCACCTTGGAGCTTTGTTTGTAATCCCAAAGCCCAGGTTGCTCCTGAGCAATTACACCAGACTCTCTGGGGGTTCAATCAGTTTTTACAGTTTCCAAGGTACTCTAATGTGAAGCTAAGGTTGACAATCACAGGTCTACAAGGTCTACTCACACTTCAATGTCTAGATGCCCTAGAGATCTTATTAAACTGCAGATTCTGACTATATAAGCTCTGGGGATGGAGCATGGACTTGTTTATGCCCCCTACCTTCCTAGGAGGTGCTGATGTTCCCATGGAGCACAAATGGGAAACAAAGGGTTTAGTGAGGTGATTCTGACCAGGGCTTGCCAGAGTACCACAGACATGTATGAAGGTGCCAATGGCATAAGCGAGCATCCTTAAGCAATCCCCACAGCAGAGTTATCTGGCCCCAAAGTCAACAATACAGAGGGGAAATACAAACCCCAGTCTAGAGAGAGCTGTCTCTGGTGGGGGGGGAAATGTTTCCAAACTTAAGCCAGAACAGAGCATTTGGTCTCTGGTGTAGTAAAAGGTTTCTTCTGGGAAGCACTGCCAATAAAACCTGAGAGATTTTCTGACGAACTTAATGAGATTAAGAGTCCCTTCTGGGAAATTAGATTTACCTGCTTTGCTAAATTTGCCTTGTACCAGAATTTAATGATCACTTGTACCCAGACTCACAATGTTTGCTAGCCTTGCTTTTTATTCTCTTATTCCGAGATTTGAACAGGATTTCTGTAGCCTCTTTAAGCTACTGTGAACTAAAGCGTTGATGAATGCTCAGAATCAGTGCATTAGAGAAACTGTTTTAACACCCTTAGCCCAACCTGCCTGAGCTCCTGACTAGAGATTTGGTGGTGTTTTCTGTGTACCTGTTGTGGAAACCAACCCAGCCTTCAAATCTCAGCTCTCCTTCTTTCTTCCTGGGCACCCTGGACAAGTTATCTAACCATATGAGCCCCAATTGTTTTTTGATTGATTGATAGAAAAATAACAGTGTCAAGCTCATTTGATGGTTGTGAAGATAACGCATCAAGGCATTTTGAAGACTGCCTCCCACATAGCGTGAACTGCGTTATTATTCTCAAAAATCCACGCAAAGCTTATAAATCAATGCATTCTTCCTCCTCTGTTTTCCAAGCAAGACTTCCAGTTGGTGTCATCTCAGCTTCAAGCTTTTAGTGGTGTTGATGGTTGAGAGAGAACTAAATGTACTGAGAGGAGAAATGAACGGAGTTAACTGAGGGCTTGGCAGCCATCAAAATGGCTCTGCTGTCATGCAAACCTGTTGACCTGAGTTCAGCCCCCAGAAGACACATGGTGGAAGGGAAAAATAGCCTCCTGTCCTTTGATCACCACATGAATGCCACAGAATGTGTGTTCCACATACATATGCACTCTCACACACAAGCACACACACACCACCACCACCACTACCAACAACAACAATAGCAACAACACAAGAGCAGCAACAATAATAGTAGTAGTAATAAATGAAATCATATTTTTTTAAAAAAAAATGAGTGGGCTAAAACTAAATTATGGGAAAAAGAGACTTAGGAACTCAGTAGAAAACTGAATTTCTCAGGATAAAAAGGCATTTCAATTCCAAATCTCCTTATTCCATGGAAGTCTGAAGAAAATTCTCATGGGTCATGAAAACATTACCCATGTAGCAGTAAATGTAAGACAGCTCTTAACTGACAGGATTCTGGGGCATGCAGTGAGAATTAATACTGAGCACTTATCTGTCACTTCAAAGGGCCAAGAGAGATTTTACTTTAAATAATGTGGAAATGGACAGGCTCTTGGATCCCATGGCTTAATTTTAAACAGGGGAACTAGGCCTTGTGAGGGAGATAGATCCATTCCTAACAATTTAACCATTAATAAAACCCTACTATAAATGGAACTTGAGAGAAAAGGTAGCTTGTCCGAGGGCAAAGGAGCCATCCCATTAGACAAAATAGGTCAGGCAGCAAGAAAGATGTCATGTCTCCTGACTAGATAAGTTGATCAAGGATGACAGGCCTTGTCATTTTTGAACTGACTTAAAAAGGATAAAGAATATACAAGGGGTTTCTTTCTTGTTTCCTTTCTTAGAAGATAACTATATCAAGTAGGATCTTGGAGCAAACTGAAAATATTTACCACAGATTTCAGATTTGTGCTTAAAGTCTGTATGTATGTGGGTGTGAATGTGTTTGTATATGTTCAGAAATACTTTTTTTTAAAAAAATACCATGATTCTTGCAGAGATTTCTTAGGGCTGAACTATCATTTTGATTTTACTGGTTTTGCTGGTTGTTCTGATTTTTGTTCTCAGAATTCAGAAAAGAAGGCAAGAAAATAAATGCAAATGGAAGAAGTTAAAGAAAGTGAAGAAAAATTTAAATCTATCTCAAATGTAAAAATTTTAGTTCATTTGTTCCCCCTCCCCCACCTTGCTCCCTAAGAATCAAAGACATGAAGAAATCATATCTCTACTTCTCTTTGTTTAAACATAATTACATAATTTATATTTTCATCTGCTAGGGCATCAGGAAAAGCACTTTCATGTTTAAAAATAATATTTCCCATCTTCACAAAGATTAACATAATTCAATGTTTCAAATACATATACAAAATAGTAAACTAGACATAGTGGCACTTGTCTCTAATATTGAGACTTTGGAGGCAGGCAGATCATCACACTTTGAGGCTATCGTGGTCTACATAGCAAGTTAAACTCAGGACTATAAAGTAAAAGGACAAAGAGGAGGAGTAGGAAGGGGAAAGAAAAGGAGGAGGAAGAAAAAGGAGAGAGGAGAAGAAGAGAAAGAAGGAGACGGGGGAGAGGGAAGGAAGGGATGAAGGAAAGGAAAGAAGACTGAAGAAAGAGGAGAAGGAGAAAGGAGGGGCAAAGAGGAGAAAAGGGAAGAGGAAGAGAGAAGGGGAGGAAGGAGGAGGAGGAGGGAGAAGAAGAAGGAAATGCAGGACAAACATTCCTTAGTAAAGTTGGTAATGATGGTAAAGGGATTTTAGAGACAGAAGCACAGAAAATTTGTTTGTGTGTGTGTGTGTGTGTGTATGTTACAGAAAATATCTATATGGCTTTGGGCTTTCTTCTCTGAAACTCAAATAAAAATTTCTGAAATAGCCCCCAATAGTGCATAACAAAAGTGACAGAGTGTGACTTGCAGCACTAGATCACAAAAGAACTCACATGCTCTGTGGCAAGCCAGTTGTCATGGTAGGAAAGCAACCCAATGGGTGAGGTCTCCAGGGAAGGCACAAAAACATACTGATAACAGTCATCCACACCTACCCAGCAATGTGAGTGTTCACCCTGAGGCTGGACCATGTGGTCTTGTCAAGACTTTATTCCAGTTTGTATCTTGACCACGTTAGGCTGGAATCATTTCCCTCAGCCCCTTCTGAATAAGTTAATACAAATTGTTCTTAGAAGTCTCTAAGTTGTGGTGCCTAGTTGCACAGCAATAATCAGCTAATATTAATTGCCTTAGCTAAGTACAGCTGTTATATTTTCTACCATTTAATAGGTATTAGTGAAAAGAATCATGAAAATTTGATGTTACATCTGATGGCCAGAAGCATAATCCTAGTTGCAAGATAGAACCATAAGGCTTTGGACATTTCTTGAAGTGATAGAAAGAAGGAGACCATCAAAATGTATGGACCCAGCATTTCAAGAACTGAAAGGTTTAGCCTCTGTAAACAGGTCAATCTGACTTTGAGGCAAAGCTTACAGGACAACAAGTTCAACACCTGGCTATTACTTCTTAGCACATCATGCTGAAAACACAACCCATTTCTGTTTGCACACCCAGACTGGGATTGTTAGGGAGCCCATCCCTGGCACTGTCTGGGGGGGACTAGGATCCAGAAGGTGGATAGCCCAAAGACCTAGGATAGAAGCAAACATGACTGGAAAAAAAATGTCAATGAAAGGATTCCTAATGATATTCTGCTTTATTCACAGAACAGTGCCTAGCCATTCAGTTGTCATCAGAGGCCTCACCCACCAACTCATAGGAGCAAATATAGAAACCCACAGCCAAATATTAGGCAAAACTCAGAGAATTCTGCATAAGAAAGGGAGGAAGGATTGTAGAAGCCAGAGGGGTGGAGAATACCACACAAAAATGGCCCATAGAATCAGCTAACCAGGGCTCATAGGGACTCACAGAGACTGAAGTGGCAAGCACAGAGCCCACAGGGGCCTTGGTTAGGTCCTCTGCATACCTGCTGTGGTTGTTTCACTTGGTGTTTTTGTAGGACTCCTAACAGTGAGAGTGGAACTTTCTCCAACTCTTTGGACAGCTTTTGAGGCCCTTTTTCTCCTATTGGGTTGTCTCATCCAGACTTAATAGGAGGGGAAGTGCCTAGTCTTACAGCAACTTGATATGCCATGGCTGGTTAATATCCATAGGAGAGATGCCCTTTTCTGAAGAGGAACAAAGAAGTGGATGGGAGTGGGAGAGTGAAATGGGGAGGGGGATGGACTGAGGAGAGGAGGGAGAGAAAACTATCATCAGGATTAAAATAATAATTTTTTTTTGGTTTTTCGAGACAGGGTTTCTCTGTGTAGCCCTGGCTGTCCTGGAACTCACTCTGTAGACCAGGCTGGCCTGGAACTCAGAAATCCACCTGCCTCTGCCTCCCAAGTGCTGGGGTTAAAGGCGTGCGCCACAACGCCTGGCTTTTTTTTTTTTTAAGGAAAAAATATAGTTTTCAAAAAAAGACAGAAATAAACTCTATAGCTGGGTGGTGGTGATACATGCCTTTAATTCCAGTACTGGGGAGGCAGAGGTAGGCAGATCTCTTGAGTTCAAGGCCAGACTGGTCTACAGCGTGAGTTCTAGGACAGCAAGGGCTATACAGAGAAACTATGTCTTGAAAAACCAGGGAAAAAGAAAGAAACTGCAATCAGATAATAACTTACTTTGATAGAGGGAAATGGGTTTGGATGAGGCGTAAAAGCTACCAAATTGGTAATTAAATCCATGTGATTCTCCAGGGTAAGGTACATAATGTGGAAGACCAGAGAGTAGGAGAGAGGACCACTAGATAGATCTGGGTCTTGGGCTTTGGTTAGAATTAATGGCACTGGGGGTCCTCTGCCATGTGACGCTGTGGCTTTGCAAGAACTGCTAGATAGATACACAACATAGCACCGACAAGGCACAGCATGCCTGTGGGAGCTGGGATGACTTCAGCTCCCTTTTAAGCACAATCTGGCTATTGTGTTTGGATTCCTATGCCAGTGTGGATGGCTTAATATCTTTCTCCATGTCTTATCCCAAGAATAAGCCATGGCTCACCAATGAGTCACTATACACATAAGTAAACATCTATACCAGGGAAGTGTGGCTGTTTTTCACATTTGGAGACTTGCATCCCAACAGACTTGCTATTCAGCCAAAGAAGCACTTTCCAAAATCAGAATGAGCACAGGCTGTTTGTGAATAGAGGATGTGATAAACGTCCTCAACTCAATTTCTGTAGGATAAGCATCAAAATTCCCTTTTGTTCCCCAGGTTATATTTCTGAAAAGAGGTGGTTGGTAACAGGCAGGTTCCCAAGACTCTTATGTGCAGTAGGTACCATGGACCAAGGCTCCAACTGTATCTAGCATTTTGCTCTAGTGTAAAGATAATCAGAATTAAAAAAAAAAAAGTGATTCTTGCCCAAAGCCCAAGCCTGGACAACTCAATTGTTCAGAATTCAACTTCAGTTCCTATGTCATAATATTTTAAAATAAACTATAAAGATTTCTATCACTTATCCAAGTAGCTGCAGTCCTTCAGTTCTGTCTACTCTTGGACATGAAAAGTGTTCGAATTTGGAGCCTCCTTTCTGTTTTGCTTCCACTACTTTGACATCCATAAAAGCATGTTTGAGTGCAGATCATTAAACCCAGCTTTTCTGTATTATTGCATACCTAGAACTTGACAAAGCCTTCATTAGAAATGTTTTCATATAGGGCTGACTTAGTAACGTGTCTGTTGCACAAGCATGAGGGCCTGAGATACGTAATTCCCACATAAAACCCTGGCATAGCTGTAACCCCGGCATGGAGAGCAAGAGGGATCAGAAATGGGTAGATCTTTGAGCTCAATATCCAGTCAGTCTAGCCTTCATGAATTGAGCTCTAGGTTGAATGAGAAACCTTTGTCAAAGGATTAAGGTAGAGAGTCATCAAAGAAGGCATCCAATGCTGGTCTCTGGCCTCCAGAAGTATTTGAACTTACCTGTACAAACACTACACCTATTAAAGGTATATTTTCATAGAGGTGGCAGAAAATGATTTCTCATAGTCTCAATCATTTCATTCAGAGATTTTCTATGTTATTTCTTACAAATGCATATAAATCTAGAACCCTCATCAGAATTTTAGAAAGAAGAGGCACTGGCAATACTGAACTGTGATTTGCCAACCTCTGACCTATAGCACTGTAGAGCACTTAAGCACTTATAGAAATTGAGTGCTTCTGTGAGTCTAAGTGATGAGTAGGTAAATCTATAGCATTGGCAGAAGTCCTCATCATTTACATGAGGATTGTCTCTTATGATATACAAAGTCTATTAAACTACTTGGGAACTGTCCTATCTGCCACCCGAAAAGCCTGCTTAGGATATGATTAAGTGTTGCACATCCTGAATTCTGGCTTCTGCACTGTCTAGCTGTGCCACATGGAAACAAAGCATGTATGTGCTCTGCCCTCCCCCAGTTTTCTCACGTATACAATGACATCATCCTTACATGCACTTTTTTATTTGAGTCTCATGTGTGCTTAGAACAGAGCCTGATCATTGAAACAATATAACAACAATTTGTGATTAACTGTTTTACTGATTTGTAGTTTATCTGAATTTCAGTGAGAGAGTCTGGCAAAGCTTCTTACTACACATTTAAATACTGGCTGTAAAACTGGGGTGGGTGGATGGATATGCACATAGTATGTCAGGGATTCTCCAAGTGTAATCTCCAACCCACTACCAGTAGCAACAATGACCACCGTGGACACTTGTCACAAAATATACATTCCTGGACCCATTCTAGACCTGACGAATCAGGAGCACTGAGGTTTAGCCCAGAAGTCTAAGATTCGGCACTCCTTCCAGATAATTTTAACATAAAATTTTGAGACACTGTTTGGGGGAAGAAAGGAAGGCATATTTGTGCCGAGAGGACATATGTGGGAAGGGAGTAAGGAGAAAGGAGAAATTGTGAGCTTAGTACAATATTACATATGTATGAAAATGTCACAGCAAAACCCACGATTTTGTATGCTTACTTAAAAATAGTTTTATTGAAAACCATCATTCTCATCTAAGACTTTTCTTCATACTCCAAGGCCCCTGCCAAGAATGCTGTCCTTGGTGCTGCCATGGTCCCCATTCTCCTCAAGATCTCAGTTAAAAATAGGAAAAGGCTTGCTTCTTGAATTGGCAGGCCATCCATGCAAAGTCAGCCAAGAAAAATAACTACACTATTGGATTCTAGAATCTAAACCTGCAATGATCTCGGCAGGTTGGAAAGTGTCTGCCAAAATTCACAGAGCTGTTTTGATTTTTAATGGAGACAGCTTTGTATTTCACCTAGCTCAAGTTTCTTGGCATTTTACCTCCTACATGCTCAGTAATGCTGTCAGTAGTGAGGCTGGGCTACAGACTCTATGGCCCTAGTTCATACCATAATAATAAGGCTGCAGAATTGCAGCAGATTATGCAAAGTTGGCCTGTAGTGCAAGAGATGAGCTCCTGGTGACTACCTCTTGATATTTCAGAATTTGATCACCTAGTGAGAAAGAGAGCAAACTGAGTGGGGACTGAGCTATGAAAGGTCAGCAGGGGCAGGATGCGTTCAGGGAGTTCCAGAAGCACTGTGATGTGGGTGCATTTGAAAGCCCCATTGGTCTAGAGTGTTATCAGCAATTTAGGCTCATGTGCCCCTCTTCCTGCCCACCAGGGGCTCTGAAGCCAGCTGGGATGGTGAAGTGGCTTGCTCTTGGCAGTGGAAGCATGTCTATAATTGGCTCATTATTGGATTGGATTTGGCACAAAATGACTCCCAGGTTCTCTGCCTCCTGACAGGTAATAAGGAGCAAGCTTTGTATATGATACTGCAGGGAATCTAAGACACCTTTCTTGTCTGCTGGTGATGATGGAAATCTTTCCAGAAGAGCTCACTTAAAGAATGGTGATTTAGGGCATTCTGAAGTAAAGCTTTCCCCAAACCGATTGTTTTCTACCTAGTACTTCTGATATTAAGAGATTCAGCCTAATTCCCATGATTCTGGATGTTTTGTGTCCGTGTGTGTGTGTGTGTGTGTGTGTGTGTGTGTGTGTGTGTGTGTGTTGCGGCAGGTAGAAGACAACTTTAGGGGATTGGTTCTTTCCTACCATATAAGTCCTGGGGACTGATCTCAAATTATCAGGCTTGGTGGCAAGTGTCTTTATCTACTGAGTCATCTTGCTGGCACAATTATAATTATTTATTTACTAAGCATCGGGGTATGTAGCTCAGTGATGGAGCACTGGCATTCATAAAAGTCCTGGATTTGGTCACCAGCACAAGACACGGGATGCAAGAAAACACTAAATATGGGCAGAAATTGATTTCTTTTTAAATACATCTGTCGTGATACATTATTGGTAGAAAAAAAAGATTATTACCCCTATTGCATATGAACTTAAATAGATGTACTTCATAACCAGGCTTAAAATTATCTTTCTCTGACGGGAAATGACAACACATCCCACAATCTTCCACCCTGTGAAGTTGGAAGTCACATAGGCATGAATTGCAAATCCAACTCCTGTCTAACTGATCTTCCAGCACTGATGAATCAGAATGAACATGGAAATACTTTTGAATTCTCAAAATCAAGTCTGGAGGCTTGATAATGTTATTCCTACTGCTACATCCTAGTTAAAAGATGAGATTTAGTTTTTTTTTTTTAAATAAATCCCTAACAAACCTCTTTTCCTTTATTGCCTGCTTATGATGCCCCTTTAAGCAGCCACTTCACAAATTCTGTAGGTTCCCATATTATTTAATTAGCACCTGCATTTGTTCGTGACAGCCTGCCTGTTTCCCTCTTACTGCAAAAGAGACATTGCTCAATTCCCAAATTAAGTAATGAAGGGAGTGGAGAAAGGATGAGGCAGGGAGGAAGAGAGAATGGGAGACAGGGAGGAAGGGAGGCAGGGAGGGAAGAATGGATGGAAGGAGGTAGAGAAAGAGAGAACCCTCCTGTAGGGCACTAATTGGGTGTGAACGGTGCCTTAAGATTAGGGCAGGATGTAATGTTGTTCAGAGAGACATAGTTCTCAATTTATTCCCCGGACCAGGCTTCTACACAGTCCTTGCATGAAATAGGCGAGATACCTTTGTCTACCAAGCCCAACCCACCCCCCAAAAAATGTTCAAAAAGTGGTATAGGAAACATCTTGACTTTTCTTTAACGTCAGAGAAATAGTAGCTTGATCTCTAAACGTTTCTTAACACTGACCACATTCGGGGAGGGGGGGGGGAATTACAAGCCATTTACTAGTTGAAAATGGGCAGAAGAGGAGAGAAAAATTCCTTGAAGTTTTCAATATAAAACGAAAGTGCTCTGGTGAAACTCTGGTAATGCCCTCTGGAGCAAGGGGCTTTGGAAAACTGCCACTGAGCAGGCTTTGAAAACTGGAGCTGCAGCGCCTCCTCCAGGAGATAGAGGGTACTTGCAGGCTGGAAATCCTCTCACCAAGAACAGAGGCTCTGGCAAAGCAAAGTAGGAGGAGCCAAAGAAAAAGCAGGTCCTCCGAGATCTTTGGGAGCCTCTGGGTGAGCTCAGATTAGTCACAGATAATTAGTGCCTTTTCACGTTCAGCACACTTTCTTCCAGATCTCTACAGAAATAGGCTGAGCTACTCTTTAGAGGGCACTTTATTTAAAAGCGAAACAATTCCCAGCTTTGGAAGCAAGGGGCAGGGTGTAGGGACAGCAAAAGGAATGAACGTTTTCGCAGTGTTTGCTTGTCTTAGGTGTCCCATCTAAAACACCTCATTGTCCTTAGGGTTCCACCGTTTACATTTGCATTCTGCTCAGAGTGATCATGGAATCCCAGAACAGCATTAAGTGGAAACTGAGTCCAAGTGTGTACCAGAACATGTATCATCTAGTGGTTTCTCTCAGATGGCAAATTCTGTGTCAGGAAGCCTGTCCACCCCATCTCGTGCAATCACAACTGACTGCTCTAATCACCCCCATATACTCCTTGCTGAGTCAGACTCGGAACCTTGTTTCTTCATTTCCCGTGTGAGCAAGTGTACCTTCTCACATCCACACCCAACTACTCCAAGTTCTCGACATAAACTTCTCGTGTAGTCATGTATGGCACAATAGGTGCACACATACTTTAAACTTGTCCTGATTAAGCATGGTTCCTAGTGCTAATATGCATATTGAAGGAAAAAGGCTAATCCAGTCAGGGTATATTCTACTTAGCCCATGTAGAAAATGATTAAGAAATGAAAATGGATTCTGAATAAATGGGATGTATGAACACTTGGCATTTAGTAAACCTGCTTGGCACATTTTTAGGAATTGTCTTTGGAACTAAAGGTCAGGCACCTTTTGTATTATTTGAGAGTCAGGCTAGAGCTAGGTCATAGGGGCTTGCCAAGAATTGCGTAGTCCCTGCTGTATCATGTCAGGGCGGATTTTCCATGGTGTAAGGAAGTTATCACTGACCCTCCAACAGAAGGCTGCCAGTGACTTTCTGGCAACAGGGCATGCTTGCTTTCTGCTGTTTTCCAGCAGTCAAGAGGAATTGTTGTGAGCTGCCTTTGGTGCCACCTGCCTAGATGAAAGAGACTCTAATTTGTCAACTGCTTAATAGAAAATTCACTCAGTGGGAAGCCAATTGACCATCCCTGCCTGGGATTAAACCAGCTACCACCTCACCATCTGCATAAAGATATAAACCAGAGCATGTGGATTAATGAGTTCACAGGCAGGGGACACTGGCAAGGGAGCACAAAGGAAATCTGCAAGTCTTGATTTGTTCCTCGTGATGCCTTCTTCTCAAACCCCACAGCATGTGTGGGGAGTTGAAACGAGCAGCGTTGTCACGATGCAGCCAAGTCTGATTAGACAGCCCAGAATTCACTTTCCTGGTTTTCTGCGTGGGCTGCACACAGCGTGAGAGGGGGAATGAGAGAAAAGGCTTCCTGGCTGGAAGACAGCTACACTTGAGAACAACACAGCTCTGCCTGACAAGCCTTCGCTCATCCTGGGAGCAAAGGTGGACTCTGCAGAGGCCTGGCTTTTCTCAGCAGCAGCTAGGTTGACCCTGACCAGGGCCCTCACCATGTCCCGTGGCCATAATCTTGTTCTACTCTGTCTCCTCTCCTTCCCTGCACTTCCTTTTCTTTCATTTACATTTTATAGTCGTTAACCATTTCCTTTTCTTAAGACCTTTAAGGGACAGCAATTTCTTGTGTTCTCATACAATATTTTACATATTAAACTATGAGTCAGGCTACATGCTCTGATCCCCTGTACCTGATCATCTCTGAACCTGGAGGGGGTGTCCTTCACAGTTACTAGATGCTGAATGAATGAATAAATGAATGAATGGGTAAACATTCAAGCAAAGAAACAAAGAAGCCAGCACATGAGAGCAGTGGCTCAATACCCTCCTTGGTGGGATGGAAGTTTTTGCTTGTTTCACTCAGAGCTGGAACAGAAAAATATTTGAAAGGACTGTGGTTGACTAAAAGGACATTTTTAAAAGGGTGCAGTGGGTGGCCATGGTTCAAAGGACTAGGTAAATAGTATTTCAGATGCTGGAGTGACTTACAAGCAGGGTGACTCTAGTGCAACCGAATAACCATTCTTAGCATTTACTGGGATATAAATGAATAAGCCATCCCTTGTGGTTGACACAAGAGTAAGGGAAATATGAATGTGGAACACAGGATGCTCCATCAGCCATTCCCAAGCATATAACGGATGGGACTGCTCAGGGTGGTGAAGAAATTATAATGGTGCTCTTGGTTACTTATATTTGCTACTAGTACGTACCATTGAGTTTAAAAGTTTGCAGAACTGCTGAGATAATTGTATAACCCAGGTAGATATATTAGATATATTCTAAATATCTAATTTGCTAATGGATAAAAATTGTATCTGATTGCCTTATTTCCACAAAGTTAATTATGGTAAAAACTATACCTGTTAGGTAGTTAATTCCTATGTCTTTTTTCTTTAGCATCTTAATTTCTATAAAGTGCAGTGAAGAGACTGCTTGGACGTGACATTAATCTCTCAAGCAGAAAATTGGGTTTATTCTTTGCTAGCACTACTAACATTTAGGACTGGATAACTCTTTGTGTAGGGGGCTCTTCTGGAAATTATGGGATGTTTACCAATATCCTTGTCTTCTTTCTCACCCTGTACACCAATTTGTCTAGACATTGCCAAATGTCCTCCAAGGGACAAAATAAACACACACACACACACACACACACACACACACACACACTATATCCTAGGTCATAAAGCACTGAGAAAAGCTTTCCACAATACTGAAAGCAAAGCATGTGCCAGTCGTGACTGTCCTTTGGTCCAGGAAAAGTTACATACCAATGTATACAAATTTGCAGAATTGGGTCCTGAGCCAACTGTTTCTATGCAGGTTGTAAATATGTCCTAGCACAAAAGTTTTATGAGACAACAAAACAACTGAATGAAACCCTGAAACCTTGATGTAGTTAAGAAACATTGAAGAAACTGTCCTTCTCCTAACCAAGTGAAGAACGGGAAAAGGAGGTTACAAATAAAAAGAAAGGCAGCTTCACTAAAAGTTAGAAAACCACCTCCAACCATTTCCTCTAGAGAAAGAGAATCGAACCTATGTAATTGGGTCAAAACAGGGAACACATCAAAATTGAGGGGGGAAAAAGTGCCCAGCAAACCACAGAGAAGGCATTAGGAGAAGCTTTTTGGTTTTGTTTTCCTTTTTACATATAGTTCTTTATAAATCAATACATCAGTCCTCTGTCTTCTGTACAGCGAATAGCTTCTGAAATCATGATAAGTCAGACTCTGAAAAATAAATCGTCTTAGTCCTGCAGGCTGCAAAGCAACATAAAAACAATCACTCCTACGATAAACTGAATGGCGGAAAAAGCAAGATGCAAAACTGTAGAAATGCTATGAATGATAGTATGTCAGCAGAAGAGGCTGAAAGAACCGGCTCTCATTGTGTGAGGCACTGCCTAGCCTGGGCATTGTGCTTACATACACTTCTTCTAGAAGCACCACCCCCACCTCCAGCCTTCAAAGGTACCACAATCAGGGTATGCTATTTTCTGCTTATTATGAATAAACAAAATAGAGACGCTGAACCCAAAGTTGCAAAGGTAGAAGGAACTGAGACCATGGTTTTATGACCCCAAATCTTCCTATTGTTAACAACTTCCTGTAGAATACCTCATATTTATGCGCGGGGAATAAGAGGAAATAAGTCAAACTATTATACTAAGAAAGAAAATTATTTGGGGCAATTACTTTTAATTTCTGAGTTTCTGTTTCAGTAGTTTCTTGGGGGGGAGTGTTTTATTTAGTTGTTTTTTTTGTTCTAGGTTTTAAAGCAAGATTACACTTTTTAGCCCAAGCTAACCTAGAGATCACAATAATCTCCTACCCCCAGCCTCCCAAGTGTTCATATTATAGGAATGAGCCCTCTTGCTTTGCTTTAGGGTGTATATAAATTGAATTTAAACTTAATATTCTTTGTCATTTCACAAGAATGTTTCCATTCACAAATTAATATTAATCATATTACCCAAATACAGAGTCATCATTGATTTGGTTATTGTTTTGAGATCTTCTCTTCCAACCATAAATATCTACATGAAAGCACTCTCTATAAGCTCTGATTTCATTGCATCCCATACGTTTCAGTAAGCTGGAGATTTTTCTCATTATTCTGAAAATACTTTCTAATTTTTCTTGTGACATTTTTGTTGACTCATTAGTTATTTTGGAATGTGTTATTGGAGTTCCACAAGTTTGTGAATTTCTAAACTGTCCTCTGTTACTGAGTCATAATTTTGAATAAATTTGATTTATTATATATGACTTCAATCCTTATGCACTTATTAAGACTTGTTTTATATTCTACATTGTAAACAATGTTCCGTGGGTACTAGAGAAGGATGTATACTCTTGACTTGTTTGGTAGAGTGGTCAATATGTGCCTGTGAGGTCTAGTTTCCATTGTTCAGATCTATTTCTTGTTTCTCTTTTACTAAAAGTGGGATCCTTTTAGGCAGGGTTTTATTCTGTAGCCAAAGCTGGCCTGAAGCTTACCATATTGGCCCTGAACTAATGGCAATCCCCCTTCCTCAGCCTCCTTGATCTTGGGATTAGAGACATGAGCAACCATACCCACCCATTACTGAATATGGAAATTTCAAGCCTTCGTTATTAAATGTCTATTTCTCAGTTCAATTCTGTCAGCTTTTGTTTCGTGTACTTTGGGGTCTGGCGGTAGGTGCTAATTGTACTTTTTATCAAGTATGTGCGTACAACAATTTGCCCTCCTGTCAGCACTCTCAAAATTAGCACTTGAATAAACAAGAGTGACAGTGATGTGTACTGTTTACCATTTAAGAGTAATGAGCACCTTATGTTCTCCTTTTCCAGAGATGACATCTCTCTAGATGACGGGTGGTTAGCAAGTATGTCTTATCTGGACATAAATGTTCTTTTAAAAGTAAAGCAAACAAGTTGCTGAAAATTAAACTTTCTTTGATTTTATATATTTTGCTATATGTTTGTATGATAAATAGATTTGCATTAGCAAAAATGGAAGTGTCTTCCCTAGTTGGTAACAGCAAGTGGGATTAATTCCACAAATTATTACTTTCATGCATTACCAAAATCTATGAAGTGAATTACTAAAATTATTAAAAGTTTGCATTTTTCAAAGATTTGTTTATTTTTATTTTATGGATGTTTTGCCTGCATGTACACATGTGAACCATATGCACTCTGAAAGAAGAGTGCAGAAGGAGGCTATCTCAGCATTGTGAGCTGCCATGTGGGTACTGGGAACCAAAACAAGATCCTAGGCAAGAGCATCAAGTCCTCTGAACTCCTGAGGCATCTCTCCAGCCTCTAGTTTGCATTTTTTAAAATGAAATGATGTATGTAGTGATAAATAGATACACAAAATGTGACATATACATACAGTGGAATAGTGTTCGTCCATAAACCATGAAAGTCTTTGGGATTTGAAGCAAGATGGATGAAGCTGGAGGACTTGATGTTAAGTGTTTTAAAATCAAGGCTACATGGTTCCTACTCATGAGTGGAAGCTAAAAATATTAGGGTTTTTTCAGAAGTTGATTATAAAATAGTGGTTTCTGGATATTAAGAAACGTAGGAGGGATGTGGACAGAGAAAAAATTGGGCAGTTATGTTAAGAGGAATGGTTCCTAGCATGGTGCAACATACTTGAGTAACAATACTTTACAATGTCTATTCTATTACATGTGTTATAAAGAACTAGGAATGTGAAGCTTCCCAGAATAAAAATTACAAACATTTAAGGAGACATGCTTGTCACCCTGATTTGATGGATTATATGTATTGAATTACCACATCACATCCCATAAATGTATACATATCAATTTAAAAATGACAAGCCAGAAAACTGTTTTGCATTTCTCAGAGCTCCTAGGTTTGGGTGTACAATAGTGTACGAAGTCTGTCTGCCACAAAGCATGTAGCCAGGGTGCCATGTTCACCACTGAGTAGCAGAATCCCTATGACTTCTGGGATGGTGGTTTCTCTCCAGAACCTTATCAGTGCCGGGGCTTTGAACGGCTGCTATCCTGGTGTTCATTTGCAAAAAACTGCAGGATTCTTCTTCAGTTTTACCCCTGTTAATCATTTCTTTTCTTATAACTGCTGCATTGCTGCCAACTTAATGCTTTCATTGTTCCTTTCTAATGCTTTGTTGTCAATGATCTCTTTTACTACTGGAAAAATAAGAGAAATTATAGACAAGTTGGAAATTTTGCTCTGCCCTAAAAGTTAATGCCTTGTTTTGTCTTAACAAGCTGGCTTACTAACAAGGTCCTGAAGATCCCATATGTCCAGAGGCTATCCCTTCCCATTGTCCTAAAATCGCCCCTACCCTTGATTATCTCCCGTTCCAAAGTAATACTACTGAGTGTCTCTTTTGTTTATGTAGTGGATCAAAGCAACCATCAGACATCTTTAAAGATGAAACCTCTAACTCATGACATGTCTACACTCTGATCTACTCTATGTTTCTACCAAGACTTAGGTAGGTATTTTGACATCAAGGGCCAAAGTTTCTACCTATACATCTTAGTTCTGAGAAAAAGAAGTGCAGAAGTTGTACAAGCTAGTTATACATGTTCTTTACCAAACACCTGTTGTCTGACAAGAGAGTAAAGGAGAGAAATGGATAGAGTCTGTTTGCTCTTCAAACTCAAGCAATTCTTCAGGTTCCCCAGCCCCTTGATAAGTCTGTGGAATTCCCAACAAAAGGCATGAGGAGATCAAAAGACACATGGAGATTTTTATGCCTTTATGCTAGTTCTGTCTCTGTATCTGGGTCTTGTAGTTTCTTAAGTTAACATCTGACTGCCTTAAGTTTACCCAAAAGAATCCTCAGAATGATATGGCTGAATACCATACTTTCGCTGTCCCTATCCTTGCCCCACCTAGGCTCAGAAACCCTCTTAGAGATATTCCCACATATCTTGGTTTGGATGCAATATGTGTTATCTCTGTGTTTCTATTGCCTGTTCTGGTTCCCAATCTGAGTACAGTTTCCCAAGAACTATGGAAAATTCAGACATGGAGGCATATGTCTGTAACCTCAGCCCTGAGTTTGGGGAGACAGGTGGATCCCATGGACTCACTGGCTGGATAAGCTAATCAAAATGATGAGCTTCAGATGCAGGGAAAAGATCCTGCCTCCAAAAAAATAATATTAAGCTAATATTTGTAACATACCTTCCTGCTAGCTTCCCTTATTTAATATACTTGGTAAATGTGATTTATCTACTATAAATACTCAATTATTTGCAACTCAAAAACAAAACAAAGTGAGATGTAAGAAATCAAGCTTAAACTAAACTAGAAGATTCCTTCCTGGTGGTTCTGCTCTTAGATGGCATTATGCAGGATGCTGTAAACTAACAACATCAGTAGTCTAACCCATTTGTGAATTCTACAAACTATAATACCAGGCAAAATAATGGCCATTTATGGAATGATGGCACAATTATTTTGGGAGTAGCCAACCACTCCCTATTTGACACTATCTCTATGAAGAAATTCATGCATAATAATGTAGACCTTATCAAAAAAAAAACACACACACACAACAGAAGTGGTCTTATACACTTCAGCAGACAGAGGGGCTGAAGTGGCTGCTTAACTGAGTAGATATAACAATAAGCCATCTCCTAAGTATCTATGCTTATAACCACAAATGAAGGCTGTTCTCAGCTTTAAATAGGGAACCTTCTTCTTACAGCAAATGACTGAACAAAATGTTAACAATAAAGAATACTTGAGTACTAAGACCCACACCCATGGTTAACCATCCCCTTAAGGCTCAGGGAATTCTTCAGAAAATGGAGTGGAAAGAAAGTAGGAGCTTGAAGATGGGAGAGGGGCTGTGGAATACCATCTCCTAAAGCATGACACCAAATGGCTACCATGAACTCGCATCAGCTCTGCATACTGATATCAGGCTTTCCTAACAGTCAGCTGTAGAGGAGGACAAAGCATACACTGCTGAACAGCAGGTTGACAGAGTCAGTTTCACCCTGGGGAGTGTGAAATATGGTATCAAGTTATACATCCATGGGGGCTTAACAGATTGTGCTTAGGTGTCTCTCTCTCTCTCTCTCTCTCTCTCTCACACACACACACACACACACACACACACACACACACACGCACACGCACACGCACACGCACATGCACATGCACACACACTCACACATATGTGCACACACACATACACACCTGCATTAACATGCATACAGCAGAGAGAGGGGGGAGAGGGAGAGGGAGAGAGAGAAATGCATGTGTCTAGAGACTGGAGAGATGGCTCAGTGAGTGATATGCTTGACATGGGAACATAAACATAAAGAGCTAAGTTTAGATCCTCAGCACCCATGGAATAGTTGGCAATATTGCTTCTCTGGACATCTTTAACCCCAGCACTGGGGAAAGAAGTGAAGACAAGTGGATCCCTTGGAATTTCTAACCAGACAGGTTAATCAAATTGGTGAGCTCCAGGTTCAGTGAGAGACCTGATCCCATACACAGATAGATAGATAGATAGATAGATAGATAGATAGATAGATGATAGATAGATAGATAGATGATAGATAGATAGATAGATAGATAGATAGATAGATAGATAGATAGATAGATAGATAGATAGATAAGTAGATTTTGTCTCTGGCCTTCACATGCACAATCACTTATGTCCATACATATAGATGCACATATAACACACACACACACACAAATGCATGTGTTTAACGAAACAGTTTTGGTTGGGTAGGGATAATAACTATAACAAAAAGTTCATATCTCTTCTCTGGTTTTTTTTCAGCAGAAAATTCCACAGTTTTATCAAAACCCTTTTAGATTTCCTGTTAGTTTGGCAACTCAAAGAGAACTGAGTATGATACTCAGTCATTAGTTTATTCTGATATTTCATAAATAACAAGCTCATGCAGTTATCTGTCAGATTAATTCCCACTCAGGTAGCTTTGTCCCATCCAGGTTCCTGAGCTTTATTCTGTCGCTATGGAATATAATTTGTTTCATTCTTACTACTTCCTTGTCTTAAGTAATTGTGCTGAAACACTACGTGCTGCCATTTTACTTTAACTCAAAACAGATTCTAAGATGAGCATGGTAGTACATTCCTCCTATCCAAGCACTTTATAGGATGAGGCAGGAAGATAGTAAGTTTGAGGCTAACATGAACAATATAGTGAGAATATGACTCACCAAAGGAAGAAAGGAAAGAAGGGAAGGAAGAAGGAATGGAGTGAGGGAGGAACCAGACAGTTCCCCTCTTCCACTAGGAAATTTTGAAAATATCTTTAGAAGGTCTAGATAAGTATGAAAAAATATCACAATAATCCACTGGACTGTCTCACAAACCTTATGTTAGTGCTATCTATCAAGTCAATATTTGATCCCAGTGCAAGGAGCGTTTATGCCATCAATCTGTACAGTGCAGTGAGACGTGGGAATGAAAGAGGCAGGTGACTGATAGAATCAGTCTTCCTAAGACTCATCGCAAGAATGGGTATCAAGAATCGTATAAGAAACACTGGAACCCAGCATGGTAGCCCATGCATCTCATCCTAGCACTGGAGAGGCTGAAGTAGGAGGAATGCCATGAGTTTGGAGCTGACCTAGATTGCAGAAAGCTCCAGCCCAGCTTCAGCTATAAAGTAAAACCATGTCTTGGGGAAAAATAGATATAATACTCTTCACACAGTGGCAAGTGATAAATCTTTCTGCCATCCATAAATATTGATTAAATGGAGGAAGGGACAAATGAATGAATTAACAGTCAGTGAGATAAAAGCCTATTGTGTGTTCCCATATAGACTTTCCTCCGGACTTCTGTTTAATGGATGGAGAAGATTGTGCATGGTGGGGTTTAGTAATGCTGGCAAAGGACAGGTTTGCTCCTATCATCTCCTAGGAGAAAGAGCCATGATTTTGTCAACCCACACTCTGTTGGCAGAATTTCTTTTCCAGTTAATAAGAACTCTCTGCAGACAGAGAGTTGGATGAGTCCTAACCAGGGAATCATTACTAAACAATTAAAATGAAAATAAGTATTTTAAGTCCCTTGTTGAAGCAATGTGTAGAGTTTTGAACCTACCCTTGTCCCATCTGTACCCACACTTAATTAGCGAGTGGGCTTGTTGGTCTGCTTCAGACATATTCTGGTTATGTCATTTTTTTGAGGCCTGAATTTATGAGGTGCTGCCTCCTCCCACCTTCAAATCTACACAGCTATTTGATAGATCCTCTTGCCAAAGCAATAGTTCACTGTTCGTATGGTATATAGTGGGGAATATATGGTATATAGTGGGGAAATATATGGCATATAGTGGGGAGATATATGGTATATAGTGGGGAAACATGCATGGGATGACAAAGGCTCCTGCCCCCAATCTAAGCTTTCCTAACTAGAAGAATGATCAGAAAAGAACCAATAGGTAAACAACCATACTAGTTCTCCAAGCAGCTGTGGAATAAGATATACCCGAAGGTATGGCTCCCCCAGCCCCCGAAAACCATACACAAAATGCAGGCTAAATTGAACATCTCTGGTAGAGACTCATCTTTGAAAATGGTCTCTTTCAGACAAAGAGACTGATTTTCTACTCACCTTTTGCTTCCTTTCGACTACTGTTCACCTTTGGGGACAAATTTCAGTTCACTTTTAACATTTTGGATCTCAGACAAGTTGACAACAGGTCCCGGAAATTTCTTCATTCCAGGAATTGGCTTCTTTTCCTCTGAGGTGGTAGGAGCTCCCTGGGGAAAAAAAAAAGAGGGAAGAAATTCAACTCATCCAAAACCAAGTTGATTTGATCTCTCTGGTTCCTGGCATAGAGAAGGAAACCAGATAGCAAAGGAAGAATGTCAGAGTGCAATTCTGGCTTGGCAACTTCCTCTGGTGTTAGTGTTCAGACAGCCTTAGAGTTTCAATAAAATTCCCTAAACTTTGTACAGAAATGTAGAATAATGTTGTGAGGGGAAAAAAAGTCCTCTCCATATCACTTAGGACATGTTATGCAACAGTTCAGTGTCTAGGAACTAAGAAATACTAAGAAATACTGCTAACATTTAGATAGAGTTATGTTTCCCACAAAACATCTCCTAAAAGCGTCCCATTATCAGATACCTGATGGCAGGAATCTGTAAACTGTCAGGGCACAGCTAGCCCTAATTAGTCCAGAAGTGTTCACAACTGTGTTTGAAGAATAGTGACTATCAGCCTTTTGTCATATGATGCCTTTGGGAAACATAAACTCAGAAGGATATAAGGAAAACATCTTTGAGTATGGGCTTTGAATATGGGATGGAATGACAGAGGAGGACAACCTTTGCCTGCTGCTTTGAGAAGTAGTTTAAATTTCCTATCTTTAAAGGAGTCTCCATTTTAGGGAGGGATCCACAGCATTTTCTTTTTGCGTGTGACTCTTCCAATGTCAATGACAAGAACTGAAATGTATACTTAACTTTTTGTTTAACTAATCAATCCTATAATCAACCCATACCTCTTATATGCATACACCAAGCACACGTTGAAAAAGACTATAAAACATTAAGCTCAGTTGCTGCGTATAGCTCCATCTAGTTACTACAGAAGAAAATTGCATCCTAGTCTGTTCTTCCAATCTGCCTTAAAGTAGGTATTGGGGGACATTTGCTCACCCTGATAACCAGAATATCATGCCTTGGATCAGATTACTCCAGGGGTAACTGAGCAGTTGCCTTAACTCCTTGTTACTAAAATCTAACCATTGCCATGTTTTGGAGCACTTTTACCATACCTGCTGTAAACAATGACTAAAGTCAGCAGCATCCCCAAGGTGGGCCCACACCTAGGAGACAGGGACACCTCCTAGCAGAACTTTAGGCCAGAGAATTGGGCTTAAAACCACACTGAGGCTTGTGTTTCTTCCACCAAGCCTCTCCTTCTTCTTCACCTGAATCTGAGTCTCAACATCTCTCTCTTTCTCTCTCTCTCTCTCTCTCTCTCTCTCTCTCTCTCTCTCTCTCTCTCTCTCTCTCTCTCTCCCATCTTTCCTATAGGTGGTTTCCCCCAGTAAATAAATACTCAGCATGTTAAATGTTCTCTTCTTTGAGGACTCTAACATAGTCCCCAGTGCAAATATGTCATTAACGCCATATTCTTTTTTTTTGATTTTTAATATTTTTATTACATATTTTCCTCAATTACATTTCCAATGCTATCCCAAAAGTCCCCCATAGCGCCCCCACTTCCCTACCCACCCATTCCCATTCTTTTGGCCCTGGCATTCCCCTATATTGGGGCATATAAAGTTTGCAAGTCCAATGGGCCTCTCTTTCCATTGATGGCCGACTAGGCCATCTTTTAACGCCATATTCTTAATCAAGAATTGGATAAGCCAGTGTGTGTGTGTGTGTGTGTGTGTGTGTGTGTGTGTGTGTGTGTGTGTGTCTCGGGGATAAGAAAGTTCATATTTGCTTCCTGTGAAGGACAGTGATAAAGCTAGTGTTGTTAGTCCAGGTCTGGTCCCTGCCTGTGTCTCATTCTCAAATTGGTTAGCACATTGAGAAATAATATGTTCAAGTTTCCTCAAACTCTGACAAATCACTAGGTAGAGGTATCCCTTATAGAAATGCTTTTACGTTGTTTATTGTGGAGGATGGGCAGGCATCAAAGACTGAAGTATTATTCCTCTTATAAGGGCTAATGGGACTTCCTGTAGTTATTTCCTGTGAAGTCAGTACAGTGCTGTTTAAGTAGTTAATGTGTCACCCACACTAAATGATAAAGTGACTCAATGTGGATGCTGCAAATCCCTGGAAGATATTGTTTCCTTAGGTACATGTACAGAGCCATAGGCCTGTTTCTTTTCTCCATGAAAACACATTCATCATTTGTAAGTGTAGATAGAGAAAAGGTCATTAAAACTGTAAAAACCCCACACTTGAAGAACCAGGCATTCCAGAATGTTCTTTGCTTGGCATTCAGGAAGGAATTTTTAACAAGGTTGTAAAGTGTTGCTTCTCTTTAAATATGTGTAGCAATGAAATGAAAAATGTTTCGGCACTTATAAATGCTCCCACAGTTGGAGGTATATAGATCTTAATAAAGAGGCATGAAAAGAAAAATGTTTCCAGATCCCTCTGCTAAGTTCCCAGGTGAGTGAATTCCACTGCCCAGGCATTTAACACATACAGCCAATATCTGCACTTATGTGTCTGGGGCAGGTGAATGTACACAGATTAATGATGATAATGTTGAATGCCAGCTATCTTCCTATCAAGTTATTAAGACCTCAATGGACTGCCTTTTTCTTTTCGTTTTATTTTAATCATGACAAGGCTTGGCATTTGATTTAGTAAGGTAGCATTTAGTGAATATTGTCACTATATTTAATAATTTGATAGTATGGCATTGTTCAGGAAGCAAGGAACCATCTACCATCTTTAGAAAACATAACTGAGATCAGAGTCCCCTGCTTCTGTGAATTTGTTGCTGTGGGAGTTACAGTAAACGAAAGCCTGAATGAAGATGTTTCTACTTGGATAACGGAGGGTAGTCCTTTTTGTGGATATTTCAACTCATCAGAGAACTAGAGGCTATTTATTCTTTAATGTAGATGAAGAGAGCATGAGGGAAGCCTTACCAACCACTGCAGTAGTCCCTGTTCCAGTGACAGCGCTGTGAAGGGAGATGTGTATCTTAGGAATCACCTACCTTACAGTAAGCTGAAGCATCTCCAAGCTTCCTCATCTTCATGCCCTTCTTTATTAGCAAATATCCTACTGAGTTTTTCCCCAGGCTCTCTTACAGGAGACAAAAGAGTTTGACCTACATATTCTTCATGTTAAAAAACTGAAGAAGTCTCACTGCTATAGCATACACTTCAGTTGCTAGCTGTTCTAAGGTACATGTGCTAAGACATTTAATTCACACACCAGCTCTCCACATCTGCTTTTATTCCTGCTTCATCACTGAGACTAAGGGATGAAAAAATCTAAAAAAAAAAAAAAAATGTCCAAAGCCTTACAACTAAGAAGTGACTAGACTAGAATTAAATACTATGTTTGCATCTTGTGAAGAGACAAGATGAAAAGGAAATATTTAACAATACCCTTAGATCACTTCAAGCAAGCAGCCACTTTTCTGGCACAAAAGGATTTGGATAGAAGACCCTGTGCCAGAAGCATGCCTATGTCTAACAAGCCGATGACAGAGGATGCAATTCATGTCTGCAGGCAGAGCAAAGGACTAGTCAGAAGCCACGGGTACACAAGAGACAGTTGTGTTCACAGAGATTGTCAGAAAGCCAATGACTAGGGCTGTTTTCCTGCTAGGAGACATCCATTTGTTCACCTCTTAGAGAATGTCAAGCTTGAAAGACCATCCTAGCTTACCTGGGGGACTAACTAGCTAGGACATAAGTGAGCTATGCTACAAACAACACATTCTACTATAATTCTGTTAACATGAGGCTTGGATATGAATCCTAAATCTATGAATGTAAACAATGCTTAGTTTGCAAATACAAATAACAGTAAATAAATGTGAATAGGGAGGTTATTCTGAGTTCATATTCAATTTCCTCATTCAAACTGTGCCACAGAAGGTAGCTAGGGCCTAAAGCCAAGTCGCAAAAATCCTATTTAATGCACCCTTATAGCTAAGACAAGCTACCCAACTACTTCCCTTGCAGTGTTTCTTTGGGAAGTTTATTCTGAGACCCAATCCAGAGTTCGAGTCATGAGGTTGCTTCCTCCCTTAAACCCACAAACCCTAAGAGTTCCTATCTGCTTTTACTGGGTAAGGAACAGCTTCCCCTCTCTACTCTATCAAAAGAACCAAAAAAAAAAAAAAAACAGAGTAGCACAATGCATGGAACATCTCTAGGGTCCCAGGATCTCTGTGGATATCTCACCCTCTCTACCCATGAGGAATATCAATTGGCCATTTGAATACGTAAATGTATGTGGTCACAAACCAAGTGAAATTTGTCCTTGGTGGTTTTATAAAGTGTGTCCAAACCATCAGGCTAGGGATGGGAAAAGAGTGAAAGGAAAGTGCTTTCCTAGCCTCCAAAGGAAGATACTTGTGTTGTACAGGGAAGAGCCCAAGGCTGCTGCTCCACTAAAGGAAAAGAAGAAGTGAGCCTCCCCATGCTTCAGCTGTTGTATCAGCCAATTTCACCAAAAAAGCAGGGCCAAGCTCTCTTGTGACTAGCTGTTGTAGTAGTGTCTTAAGCTTCCTTTAAGACAGCTTAAAAGGAAGGTAGGTGGGGAGGGAAAAACTACAATGGCAAATAAAAGGAGGTGAGGGCAGAGTCCCATGGCCATCACTTCTAAACATCCCATGATTGGAAACCAAAGCTGAGGACCTAAGGTTGTAATCAGGACCAAAGTCATCTTAGCAAACTTTGAAGTAGTGGGTCAAATATAAAAGCCATAGAAATCTTCACCTTTTAAAATGACGTAATTTTTGTGGTGATGAGATGATCAAAAATCTTAATCGCCCCCCCCTCAGAATCAGACCTCAGATTTCAGCAGAAAAGTCACATGCAAGTAAATCCATAAACACCCAACGAGGAGCACATGTTCCTGTTTCATGTAATTATTAGTTTTAGTCTCTATTTTAGCAACAAATAGAGACTTGGGCAGGGAGTAAAAAATACAAGAGGGAAATACAGACTCCTTTGGAAAGCCCTGTTTTCAAAGGAGTGTCAGGAGTCTTCTAGAAAAGGCTACGGCAAGCAGGAGGCCTTCCTGGAGGTGGTGGTTCACCTTTGTTTTTTTGCTTGGCCTAAGAAGGGTGACTTCTGAAAGGCAAGGTCCCAAAGAGACTTCACCTCAGGATCGGTTCTTGCAGCTGATATGCCTTTCCTGTCATTATTAAGTTAATATAATAATCTCTGGACATTCCCCACCCTCCTGAGAATATTTTCTGCAGCTCAACATAAAGATTAATTAATGCTGTTTGGATGGATTAATGGTTTTATAGAATTCCTGATTTGATGCAAATAATCTTAGGAAGAAAGTTTTAAGAGGTGGTCTTAGTTGTTTTGTTAGTAAGATGTAATAGTTAGAATAAAGAATAGAATGTGTTCACTCCTCATAATAGTAAGTAAAGGCTACATAATAAGCAAGACAATGAGCTTCCAGAATTGTACTAAAAAGAGAAATAGGCTTAGGATAAATTCATATTCAAGGAAAAGCATTCAGGCCCAAGTATGAAGCCATGGGTGTGTACTATGATAAGGCAAGGCCATATGAAACTTTTGCTTTGAACTTTACAATGATCACATAGAATGAAACATTGCTTTGATATATCAATATCCTTCTGTAACTCCCATTTTATATAACATTTTATCTGAGATAATTTTCTAAGAACTGTTGTCTATAAAAAGACCAAAGAAAAGAAATAAAGAGGGTGTGGTGTGATGGTTTGGCTGCGGGGGGCCACCCACCCATTCATCCATCCATCTATCCATCCAAAAGTGGTGATATAGTCATTTTCTGCTTCTGTGTGTGTTTTTTCTGTGTGAGTGATTCTTTCCTCTCTGGTTCATAAGGAATTAACTAGCCTGGTCTGCAGAAGGGCTCCTGGCTAGCTGTCCAGAGAAGGGAGCTCTAGCAATAAATCCTTTACCTTGCTGCTATACAACATATGCTAGTTGCCAGAGAATTATATAGGAAGTTTATAAAGTAAATAAGAGTTAATTTTTCCACTGCTTAATGAAGCACAGAATAGTTAGAGAATTAAAAGGCCATAGATCATCAACCTTTTGACCTGCTTCTGATGCCATGTCCCACCTCAGCTTGTTCTCCTAAGGCCAACCAGGCCCTACAAAGGAAGATCAAGATGGTTGTTTGTTTGAATCTGAAAGTAATTTCATGTGCTTACTTACTGAGCACTAACTGAGGTTAATCTCCCATCAGAAGCTGTACTGCACACAGCCTGTTCAGTTTATTCACAGAGCATGAGTGCAAACTTACCAAACCAATGATGAGCACTAACCCAAAACTACCTGTGTATAAAATCAATTCTGATAACTGGAAGTCAAGCTTGGCATCTTCAAATATCTTTATCAAATACTTAAAACTGGCTGAAATGGAAGGGAAGCACAGACTTTCTCTGCTGAGAAACCTTGTCTCTAGGAGGTCTCCGGAGGAAACAGGTCTTGCTGGTCTCTATTAGCTATCTTCCTTACCTCCTCAGTTTCAGGAGTACTCTCTTTCCTTCTGGGAGGCTGCCCAGCTCCTGGACGAAAGGCTCCCATTGGAATATTGATATTCGCCTAAGAGAGAAGACAGGGTAAATTTAGCTTAAGAATAGTAAGAAATTGCATGACATTCTAAGACAGCAATCATCGTGAGGAAAATGCTTTTGAAAAGTACATCTTCAAAGCTTTTTATCTAAGGAAAATTTCTGTAACAACAGCACAAAATATGCAAAGGGGAATTTCACTTCCATTTATTATACATTCCTGGTATCCATCTTTAGGTCTGCACAGTGAATTTACAATTCCTTATTGGATGGAAAATTTTTTTGAAGACAGTTTGTTCTGGCCATTGCCCTCCTATGGTGCATATCATTTTCCCCTTTCAGTGATGAGGACGGAACACATAATGATAGAAAAGGAGAAAAAAGCATCCACCGAAGTTGCTCCACATTTAGTTCCTTGTCTTTATATGTACAATGATGAGGGTGCTTTCACACTTTCTAAGTTGCCACCTCCTTCCTGTAACATCCTGTCACTGCTCCAGGGTCACCTCAGGTCCCTGCGCCTTCTATCTTCTCCCAACATACTCATGAGTAGGACAGTAAGGAAAAAGGAAAGTGCTATCAAATCAATTTCCTTTTGTAAATAAAATTTTGATTCTTGCTCTTTATTAAGATAAAACACTAACCTCTTTCAGTGGCAAGCATGAAATACCTTCTTGTAAACATGAAATGCTTCAAACACTAAAGTATAGAAGAATACATTGACACAGTCATTTGAACTTGAGAAGATAATGTGTAAATTTAAATCTCACCCATATTTTGACAGACATCAAAAGGTAAAAATGTTTAATACTTACCAAAAATGTCTTCAAATACATTAACAGCTTTAAAAACTAGAACACATTTTTTCCACTAAAGACAAAATGTTGCCTTATAAGTAATTGGATATATGAGCTTGAAAAGTTGAAACTTCATTTTGATATGAGTGAAAATAACGTCTAAGCAAATGGAGAAAAATGCTTTGTTAACTTGTGACGCAGAGTGGATGATTTGGGTACTACACCAGATGAAACTGAGAGTTTGGGAAGATCCATTTGGAGACACCTGATATATGCTCCATTGCCAAGGTAATGGTTAACCCATAACATAGGAAATAACCAGTCTCAAGGTTCATGCAACATGACAGGTCTGTTTGGCTCCAAGTAGAGCAGGCTTTAAAACTCTCCTTCATGCTAGACTAAAACTGATCCCACAGAAAGAAAACAAGTTTCAAAGTGTTGGTGGCAAATAGCAAGAAAGGTGCATGCATCATTTTGATGCCAAGAAGTATTTTTCATCAGCATGTATCATAAGAGAGATATATAAGACAAAGGGAAAGATATATTTTACATTCTGGCAAATGTGGAGCAATATTTCATGAATCTCATGAGATTATTATCTTACTATGTTTCCCAGGCTGGTCTCAAACTTCTACTCTCAAATGATCCTTCCACTTCAACTTCCCCAATAACTGGAATTTTAGGAAAGCATCATCTCTCCGGGTCACCTCTTATATTTTTATTGGGATAATTTATTTCTTGGGAAGACATAAAATAATGCTATCTATTGGCAATGCGCCTCAATAATAAAGTGACCTCAGTTTAATCCAGCACCAAAAAGAGTTAAAACTGAATGAAATTAATAGTATTTCACACTTGACAATATTGAGACTGGATGACATACATAAAGACTTAAAATAAACCAAAACAATGTGAACATTCTCAGAGAAGATGATCTGTATTAGACCAATAGACTATTTCCTCAACTATAGTTTGGATGAAAGAAAAGAAATCCCAGCATTTGGTGGCTGAGGTAAAAAGATTGAGGCCATCCTGGGCTACAAAGACATTTATTTAGAGTACTCCTTTCACTCCATTTATTATGAATATATAGGAAGTACCTTACTTGTAGTGAATTTGGGTTAAAATACTGTTTCTGAAAGACTCAATTGTTAAGCTATTTAATCAAGTCAATAACTTTATAATAAAATATTGTTTTCATTAAGGAAACATACAAAGGTGATCCTTAATATAATAGTTTAGGTTATAGGATAACAACATTTTCTTATTTTGAGATTATCTTTAGAAGTCTTTGTAGCCTTTCCAATAGGTTGTTTATAAGAGTTAAGCAGGGTTGGTAGTTGTTATAAATTCTTTGTTTTAATTGATGTTTCTTGATTTAATTAGTATTTGACAGCTCTTCTGTGCCTCATTATCCTCATTTGTAATATAAATAATGGGCTATACCATGATTTTTAAACCTCTTAACAATGGAACCCTTCCTTCAGGTAAAGTATTACCAGGGCATCTGAAATACAAAATAGTATTCATCAAAGACACTTCTCTCTGCCATAGATAGAGATCATACAGAAAACCAGAACTAGTCAAAATACAGAAAACCAACTGAACACAGGGTGTTAGGCTCCTATGGATACATCTACAAAACAACTCCTGTACCTAGGGCTCAGACAACATCACAGAAAATAGGGTGAAGAAAGAATGTGAGAGCCAGGAAATCTGCTTGAGATTGTGTTTCCTAGAAATGACAAAAAAAAAAGCTTCATCCATAATACCTCAACAATACGGCTGCCTAAAGAAGCCCTAAATAAGAACACCACCAATAGACATGCTAACATTGAAGGGGGGATTTTTATGGTATGTGGATATGTGTGTGTGTGTGTGTGTGTGTGTGTGTGTGTGTGTGTGTGCATGTATGTGTGTCTAACATTAGCAATTAAAGAAAAAGAGGCTATGGGTTTGAGAGGAAGCAAGGGTTGGAGAGAGGAAAAAGGAAGGAGAGAAAGTATATAATTGTATTTTAATTTCAAAAAATTAAAACATAATTACTTTAAAAATAAAATGCTAAATGTTTAGAAAAGTAGAATTCACAAACGTCTCTTCACAATACTCAGTCTTGCCTGCGTTGGTGGTATAGTGGTGAGCATAGCTGCCTTCCACAATACTCAGTCTTATAAAGTTAATGTCATCATATTTGTTTGACTGACAAACAGATGAAACCTCAAAGGATTTTTAGAGTTTGTGATCAAGGTCACATAAACAGTACAACAAACAAAGGACACATTGTCAAATCAAACTTTTAGAGTTAACCTTTTCACTCTACTAATCCTGTCTCCCAAGAGGTCTTTTCCCTTAGCTAATGGTAGCTCTAACTAGCTCTAAAATTGCAGACTTATCCTTTGAGAGTGACCTTTGGAAAGGAGAACACAAAATGCATACTTCTAAAATAGATTTCAAACAAAAGCTACATTGGAAAATGAGCCATTAACTCTGACTTGACACTTTTTCTTCTTGAAGGCATCACTCGAGAAATCAGGAACCTAAATGGATTTTTAAAACAGCAAATATTGATGGGAAAGAAAGCAGCCTGAAAACATTTTGACCATCCAATCGTTACAGGGCATCAATAAGGGAATAAAAGAGCAGTGCTTTGTCAACTGTGTCATGCACTACACTAGTAATAAGATGATTAAAGAGACTTCGTTATTACAAGTGTAGGAGAGTGGTATTTGAGTGACAAATTATGGGCTACATTTTAGCCATAAGAAAAAAAAATCTTCATAACTTGAATTTGATGGGAAAATATAGGTCAACTTTTCTTCTGTCATCTAGAAAATTAGGTCATATTCTTGCCTTACTCTATTTCTAAACATAAAATGACTTTTCAATAACTTATAACTTCCATCTGCAAAATGGGTATGGTATTTGCTATTCAAATTGTATATAATGTAAACTGTACTTTAATAACACAATAAGCAGACACATAAAAGGTTTGAAATGAATGACTTAGAACCAATATAAGATGAGAATCCATAGAGATTCTCTATGAATACAAAGAAAGACAATTCTTGGGATTTATGTTTCTTTTTGCAATGTAACTCTTTTATTTCTTGTCCCTATTTTAAGTTTACTCATTTTAGATACCTTAAAATATGCCCCTAATGCACCAGACCTGGTTCATCATCTTCCCAAGTTATACATAATTTGTTACATTCTCCAAGCTGGAAATGGAAAAATCTAACAGGTCATCTTTGGCTAGAGAAGGATACTGTTTCCTGATAGAAGACCTATCTGATGTGAAATTAATACTGCTCTTGATCTCACCAAGTAAAGAAAAGTAGAAAGAATTCCCTGTAAGTTAATTCCACCACTCCCTTAATTATTTGTATTGTTCTCCTTCCTTGGCTCTAGGCTTTGAGCCAGGAGGATTCTGGAAACAATATTCCCTCCTCAGTCACTAGGATATGGCTTACAATAAGATGACATCTTCTTTCCCCAAAGGGTTAGATTTTGATACCTGCTGCTCACTGAGGACTGGCAATTTCTACTAAACCTCATCCCACAGCCACAGTTCTCTCTTCCCCTTCTTTCTTATTCCCACTCACGAGCTCTTTTTCAGAAACCACTGAGATTTATCTGAACATTGAATGTTTGCTTGAGAGGACTCCCACACCTACTGATTCTATCTTTTGTTTTTCAATGTCCCAGTACCTCCTGCCAGTATTGATGTGTGCCATTCTCCTATGGCAGGCAGGAAATCCTATAGGTCTGTTTCAGAACTGCTTTCTGCTCTGTCCTATTCTCAGGCCTTATGATTCTTTGAATGAAATGCAACATGGTACTTTAAAACTTACAGCATTTTTACAGAAGATTTGCATAAAGAATTGTACTTTAAGACTAGAAAATGAGAGTGTTTTTTATATATTAGCCTGAAATAAGAGGTACAGATGAACACATACCTCTATCAACTAAAATAACCAATTTGTTTAAAATTAAAAACCTAAAGCTGTAGAATGCATATTTCTTGAAATGTGGAGGTGATTCAGAACATCAAACTTTCCCACTCAACGGCTTTGAGAAACTCCCACTCATTCACTGTTCTTCACCCATGATGTTTCATGCTGTAAGGTCCTCTCCCCTCCAACATTCTGTTCTCAACATTCTTTGTTCTCTTTAACAATTTTCTAAATGACTCAACTGTAATCTTGTCATCCACAGTAAAGCACATTTGAAGAATGTACTGTACAGCTTTTAAGAAAATGTGCACAATTGGTTGAGGGGCAGGTTATATTTATGAAGTACTTGTAAATGGCAGCATTAAAAACATGACATATTTTAGTCTGGATATGACTACTTGCCTCATGTCACAATGTTTGAGACTTCATCAAAGCATCAGAGGGCATTAGTTGGAATAACACCAAACCCACTTGAGAGTGAGACTGCTATATTCAAGTTCTTGCTGCACTTTAAAGAAACCAGCATTATAAATCATAAACAGTGTGCTTGAGTGGTTTATGTAAGAAAGAAACAGTAGATCTATGATCAAAGAAAGGGTCTTGCCTCTACAGTAAAACAAACATCAAATAAAAATTATCATTTTGTTTTAAATTTAAGTAAAAGATACAAAAGAAAGCACTTGTCACTGCTAGGATTTTTAGCTTAATCAATATACTGATTAAGTGACCAGACATGCAGGGTGGTCGTCTGCTCCTTTGTAATGAGGACTGTTATACACTTGAAATCCTGTTGTTGTTGGGTTTTTTTTAACCATAAATCCAACCCCAGGAAAAACAGTCTATAAAACCTGTCTGTGGAGAGTCTTTGCTTTGACAGAAGCTGCTTTCTTCTTCCACGGAACCTTTATGCCCTGCACTGTGGAGCGTAGAAGAATAGTGTTAATGGATGGTTAAAATCAAGACGTACTAAAATGTGTGGGATGGAAGTATTTTGTTCTGCATGTGGGTTGCATAGCAAGGGAAAGTTGTCCATAGTAAGTAATCACACACTCCCTAAAAACTCCGGAATTCAAAAAATCTTGTCCTTGAATATGTGATAAAGGAGTTAGATTTAGGATCACACAAAGCTTGATTAAAGTCAGTTTAAGCCAGACGTAATACAATGGCCATACTTGCTTATATTTCAAGGGCATATTCATCATTGGATTACTTTGCTTTGTGCTTTTCAGTTCAAGCCAACTTGCTTTTAATATGGCTTTAAGTGGCTATCAACTTTTTTTTATTGGTTTTTTGGGTTTTGGATTTTGGTTTTGGTTTTTTGTTTTTGGAGACAGGGCTCCTCTGTATAGCTCTGGCTGTCCTGGAACTCACTCACTCACTCACCAAGCTGGCCTCGAACTCAGAAATCCACTTGCCTCTGCCTCCAAGTGCTTAGATTAAAGTCATGTGCCACCCCTGCCCATCGGCTACCAACTTCTTAATTCAGACACTATGAATATTGTTTTCCCAAGTGGGCTTGGCACTTGTGGTTTCCCTTGAGATGGTCCACAGCCATTCACCTCTATCAGGGGTGGAAGGGTGGGGAGAGTTAGAAAGAAATCCATAGAATACTGCATTTTAGGATCACACTGAGTGCCTGAATCACGTGACTCGGTCCTTTTTGGCTCATGATGTATGAAAATCACATTGCCCTGTAGCAGGTACACAGTAACTGAAGAACTACAGCTATGTTTGACATACAAAAATTAAGCCTTAGAAGCTACTCTCAAGAGACTCACAGACTACTAGAAGCTGATCAAAGCCTTAAAGGTCACTTGACACATCTACTTACAAATTATGAGGACCATTCTAGTGAATCACATAGCACACCAATACTAGGGCATAAGACTCTTTTCTGCTTAGCTATGATGTTCTTTAGATCTCATGGGAGAAGACAAATGTCAGAAAGAATGAATCAATGTCAACCCAGAGATGACTGGATCTGTGAGAGCTGAGGTTCTGGAGGGGCCTGTGACAACTCCCAAAATAGGTGTGCTTAGGAGGACCAGGCCAGTGGCTGGTATCACTTGTTCTCATTAGAGAAAGCTACTGCACAGATGGCTGATGGGATTAAATTTCTCAGCAGTTCTAACTTTCCCTGCCACCTGTCATGTCACATCCCATGACCCAGTGCACAGAGTGTGCTGATGTTGCCTTGGTTGCAGTTCCCATTATAATCAACAATGGGATTGTCAAGTTGCAATCCACAGGACAAATGTAACCCATCCTCAAAATTTTAAATAAGCTGTTGGAAAACAGGCACATTCATCCACTTTATGACCCCGTGACTACTTCAGAAAATAATAGCAGACATGATAGTTGAAGCAGACCAAAGCCTAACATATTTGTTGTCTGTCTGGCTCTTTCCAGAAAAAGTTTTGTCAATATCTAATATAGATAACTTTATAAGCAGCTTGAAGAGCTAGTCCACAGAAAATCAACTGGTTCCTTCAGAATGGTTTTACATCATTGGCTGAGACTTAATGCACTGGGAAATAATGATAATTTAGATTCTCCTTACAGTTCAGAGGCCATCTTAAGCAAACATGAAAGACAGCTACCTACCTTCTGTAAGGATGAGCCGAATTCTATCCTTCCTGTTATTCTGGCATATGGGGGAAATGGAATTCCAGGAGGAAAAAGCAAGGTCATTCCTTGAATTGTATAGACAGAATAGTCATCTTTTAAGAAGTATGTGTACTAGCAACCAGAGATTTGTCATAAACTATCTAGTTTATTTATTACAACAGTCCTCTTATATAGTAGTGTTTGCCTCGGTTTTACAGAAAAGTAAACAAAGGATGCTTAAAGTCACAGATATTTGTAACTGCTTGATTCTTTATTTTTTTCGTACACTCTTAAAGTTGCCTATGAAAAGTACAGTTGAAAGAATCTCAGTTCACTCAGTCCAGACAAAATAGATATCTAAATCTAAGCTGTTAGAAATTTGCACTGCAAAACAGAATTCTGCAAGATTGCTCACTGAAAAGTCCAAAAGGCTTGGAGAACATTGCCTTCATGAGAAGAATCGATGCTATTAAGAATAATGGACTCTGAGAAAGTTTCCAAAGTCTTAATCTAATTAACAATATCCCATGAAACTTATGGTATTCTAAGGCATACACTTTGGGAACTGATAAAATAGATAGTGATGATGATGACTGATTGATGAATGATAACAGCTATTTATTAAGTAATTACTATTAGTGAGGCACTGGCCTAGCATCTACATCTATTAAATTTATTACATACTTAGTGGAAGCACTATGAAAAATCTTCTGCAACTCATTCTATTAACAGATGAGCAGAGGATGAAGAACAAAGAGGTTAAGTTGCTTGCTCAAAGTCATATGGCTGTTAAGTATCTTAGGCTATGACCTTATCAAGTACAGACATCAGGTATCAACTCATTGTTGCATACCCTACTCCTGGTACAAAATAGGCCCCCTCCCCAGAAAATTGCAGTTGAATTGGATTAGATATACACTATGCCCCTGGAAATGGCAGTTAAATTGGATTGAAGATAAGAGTCTAATAAAAAGAAGTGACTATGGACTGGAAAGATAGGTCAGAGGTGAGACCACTGGCAGGTTCCACTCCTATCATCCCTATAGTGGATGCACCTCCCTCATCAGGCTTCTGTGGGCGTTGGCACCAGGCACACATGTGGTGCACCTATTTACATGCAGACAACACATCCAAACGTAAAAATAAAATACTTTTTTTTAATTTGAAGTGACTAAAATGTGTTGATTAGACCATTTAAAAGCATCTGGTGATATTTACTCAATTGGAGTGCTCTCTCATCAATCAGATTTTGTGTTTGCTTCAGAGAAACTCATGATCTCAAGTTCTTATTATGAACCATTATGTATTATGTAATTACTTCCCTAGTTTGTTTAATGTACCCTATTTAAGGTTAATGTAAAGTTGATAGGAAAATACAGGATAGTGCTGTTGCTAGCCACAACACAAAAAGATTTCATTTGAAAGTCCATTAAATTGGTCTTTCGATGAGACATCAAACAAATATATTGAAAGAGACAACACCACATCCACAAGGAATGGCTGATTGCCTTTGTTAGGAAAGTAGGTTTGTGTGTGTGTGTGTGTGTGTGTGTGTGTGTGTGTGTGTGTGTGTGTGTGTGTTGCGATGCAACATAATAATGGCTATTGAGAATGGCCAATAGTGGCGTTTTAAATATTGCAGACCTTAAAATACATCAAGGTCAAATTTAGTAAATAAAATGCTGGTGAATTTTCAGTGGAGATTTATATGAGCCAGAGGGCACTACAAAAGAAAAATCAATACACTTTCAGCTTTAAAAGGAAGTGATGAAAAAGCAGCTTGATAGCATTCTGAAAAATAAAAAGGAAATTTTCTGTTCAGCACTTCACGAGCACAGAGTGCAGGGATCACGACTCTGAGATAAGCTATCCTTGTGATCATAAATAGAATAATGGCTGCTCTCCAGTGATTACTTACTATGCTGTTAAAAATGTCAGGATCTCGTTTGTTAATTCCTAAACGGAATTACTATTACTTCCATGCCACAGGTTTGGAAATGGAGGTCCAGAGGGTAAAACAGCAGGAAATCCTTTTCTGTCTTTCTGCACTAGCACAAGATAGATTCAGGACTGCGGTCTGTGTTCAGAGTCCTTGGTAATATTTGAATATCATGTAAAACAGAAAATTCAAAGGTTCAAGGTTCAAGAATCCAAGTGGCAAAATAATGCCCACTACTATTGTCAAGATACATCGGAGACTCACAAGCTAGAGATCCCAGAATGCTCAATACATAGAAGGGAATCCTTGCCAAAGGCATCAGCTCCTCCTTGGGCTTGCTCAGTGACAGGTTTCCAGAGACTGGCATACATCCCGCCACTTAAGAATTCCATCAATTTAAGGGTAGGCATTAGTACAGATCCATGTCAATAACACCCTCCCTTTTACCAGTGCTGTAAACATGGATTTCTTCAGCCTTCAATATCTTGTTCACAGTCTTGCCAAATGCAGACCCCAAAATTCAGTCAGCCTTTTATGGTTGTGTTTATGCTGGGTCAGGGCATTATTGTTCCAAGACTCAGGAACCACTGTGGGCCCTGCAGCTTTTGAGGAAAGTCCAGGAAAGGAAGGAGTTTCTTGGGAGAAAGCACAGCTAGATGCTGTGCTGATAAAAGGAAAACAGAATTTGACAGAAAAGTATTGTGCCCAGAGTCTTTCAGGCTGGGAGCTATTGAGAGTCAAACTCAGAGCTCTCCAAAGAAATAACAGATTTAGTCTTGAGAAAAAAACCAATATTGAAAGTTATTTTCATAGTATTTGTATATTTCAAAATGCCAGCTTTCTGTATCTCCTCTTTGTGAATGACACAAATCAGCTTAAGCAACCAAAGAGAAAGTTTGTTGGAATAGCATGAAGAAAATTAATAACACATAAACTTAAAACTCACAAAGGTTTGGGAGAGCAGTTGACTTTAAAGGTTATTGTTTAAAGAGAGATTTATTTTATTAGTGCTGGGACTCAAACTCATAGCCTCACATATAGTATATACTACTCATGTGCCCTACTACTGAATTAAACCTCCTGCCTCAAAATACACATTTGAAACAAGTGAGTCAAGCAAACTGTGACCTACTGCTATATCTATATACCAGTTGAATATAAAACTGAAAATCAAATGTTCTATTCTCTATCAATGGGCCTATAAAAACCCCATATATATTTTAATTAACAAGTAATAGCTATACATCTTTATGGGGAACAGTGTATTTTAATATTATACATACATACATATATACACACAGAAATATTTATGTATATACACATATATATATATATATATATATATATACTTATTCACTTTACATCCCACTCACTATCCCCCCTCTAGGTTACCTCCTCCCACAATCCTTCCCTATCCCCCTCCCCTTCTCCTCTAAACAGGTGGGGGCAGCCTGGGTATCCCCCAACTCTAAGCACTTCAAGTCTCTGCTAGGCTAGGCGCTTCCTCTCCCACTGAGGCCAGACAAGGCAACCCAGCTAAACAAAGCTAGTCCATGTACAGGTAACAGCTTTTGGGATAGCCCCTGCTCCAGTCGTTCAGGACCCACATGAAGACCCAGCTGCACATCTAGCAGTAGTTGTTAATACAAGCATGCCAGATATACTGGTCAAGTCAGATGCAGAAGTGTTTTCTACTTATTATTTTGGAGCCTTCAGGAGCCTCTCTCTGGCTCTTCATAAAGGATAGAAAAGGTTATTGCGAATCTAGTATTATTTAGTAAAATGTAATTCTCATTTTAAAACTTTGTCTTACAATTCATAGCAATTAAAAGTAGCTTCAGCTCTCGATTATACCCTATCAGTCTTACAGCCCTTTCTCAATTCTGCCTCCTTAGCCTTATAAAGAGGAACTTTTTTTTTCTTAAAGTTGATAATCAGAGATGAACAATCGCAGTAGGTCAGAAGCCACAGAGCCGATGATAAAATACAAATATACCTACTTACCTGGATGGCTCTGACGTTGGAAATTGGCTGCTTCGACATATTCACAAGGTCTTAGCCCTAAGGACAAAAAAAAAAAAAAAAAAAAAAAAAAAAGACACTGTTAGAGGTGGCAGCCTTCAGATTCAAGGTCGTGATAAATTAGAATTTAACTCATGATTCAACTGGGCAGTCGCCCCTTTCACTGGCCATATATTCTTTCAGTCTCAGTTTCTGCAGTTACTTGGAGACTCTCCTTCCCAATGCCTCAGGGAGAGGGAACACTAGAGCACCCCGATAAATCATTCAGGAGAAGATATACCGAGCCTTGCCACTGACGAAAATGATAGGTGATCAGAAACTTGAAAGGCCCTATCCTCTCTTCACCTGCCCTCTTGACCTTCTGCCAAGAGCCAAAGAGGCAGTACCAGTGAAACACCTTTGTTCGGCACCAGAGGCTGGCTGCTGCGACTTGAAACTGAACTTGTGGTCTGTGCTCGCTGTTGCCAGGGCAGCTACTCGGTTCTGCAGGGGCAACCATTCTCCATGATGACAGCTCGGCTTTGGAATACTCTCTCAGCTGTGCGAATATATCTTCTCCCAGCAAACTTTGAAGACATTTGGAGACTCTTTGAAAAGCCGAGTTCTTTAATCTTCATATGTGTCCCACCCAACCATCCCCAACAAGCCTAGATTATTGAAACAATAGAAGCCAGAATGTTCTGGAAGTATCTTTCTTCGGTGGAACAATCTTAGAAAGAAAGTAGAATTCCATGACCATATCAGATCCGCAAAATGGAGAAGCACTTTTTTTTTTCTCAAACCTTCTTTAAACACCAGAGTCCTAACTTTGAGCACTGGAACCAAAGCCCACCTGGAGAAATAGGCTATGGTTTGCTGGAGCTAAAGGAACAAAGAACACTAATGAACCTGGCTCTAGCCTGTTTTTTTATAGCTGTCTGTTAAACATCAACCAGACCAAGTAAAAGGTTTAAAACTCATTGAATTCAAAACCTTCTCTGTTCTCAATCGTAACTATAAAATGAGTTGACTGAATTCTATCTATTGACTGCTATGCATGTGTGCTAACATGGGGCTGAACAAACACAGGGAGCTGTGTTAGTGTTTCATACAAGGCCCCTGAAATTTGGGCACTGACATTCAATATTTCTAAGCCTGTTTCCTCTTCCTTAAAATGGTCCTGCTTCACAGACTATGGGAAGACTTGAGTGATAGAATTCCTCTGATCAGGCTTTCTGAACTCTAAAACATGGTGTGGATGTTTATTTCATTTATGCCAATAGCCATAACTCGTGGCTTCTGAGTGCTGTGTTCATCTGCAGCCTTAAATGTAGAGACGAAACCCCGACCCTTGGGAGCTCCCAGAAACTGAGCCACCAACCAAAGGGCATATATAGCAGAGGGATGCCTTGTCTAGCCTCCTTGTGAGAGGATGTGCCTTAGTCATGGAGGAACGTGATGTCCTTGGGAGGTGACATTCCCTGGGGGAGCACCCTCTCAGAGGTGAAAGAGAGAGGGTAGAGTGAAGAACTCTGGAACAGGATACCAGGAGAGGGAGCAACATTTGGGATGTAAATAAATAAAATAATTTTTAAAATTAATAATAAAAAAGTGTAGAGATGAACTGATGTGTGGTCTTCAACACAGAAATGAATTACCAGAGAACTTTGATAAAAATGAAGTTTTTTTATTTGTTTGTTTGGGTTTTCTTGTTGAGCTTAGCATCTATTCTATGAAGATAAAAATTGTATACTTATTTTTAAGATATCCACAATTACTATAGCTCAATACATAGTTTGGGGAGCTATGTACATGGAAATAACATAAACTTTGATCTAAATGTACTGCTTCTATAATAAGGGTCCAGAAAGAACCAATTTTACTATAATCAAAAATTAAGTAAGAACAACAGGTTGAACAGTCAGGGATAAATTTTTCTCTATGATCCTTTTCCAGTTGAGTGCTACCTTCCCTTCTGCATCAAAGACACATAAAGAACTTTCTAATTTGACATTCTAGGATAGACACCCCAATGCCAAACTGACATGTTTAGAATAACTTAATTTGTGATGCTTCCTTTTGCCAAAAGCTAAAAGAAATAATGTAAAAATAATAATCCTTATGAGACTTGAAAGACCTGACCAGTGTTTGCTATGTGTGTATATGACTAGAGTTTAATTAACATTGTTTTTATTGTTACTGTATATTAATTTAAATTATGAAAATTCGGAAACGCCTTTATGTGATTATAATAGCAAGTTGAAATACAAAAGGAGCAGACAATGAATGGTTTTATTTATACTGCATTGATTTTTGTACATAGTTTTTTTTTCACTGACTAGTTGTACCAATTACAGTATTTGCTAGGAAACTCTGAGCCTACTAGATAGATGGACCTTGTCTCCCCTGTCTAGTTTTGCTATATTCTCATCTGTACGTGGATCTCTTCTTAACATCTTTGTCAATCTTCGATAGAGACATCTATAGCAAGTCAATCTCTCCCCGCTCTCATTTCTCACCATCAGGCTAGAGAATATGTGTATAAATCAGTTCAGCAGCAATTCCTGCTGTCCTCATTATTTGCAGAGAAATCAGGGCAATGCACAGTGATGAATAAAAATAGACAGTGTTCCCTGGCTGTTTCCCTAGTTGGGCATTCACCTCCATCAGGATGTATCGTGTAGTGCATCTTCCCTTGACATCTGCATGCCCCTTCTGTGAATGGAAGAAGCATTTATAAACTACCCTACCACCACCCACTTCAGGGCCACTGCTCTTCATCCAAAGAGATACTCTTTACAACATGCAACTGCTGTGTCTGTCTGCTGAATCTGGCTAAAATTTGAAACACTGCAAGTCTGACAAGGCATATTGACTTTAATAAACGGGTGATGCTTGCCAACTGAGCACAGGTAAGTTTGCCTGGCAGTCTCTGGGAACTTTTAATGGTCTTTGTGCTGAGTCATGGTTGGTAGACTCCCCCTCCCCTTTGCTTTTGATTGGGCAGCATCTAATATCTAGCTTCTAAATAAAACCCTCCAACGTTCTAAAACTGGTCAACATTAATATCACTAATTTCACAAGAAGAAATTGAGGGGGAAATCAATAGCTATTTGGAGAGAAGAGCTTTGTTTGTTCCTTTTGAAAGGTCAAGGAAATGACTAAAGCACTATCTCAAAGGGATTTATCTTCTGTCCTGAAGCTAAAACTAATTCCAGAGGAGAGGATAGTATGATGCTCGGACTACTTCAATATGCTGGGAGGAAAGAGAGAGTTTTTGCATTTCCAATCTGTGCCCACGTAGACAAGGACACTCTATCCTGCTGGGTACAAGAAAACAGTGACCAAAGGAAAGCTCTCCGAAAGATGGTTTGGTCTACACAACTTTGTTGTTGAGATCTAGCCTAGCAGTTAGGGAAAGGAGAAAGGGATTGTAAACTTATATCGTGTAACAACTCTCACCATCATTTTCATTTAGACAAACAAACACACACAAAAACTAATATTCCAGATTTACTCTGATTAATTCTCAGCTTAGAGAGTGTTGTCAGTCTGCAGCTGACTGTAACACTGGCCAGCAGAGCTTCAAGGTCACAGTTACCATATCTGGACTGTGGACATTCTATTAACAGCCATGTCAGGGAAAATCCCTTCTGTTCAATACCCTTTCAACATACACGCACAGGAACACATGCATGCGTGCGTGCGCATGCACACACACACACACACACACACACACACACACACACACACTTTATAAAATAGAATCCAGGATACCACTAGTGTACAGGGAATTGACAAAGAAGCCATCCAGTACTTAGCAACCTACAAAGTTATGAGTAGTTACTTTAAAGTTAGGGATCGAGAAAAGCTCCTTGTGAAAGCTGAGAGTGAAAGCTGGGTCCTTCTGCTTACCTGCTCTCTGGATTGGTTTACTGCCTGAGGACAGTCCCAGGCGGCCAGGTGCAAAAACTCAAAAAAACAGGGTAGAAGGAACTCCCGGTGTCCTCTGAGCGGGGATCTCAATTCCAGTCCTTTTCATGTGGCTGAAATAGCTGGAGTGCTCTGTCTCTCTCCGGTCCTGAGAGCTGCTCCTGGCTCGGGCTAGAGGGGAACTCGCTTTAAGGCTAAAGTGTTAAAGAGAATTCCTGTCATAGCTCACAGTTGTTCTTCCTAAATATAGAGTTTGATACAAGCCATAGGCTGGCTGCCTCTGAAAGGCTTGACCGTGTGGAAAGCAGGGCTCAGATATCAGCCTGGAGGTGGCTACGTTATCTTTCTGCCCTCCTAATCTTCTTGAGGAGGCTGGCTGCATTCTCTCACAGTTACTGAGGGGTGTAGTGAACTTCGAAAAACTAGGAAAAGTCTATCTTTAGCTGTATTATCTAGAGGGCAGAAAATGAGGAAAGGTTCATTAAAAATTGGGGGAATGCAGGGTGCTGATGTCCGACGTTGCTTGAATCCAAGCTTAGTAACCTGGGAGCTGTTAAAGTTAATTAATAATCAGCACTCAGAAAGCAGTCACCAAATAATATAATTATACCATAACATCCAACTATAAGCCATTGTCCTAGTTTGTAGGTCAAACGTGGTTAAAGACAGACAAGCTGGCATGGTTGCTGGCCGTGGAGACTTTGCTAACTTGGCTTTCCTTGCTTTTATTGATGCATTAACCTTAGAGCTTGGCACAAAGGAGACAGAAGAAGAGAATAAAACAAAGGGGAATGGCTACTTTTAGGTTTGGCAAGGGGCAAGATTAGGTACCTGGAAAAACTTTTTTTTCCAAATCCTATGGCTCATTGTATTGAACATGGCTTTGTTGATGAACTTCTTCAGTCTCTGAAATTAACTTCACATAAAGTTTCCCTTTGGGAGGGGCATGGTGACTCACACCTTTAATTCTGGCATCCAGGAGGCAGAAGCAGGTATACCTCTGTGATCTGTGGTTTGAGATCTGTCTAGTCGACATAATGAGTTCCAGGCAGCCAGGGCTATGGAGAGTGATCCTATCTCAACAAAACAACAACTTAAACATAAACATCAAGAAAAATTAAAAGCCACCACACAAAACCACCTCCCTTTGGTAGAAACACTCAGCAGAATAGACAGATTTAAAATACATCCCTGGGTGACCACACTTCAAACCATCATGACAGGACATTCCCAGCACCAGGCATCATCAACCATTCTTGCTATGTGAGGAAAAGAAGCTTTAAATTCTCTGAGTCAAGCACCACGTCCTGGTCAGGGGTGAAGTCACTGAGCACAGAGGACATCAATGGGGCACAAACTTGTACAGTGGTGAGTGGTTGTCATCTGAGCATCAGTGCCAGCTGGGGCCTCTCAGAAGCACCAAGAAGGCAAGCACTTTACTTGACTTCATTCCATAACCCCTTAAAATTTCCACTACTGCTGTCAGTTTAAGGCTCCCATAAAAGTCTGCACCTGCTGTGCAGGGAGCCACTGGCACACACGTCGGTACATACTGCGTCAGTGAGTGACAATGAATGGGGCTCAAGGAGACAGGGGACAAGATAAGTCTATTTCTGACAGGGACGGTCAAGATGAGGAGCAAACAAAGCAAGAAGAGTCTCACTCAAAGTGTGGAAACTGGGAAACCCGAGGGTACTGGACATTGATGGGACAGCTTAAGATTTTTGGGCATATTTCAATAAAGATCACCTTAGAGGAACAGAGCAATGTTGTTCACAAAACCATAATTCGCCCAAGTCCCTTTTACCTGTGTACACATCTCCACCTCTACTGGATCTACACACACACACACACACACACACACACACACACTGCAGTCCAAGAGTGCAGCTTTCATTTGAATCATTTTATTTAGTCCTCTCTGTGAAGTTAGTGACATTGTGCTCATTGTAGAACCTTCTGCTAACTCAGTCAGTCCTTCTTAGCTTTTTTTTTTTTTTTTTTTCAGCCAAGATCTCATAATGCAGCTTTGGCTGCCTTGAAACTTACTAAGTTGACCAAGTTGGGCTCAAAGCCACTGAAATGTGCCTGCCTCTGCCTCCCCTGCCTCCCTCCACTCACCCCCCACCCCCCCCACACACACACACACCCCGCCAAGTCCCAGGATATGAAGCGTGTACCATACACTTGGCCTATTCCTAACTTTTGACTCTCAGCTTCTTTCCTCAGAACAAAAAGCACACTCAAGGAAGTCCATATTCCCATGTACATACTTCTCTGCATATGCACATGTAAGTACAGTATCAATTAGGGTGCAGCCCTGAGTAACAGTGCCTCAATCAATAGGCATCTCAACATCTCACAAACCCAGGAATGTGAAAAGAGCTAATTCTGGGCTTGTTCAGAAATTCTATGATGTCAAAAGCGCCAGGCTCTTTCAAGTTTGTTGTCCTTGCCATTCTGAACAAGTCAGCATTTTATCCTTGACATCCCAAGATGGCAGACATAGCTCCAAGAATCAGGATCTGTAATGGACATCTAAACAAAGAGAAGTGGTGACTATGGAAAAGAAAATTCTTCCTCAGTTCTCCAAAATCAATTTCCCCATACATCTTAAAAATAAAATAATAAAATAAGGGTGCAGGGGAAAGGGTCTCACTCCTGCAAATAATGAAATAAATAGATGGCAAAAGGTGAACCAAGTGTGAATGATAACAAAACATAAAATACCCTACAAAAAATTGGGATGCCCTTAGCAATGAAGAAGAGAACAGTAGCGATACAGATAAGCTCTGCACACGTATAAAAGGCTTTATATAAATGTACTTTTCCACACATGACCGCATGAAATTTGCACCACCTTAGAAAGCATATATATGCTTTTGTACATGGGAAGATATTTTTTAATAAATTCAAAGGAGAAAAGGCCAATATGAAAATTCTAGAATCACATTCCACAGGACATACAAACACATAAAATTTCAGTTAAGATGTGGGGTTTTTTTTTTGCTGTCATTGTTGCTGTTTTATGTTGTTTAAAGATTTATTTTATTATTTATTTGTGTCGACATGCTTATGGAAGCCAGAATAGGGTGTCGGATCCCCTAGCACTGGAGTTGCAGACAATTTGTGAGCAGCTTGGCATGGATTCCAGGATTCAAAGACAGAAGAGCAAGTGCAGTATGGGCTGTTAACTGCTAGCCATCTCTTCAGCCCCAAGGCACGGTTTAATCCTAATAAAAATATAAGGGATAATAAAATATGGGAAAGGCTTTAAAGTATAATACTAGTATCAAGAAAGGAATCCAAGGGCTGGAGAGATGGCTCAGTTGTTAAGAGCACTGACTGCTCTTCCAGAGGTTCTGAGTTCAATTCCCAGAAACTACATGGTGGCTCATAACCATCTGTAATGGGATCCCATGTCCTCTTCTGGTGTGTAAAAACGCAGCTACAGTGTATGCCTATACATAAAAATATAGAAATAGATCTTTTTAAAAAGGAATCTAGAGAATATTGTTACTTTTTCCAAGTAAAAATTTGAAACACATATGCAACAATAAAATCACTTCAAAAAGCTATAACTTAAATAGTACAAATATTTTCTGTATGCACATTTATCATAGAATTAGCATGTTTATATAAAACCAAGAGGAAAATTAACAGTTAACTTGGATATCAACCACAAAGGATAGAAGAAATGGCTAAGAGGTTAAGAATCCCCTTGAAGAAGACCCAAGTTTGGTTCCTAATACCCATGTTGGGCAACTCACAAGTGCCTTTCACTCCAGGTCCAGATTCAATGCACAGCTCACTTGCTCTCTGTCTCTGTCTCTGTCTCTCTCTCTCTGTCTCTCTCTGTCTCTCTCTCTCTCTCTCTCTCTCTCTCTCTCTCTCTCTCACACACACACACACACACACACACACACACACACTTAAAATAAATCTTTTTTAAACAATTTTTATTAGATATTTTCTTCATTTACTTGTCAAGTGCTATCCTGAAAGTCCCCTATACCCTCCCCCTGCCCTGCTCTCAAACCCACCCACTCCTGCTTCCTGGCCCTGGATTTCCCCTGTACTGGGGCATATGATCTTTTCAAGGCCAAGATAAAAAGGGAGTGAACCTAGAAGAGATGGGGAGTTGGCGTGGGGAGGGGAACTGGGATGAGTGGAGGGAGGGAAACTGCTTGAGATGTATTTTATGAGAGAAGAATAAAATAAATACAAATTTAAAATAAATCTTTAAAAAGGAGATACACAAAGAATCTTATTTTCTAGAGCCAGCAAGCCAGGTCAGTAGGTAAAGGCACTTGCTGTCAAGGCCAAGGACACTAGTCTGATTCTTGAGACTCACATGGTAGAAGGAAAGAACCAAACTGCACAAACATGTCCTCTAACCTCCACATGTGCACAGTTATACTCATGCCCCACTCATACACACAAATAAATATTTAATAAAAATATTTAAGGAATCTGTTTTCCAAAGTATGTAATAATTTAAGTTCAGAATTCCATTTGGGTGTATAGGATGCTGTGGGCTTATCTCTGTTTTGTAAGTGATAGAATGCACTGAAAGAGTTCCAGTCATATCTCTAGAATAAAATTACACTTTTCATTGAAAATTCATTTATGATTTGAGGAAATAGCATAGCAAATGGCAAATGGAATGGGAACTGCAAGCGGGACCTTGTCAGGGACACTGTGAGCCACTCCACTTTCTCTCCTTAGCTCCTGTTTCTGAGCCATGATTCGATCCCTCTCCTTAGACATTAGCTTCCTTCCACATGCACCCACAGAGAGGAAACCTTTTCTTTTAAGGAGAAGCAATGTGTAGAATTGTCACGCCACTCGTGACTACAATACTTTTCGAGTAGCACTTTAGCATCTCTTTCCTCCAAAGTCTAAGACAGTTTTGTTTCATCTTTGTAGAGTTCAATACCTTGCTTCCCCCAAAGTATTCTCCTTCGATGATAAATGAATTATTTCACCTCAGAAGGGGGTTCAGGTTTGCATCTCCAAAACCACACTACCTTGACTTCTCTCCTTAAAGAAATGACTAGCAACCACTTCTCTGTTGTCCTGTGCTTTTAACTAAGTCACCTTTTAAAGGCTTTTATGAATTTTAGTGTGTGTGTGTGTGTGTGTGTGTGTGTGTGTGTGCGCGCGCGCGCGCACGTGCATGGAGACACACATGCCTCAGGGTACATGTGGAGGCCCGAGGACAGCTCTCAGGAGTTGAGTCTACTGCTACCTTATGGAATCTGGGGATAGAATACAAACCACAAGGTCTTCACACAAGCACCTCTGCCCTTCAGCCATCTTTCTGGTCCCAAGTCATCTTTTAACAAAAGGATAGCTTCATTCATCACGTGTTGTGGCCCAGGCACTGTACTAGATGGTGAGGGGTTTAAAAATGCGCAAGAGAGAATTCTATGGGCCTGCTACCCACAGTCTGACAGAGAAGACAAACAACAACGTAATTGTAGGGTTTGTATGCTGCAGGAAAACTGACCATTCAAACTACTGTAGAGATCCATGTGAAAAGGCCTGGATTCTCACAAGAAAAATGTTCTATCTGAATATGCTGAACTTGTACCAAGTGTCATCACTCTCCCATCCCCAGTGTGGCTGGAGAGAAAACAATGCACAAGACTGAATAGTTTGCTATCTGGCTACAGAGCTTATCACTATGGGAAAGGGGCAGACAGAGCCAAGCAAACAAACTGGAATAAAGAGAAGTTATACATTTTAACAAAACTGAAAAAGAGAATGAGGGGAGTAGTTGTGGGCAAGTATCTCTGCAAGAAGCTAAATTGATAAGGTGAGAAAGAACCAAGAAAAACAATATTCCAGGAAGAGGTGAGTATATGTTTGAAAGTTCCAAGAGAGGGGCATACAATCCCAGAACATGAAATCTAAACATATGGGAAACGGCCATGAAATGAAGTAAGGATGGTAGGGAAGCCATTTTGGCAAAATATGCTGGATTGTTTTAAGTCTAATGGGATCCATAGAAGGTTACAAGCAGTGCCGTTGCCTTGGCTTGAGTTTTAATGAGCTCATTGTTGCTGCTGCTGATATATAGAGAACACCATGCTAGAAAAAGCAGGAGAGGGCTGGTGAGATGACTCAGTGGGTAAGAGCACCCGACTGCTCTTCCGAAGGTCCGGAGTTCAAATCCCAGCAACCACATGGTGGCTCACAACCATCCGTAACAAGATCTGACTCCCTCTTCTGGAGTGTCTGAAGACAGCTACAGTGTACTTACATATAATCAATAAATAAATCTTTAAAAAAAAAAGAAAAGAAAAGAAAAGAAAAAGCAGGAGAAATGGTGTTGAAAATGCTACCCGGGGATCCATCCCATAAACAACCACCAAACCCAACATTATTGCATATGCCAGCAAGATTTTGCTGAAAGGACCCAGATATAGCTGTCTCATATGAGGCTATGCCAGTGTCTGGCAAATACAGAAGTGGATGCTCACAGTCATCTATAGGATGGAACACAGGGCCCCGAATGGAGATGCTAGAGAAAGTACCCAAGGAGCTGAAGGGGTCTGCAACCCTATAGGTGGAACAACAATATGAACTAACCAGTACCCCCAGAGCTCGTGTCTCTAGCTGCATATGTAGCAGAAGATGGCCTAGTTGGCCATCATTGGGAAGAGAGGCCCCTTGGTCTTGCAAACATTATATGCCCCAGTACAGGGGAACACCAGGGTCAAGAAGTGGGAGTGGGTGGGTAGAAGAGCAGGGCAGGGGTCGGGTATAGGGGACTTTCGCGATAGCATTTGAAATGTAGATAAAGAAAATATCTAATTAAAAAATAAAAGAAAAGATCTAATAAATTTTTTTTAAAAAAGAAAGAAAATGCTACCAGTGACAGTAGACTGAATGAAGAGGATCAGAGAAGTTTGAAATGTACACTAGTTATACACTCAAAAAATCTCTTGCAGGGCTGGAAAGGTGGCTTAGTGGTTAAGAGCACTGACTTCCCTTCCAGAGGACAAATTCAACTTCCAGCATCCACACGGCCAGTTCATAGCTGCCTGTGACTCTAGTTTCAAGGACTCTGATGCCGTTTTGAAATCTCTGTGAGCACCAGACACCCACATGGTGCACAGACATACATGCAGTATGACTGTTTATTCATATGCATATTTTTTAAATTCTAAAAAGATGAGCTCTTTTCAATGAGCTGGATATGACAGAATAGAAAAGACAAGTGGTGAATGCCTCTTAAACTGGGATCTAAAGCCTGCATCATGAGACTTCAAGAAACTGGTATACCGGAGAAGGCGTGAAGATAGCAGTAAGCATCCTGTACACTTCATATGAGTTTGACATCAGATCTGGCACATAGCATGCTGTTACTCTAGGACACTGAGATAACAGACCACAGATTCCGGCTTAACTGACCTCCTGTGGTCTACCTTGTCTCATATTAGATCAGAAGACCCTGTTCTCTCCAGAGCAATCTTGCCCCCTAATCTGGAGGGAGAATTGCTACAAAGAAAGGCCAAGGAGAACCTGAACAGACAGGCTTTGTCGGATTTACCCAGTCAGTCTCCTATCAAGCATGAATTTGCAACAAAGCCTCCAAAAAAACCCAAAAGGTCAAGGTTTGGAGTGCTTCCAACTAGCTGAACATGTGGAGTTTCCAGGGAAGGCACGGAAGCTCTGCCCTCTTCCCACGCCTCCCCCTATGCCTCGCATCATCTCTAGCCTTTGTAATAGCCATACCCAAAGCCAGTAAGCACATTGCCCTAAGTCCTGTGAAACATTCAGAGAAATTAAATGCCTATGGGGGAAGGGTGAGCACTCTGATTCATATCTTGTTGGTCAGAAGCACAGGTTAAAAACAGCCTGGGGCTTTTGAGTAACATCTAAAGTAGATGGAGTAGGGATCTTGGAAACTGACCCCTCAACTTTTGGGCTCTGACGTTATCTCCAGGTAAATAGTGCCAGAACTAAACTAATCAGAAGATACTCAGTTGGCATCCACTTCAGAATGGCATGCTTTCTGAGGTCACAGAACTTATATGTGCTGTTAATATATACTAGAAAAATCTGAATCTGAGTTGGAATTAGTTTTTCCTTGGAGAAATGAAAATTTGAAATGTCACTGCCAGCCAAACAGTGGTGGTGCGCGCCTTTAATCCCAGCACTTGGGAGGCAGAGGCAGAGGTAGGTGGATTTCTGAGTTCGAGGCCAGCCTGGTCTACAGAGTGAGTTCCAGGACAGCCAGAGCTATACAGAGAAACCCTGCCAAATAAATAAATAAATAAATAAATAAATAAATAAATAAATAAATTTTGGGCTGGGGAGATGGCTCAGCAGTTAAGAGCACTGACTGCTCTTCCAAAGGTTCAAATCTCAGCAACCACATGGTGGCTCACAACCATCCATAATGAGATTTAACGCCCCCTTCTGGTGTGTCTGAAGACAGCTACAGTGTACTTGTATACAATAATAAATAAATCTTGAGGATGGAGAGAGTAAAAGTCCTGAGTTCAATTCCCAGCAACCACATGATGGCTCACAACCATCTGTACAGCTACAGTGTACTCATACATAAAATAGATAAATAAATCTTTTTTTAAAAAAATGCCACTGCCAACCTTGGAGAGATAAAAGTGCCAACAGATTGGGTGTACTGTTTGAAAATGAGGCCATGGGCAGGAAGGGATAGTACAATTAGTAAACTGTTGTCAGGGAAGCACGAGGAACTGAGTTAAACTACCAAGTACCCATTTTTTTTTTAAGCCAGGCATGGTAGTACATGTCTGTAATCCCAGTGCAGGATAGGCAGAGAGCGGAGTGTCCCAGGAATTTGCTGGTAAGTCATCCTAGCCAACTTGGTGAGCTCTAGGTTCTGTGAGAGACCCTGTCTCAAAAACTAAGATGAATTAGTCTTGAAAAACAATACCTAAGGTTAAACTCTAGCCTACACCCCCCCTCTCTCTCTCTCTCACACACACACACACACACACACACACACACAAACACATTACTATGGGTTGTATCATGATTGAAGAACTGAAGCAACATGTAAAACCACCTCCTGTGACAATGTTGATTAAGAAGAAAGTATGATCTGTGCTGCCATTACCCCAGCATAGCTTCCAGGCAAGACAGAGTATAGATTGAAAGTTTTATATCTGGGTGGGTTGATGTCAGAGTTCTGCTGTTAGGAGCCTTGCCTGGTTACAAAAGATGGCCAGTTCCAGCTCTGTCTCCCTCATTACTCAGAGACTTTGCTAGGGTCACTCTTGTGAAGAACTTTGTGAATGGCCAGCCAGTGACTGGTACATCATCCTGAGGCTCACACCAGAGGAGGGAGCTCACTCTTGACACTTCCTAGATGGCACAACAGTCCAGAAACCCAAAATAGAACCAAACACCACTGACAAACTGTTAACGAAATGATTTCTAATGCTATTCTGCTATACTCACAGACCATAATCGTCATTAGAGAGTCTTTATCCAGCAACTGATGGGAGCCGAGGCAGAGAGTCAGTCAAACATTGGGGTGGAGCTTGGGGAATCCTCCAGAAGAAGGGGAAGGAGACAGAGTAGTCAAGGACAACTATAAGAACACAGCCCATGGAATCAACTAAGCAGGGATCATAGGGACTCACAGAGACTGAAATGACAAAGACAGACCCTCTATAGGTCTGAGCTAGATCTTCTGCATATGTTATGATTGCATAGTTTGAGGTTCCTATGGGACTCCTAACAGGAGTGGGGGGGGTCTCTGACTCTTTTATCTGAACTTGGGATCCTTTTCCTCCTACTATTGGGTTGCCTAGTCCAGCCTTCATATAAGGGTTTGTGCCTAGTCTTATTGTAACTTGTTAGGCTATGTTCCATGGATATCCCTGGGAGGCCTGCTCCTTTTTTTTTTTAGGGAAATAGAGGAGGAATGGATCTCGGGGAGAGCAGAGGTGGGAGAGGGACTGGGAGGAGTGAAGGAGGGGAAAACTGTGATCAGGATGTAATGTATGAGAAATAATAAGGATTTTAAAAGAAGCGGAAACTAAGAGGACTGTTTGCAATACCATAGCCTCGAGGACTGTTTGCTATACCATAGTGAGGAGGCTAATGTAGGATTACAAATTCCAGGAGAACTTAGACTACATAGTGAGATCTTGTCTTAAGAAAAAAAAAAGTTAGACATGATAAGACGTGCTCTAATCACAGTATTTGGACTGTGGAGAAGAATCATCAAATATGAGGCAAGCCTGAGGAAATACTTAAGACCCTGAGACTTGTCTTAAAAACAAAAACTTGAGAAAGTGCTGGGAAGACGGGTCAGTAGGTAAGGGCCCTCGTTTGATTCTAGAACCCATGTGATAGAAGAAGAAAACTGATTCTCAGTATTGTCCTCTGACTTTTGCATGGGCGTCATGGCATGTATGTATTCACACACACATACACACATGTACAATAAATAAATACAATAAATAATAAAAGAATGTATTTTATTTAGAAACTAAAATTAAAAAGTAAATGCTAAGAAAACCAAGAAAAAAAGGGAAGATGGAGCTATCCAATGTGTGTCTAAGGCGTAGCTATGTTATTTCCATCTGAACAATACTAAACTATGTTTTAAGCTAGGATTATTAAGATGGGAAAGGTCAAGAGGAGATCATTAATAAGTAAGACATAGAGTAAGGGATGAAATATAGTCCCTAAAGGCAGACATAGATGTGCTTTCTTCAGAGACAAAGCCAGAACAGGAAGGCAGATGGCACAAAGTTTGTGAGGATCTGCTCTAGTTTGGATCTGGAATATCTGCAACGGTACATGTGTTCAATTTAGGTTTAATCTAGCACGTATGTCGAACCTGCAGCTTATAGGCCACATGCATCCAGGAATAGCTATGAATGAGGCCAAGCATGTTTGTAGACCACAATGTCATGTCACAACATCAAAAGGTTGGACAGCCCTGGATACAGCCTAGCACAAAATGGAGTTAGACTCTTAAAGGTGTGAGCCTAGGAAAAACAGGAACTTATATCATTGGAAATGTTCCTTGAAGTAGATACTGGGACTCTGGACCCTCTGTTTCCTCTGTATATCCTTGCATTCAGGCCTCTGTGAGTTGAGCTGTGGATTCCATCACTTGCCATGGGGTGCTGTCTTACCATAGACTCATAGCAGTGGAAACAGCATGAACAGAAATTGTGAGCAAAAACTTAAACTGCCCTCTTTGTAAGTTGATTATATCAGATATGTGTTACAGTGATAGAAAGTTGACTGGAAAATTGAAAGGATTTTCCCTCAGTGCTGAGACTGTGCAGAGACTGAAACTGCAGCCTTGTTCATGAGACGTGGATCAGTACAGAACTGCTTCCTAACCCAGTGCTTACAAAGGCTGAGGGATAGCCACAAGTTCAAGGCCACCCTTGTTTACATAATGAGTAACAGGCAGACTTGTTTCAAAAAATTAATTAATTAATAATTACATTTTAAAGTAGAACATGTCATTAGTGAGTTCTCCCCCAAGCAGATCTTTTGAGTAAATGATATGTCCAAATGCTTTATTGAGAAATTGTGACAGGCTGAGCAGTGGTGGTACACACCTTTAATTCCATCATTCAGGAGGATCTCTGTGTGTTTGAGGCCAACCTGGTCTACAGAATGAGTTCCAGAACAGCCAAGAGAAACCCTGTCTTGGAAAGGAAGGGAGAGAGGGAGGGAGGAAGGGAGGGAGGGATAGTGTGTGTGTGAGAGAGAGAGAGAGAGAGAGAGAGAGAGAGAGAGAGAGGGAGTCAGAGAGAATTTGTTTCACAGTGGCACCATATATGTAACCAGTAAATTTTTTAATTGGACTTACGGTCTGCTCAATAGGAGGAAACTCGTGTCTGATACTGTGAACTTCATTAACTACCTGTGGCTAGAGAGATAGATCATAACCCCTAGACTACTGCCATTTTCCTAAATGAGTATAATTTCTAACTTTATTTTTCAATACTTCTCCTTAGACCCACAGATACATGTTGCCTTCAACCTTCATCAAATAAATTCATTTTGCAGAGATCCACAACTGGCCAAAATGCAGAGAATAAGTGACCATGGGGTGCCCAGCCCTAACGGATACATCTACAACCCCACCCTTCATGCTTAAGACTCAGAGAACATCATGGAAGAATGGGAGGAAAGATTCTGGAGCCAGAAGACCAGGATACCTGTTGTGAGATAGTGTCTTCCAGATAGAACAGGGATGCTGCTTTTAAGAAATTCAATAATACGGTTGCCTAACAGGACCTGCATAATGATAATACCAGATGACATGTCAATTAGAGTAGGGGAAATCTCACAAGGCCCTACCCATAGATAAGAGCAGTCAATGGTTACTGAGGAAGGGAGAATCAGTCTGTTCCAAACACACACACACACACACACACACATTTGTTCTTTATATACTATATATATATATATATATAGATAGATAGATAGAGATAGAGATAGAGATAGAGATAGAGATAGAGATAGAGATATATACACACATATATACTTTTGGAAGAAAGGTTCATGAATTTGAAAAGGAGTGGTGAGGAGTTATAGGGGAGAAGGAAGGGTAGAAATAATATAAATATAGTGCCCATACATGAAAAACTCAAAACTATTTTTTTCTAAAGTTTCCTTGGGGTTGAAGAGACGACTCAACAGTTAAAAGCACTTGCTGCTCTTGCAGGAAACCCAGATTTAGTTTCCAGCACCCACCTGGTAGCTCATAAGCTCATAAGTATTTGATTCTGGTTCCAGAGGATCTGGTGCCCTCTTCTGTCCTTCCTAGGCATCAGACATGCAAATAGTCTACATATATACACAAAAACACTCATACATACATGTAAAATAAAGAACTCACATGATATGTACTCACTGATAAGTGGATATTAGCCCAGAAACTTAGAATACCCAAGATACAAGATACAATTTGCAAAACACATGAAACTCAAGAAGAACGAAGACCAAAGTGGGGATACTTCTTAGAATTAGGAACAAAACACCCATGGAAGGAGTTACAGAGACAAAGTTTGGAGCAGAGACGAAAGGATGGACCATCTAGAGACTGCCACACCCGGGGATCCATCCCATAATCAGTCTCCAAACGCTGACACCATTGCATACGCCAGCAAGATTTTGCTGAAAGGACCCTGATATAGCTGTCTCTTGTGAGGCTATGCCAGTGCCTAGCAAACACAGAAGTGGATGCTCACAGTCAGCTATTGGATGGATCACAGGGCCCCCAATGGAGGAGCTAGAGAAAGTACCCAAGGAGCTAAAGGGATCTGCAACCCAATAGGTGGAACAACATTATGAACTAACTAGTACCCCCAGAGCTCCTGTCTCTAGCTGCATATGTATCAAAAGATGGCCTAGTCGGCCATCACTGGCAGGAGAGGTCCCTTGGTCTTGCAAACTTTACATACCCCAGTACAGGGGAACGCCAGGGCCAAGAAGTGGGAGTGGGTGGGTAGGGGAGTGGGGGGGGGGTATGGGGGACTTTTGGGAGAGCATTTGAAATGTAAATGAAGATAATACCAAATAAATAAAAAAAGTTTTAAAAATTAAAAAAATGAATAAATCTTTTTTAAATACAAAAGGTTTCCATGAGAAACTGAGGAACAAGAATTCAGTCTCAAGGCCAACAGAAGTCATGCTTCTGCCTAATCTGGGGCATATGCTAATCTGGAGCATCTGTTAATCTGGAATATATGCTTATCATGGAGTTGCCCCAACTCAGTCAAAGAAACAGAGGCTGTCATATTCCTACGTCCACTAGTCATTGCTTAAATGTCACACAGGAGAAAAAAAAAATCCCAGAGCATCTAGCTCCCTTCATTGAATAGAGTTTCACTTCAGACTTAAAGTGTTAGCAGCACCGGCAATTGGAAGGCAAGAGCAGACAACATGTTGCAAAAGGAATGTGGAAGCACCTGGGTAAGTGCATGTCATTATCTGCCTGAGCCCGGTTGCCCATTGTGGCACACAAACTTCAGGAAACCACACTGGCATCTCATTTCAACAAAGCCTAATGGATTTGGATACATTTTACCAAGTTCTGTTTCTGTAATGTTAAGATGAACACTTTAGTTTTACTGGATATTTTTAACAAATATTAAAATGGACTACTTTTGCAGAGTTTCAACAGCTGATAAATATACTTAGAGATACATTTTCCTGCTCTGTCACATAAGAGCTCTGTAACCTGACTCTATTTCAAATGTGAGGTAATTCTGGTCCCTTGGTGATGCAAAGCACACGGAGTAAGAGGGTATCTTTCTTGTTCCAGCATCTGAAATCATAACAATAACTGCTCTAGTATATGTACCAGAAATCTGCAGGGTACCAGAAACATTACTGCAAAAACCTATGCATCCTTGGACGATTTTTTTTCTTCAAGGTCAGGATCTGTAAAACGAAAGAAAATCTCAACTGTACTATATACTATGCAGAGCCGCTTCCCCAGTCTCCTTTCCTTCCTGCCTTGCAAAGCCTTTGACAAAAAGAATTAATGTAATATATGAATCCACAAGTCAAAACCTCATAAACAACTAGGAACAAAAAGAAGTAAGACTCAAACTTAAAGCATGCCACAGTGACAGCACCTGGGGTTAGCGCATCCCCATCCGTTCATCTGAAACAGTTTTCCAGACGTATTCCCAATGGATTAGGGCCCTGTGACTGGGCTCTGAACAATAAGCACTGTAAGTCAGTGCTTCTTGAAGTGTGCTCCATGTTTGAAAAGTAGGCCCTTTTTCAAACTATCTTCAAAGATAAATCCATTCTTCAATCTATAATATAAGCATCATAGCATGCTTGGGGAAGTTATAGGGGCTGGTGGTAACATTTGTCCTGTGTCATCCTAGCATACTTCTCTTCTTCTTCTCAAACAATTCTCTTACACCATGGATCCTTATCAGTTTTATGTAGATCAGGGGATAAAGTAAACTTTAGAAACATTTTGAATTATCACGCTTCAGGGAGGGTCTATTGCTAGAGACTGGATGTTAAACTATCAAGAAAAGTGGATGAGCTCCGTATGTCAAAAGTGCCAAGTTGGGAGATTCTATTCTATCTCCCCTTACACACATCTCTGACTGCATCTTCCATGGAGAGGGAAGTGTTGATGGGGCAGGAGACAAAAGCGCTACTTGTTATAGCTGCACTCAACCCCAAGTGTTGAGGATCCTGTTTCCACTAGCAGGCCTGAGAAATGGCAGAGCTAGTCTCCATATGAACATAGCATGTTGCTGACCCATGGCATCAGGAAGAGAGAGACACAGATGTATGGATGTGCAGGTGAGCAGGTCCAGTGATGTGCCAAGTGGCAGATGAAGACATTGGCTAGAATTGAAAATACTTTTTCGGTGAAATAAACAAGAGTGTCAATTAAAAGTGAGAAGAGATTTTGGTGTATCAAGAGGGTTTGAGAAAGCACTGTCAGAGACGTGGAGCTGGGACCACAAATTCAGGAGGACTGTAAGCTGCCCTTGGTGCTTAATTAAAGCTGTGGTTTATAGTGAGAACTGAGTGCACAAAGGAAAATAATAAAATCATAATAAAGTGTGGTCACTGTCTTTATCCAAATATGTATTTTATTAAAATTTCCCTAATAGTGTATCATTTCCATTTCATCTCCTCTGACTTCACTTACATATGCAGATTTGGGGAAGATATTTTAAAGTTAGGAGTACTTTTGCACAAATACAAGCCATCAAAATATGTCATACCTATCAAAATACTGACAATATTTTGTCAAAATGTATGGTTCAGGAACTGTCTTAGGGTTTCAATTCCTGCAGTGAAACACCATGACTAAAGCAAGTTAGGGAGGAAACAGTTTAATTTACACTTCCACATCACTGTTCATCATCAAAGACAGGGCAGGAACCTAGAGACAGGAACTGATGCAGAGGCCATGGAGGGGTGTTCCTTATTGGCTGGCTTCTCATGGCTTGCTCAGCCTGTTCTCTTATAGAACCCGGGACCACCAGCCCAGGGATAGCACCACCCACAATAGGCTGCCCCCCCCCCATTGATCACTAATTGAGAAAATGCCCTACAGCCAGATCTTATCAAGATATTTCCTCAACTGAGGCTCCTTCCACTCTGATGACTCTAGCTTGTGTCAAGTTGACATAAAACCATCCAGCACTATTACAGAGCTATTACAAATGTTATTAAAAGGAAAACTTCTTAGAGACCAATTAAACTTAGTGTAATTCATTTAAGCAGAACAACACACACAACTTGAGAACCAGTGCTCCTCAACTGTTTTAGTTTCTGAGAGCTCTAAAGAAAGGATCATTTATAGAAAAATGGAGATAAGGAAGAGAAAAACTTCTTAATGGGTTTCAGGCCAGTCAATCAACCAGTAAATTGGTTAGAACTTAACCAGTTAATCATTTATAACTTAATTAGTTAATTGACTACAGTTCTCCTGCAACCAACCAAAGCTCAATTACTATAATTAAATTCTATTACTTTGATCAGCTGGGCCAAATGTTGGTGCCAGTTCAAACACATGGTCTCTTTGAAATAAAATTGAAGCGTTCTAATTTCAAAGAACTTTTACAATGATAATTCTTCCAGAATTTAGAAAACGACTAGCGATCTTGTGTCCCAGATCTCTCTGAGACCAGTCTGCGCAGGTGAGAGTAAAGAGGAACACTCCTCCATTGTTGGTGGGATTGCAAGCTTGTACAACCACTCTGGAAATCAGTCTGGCGGTTCCTCAGAAAATTGGACATAGTACTACCGGAGGATCCAGCAATACCTCTCCTGGGCATATATCCAGAAGATGTCCCAACCGGTAAAAAGGACACATGCTCCACTATGTTCATAGCAGCTTTATTTATAATAGCCAGAAGCTGGAAAGAACCCAGATGCCCCTCAACAGAGGAATGGATACAGAAATTATGGTACATTTACACAATGGAGTACTACTCAGCTATTAAAAAGAATGAATTTATGAAATTCCTAGCCAAATGGATGGACCTGGAGGGCATCATCTTGAGTGAAGTAACACAATCACAAAGGAACTCACACAATATGTATTCACTGATAAGTGGATATTAGCCCAGAAACTTAGAATACTCAAGATATAAGATGCAATTTGCGAAACACATGAAACTCAAGAAGAACGAAGACCAAAGTGTGGATACTTTGCCCCTTCTTAGAATTGGGAACAAAACACCCATGGAAGGAGTTACAGAGACAAAGTTTGGAGCAGAGACGAAAGGATGGACCATCTAGAGACTGCCATACCCGGGGATCCATCCCATAATCAGCCTCCAAACGCTGACACCATTGCATACAGTAGCAAGATTTTGCTGAAAGGACCCTGATATAGCTGTTGATTGTGAGACTATGCCAGTGCCTAGCAAACACAGAAGTGGATGCTCACAGCCAGCTATTGGATGGATCACAGGGCCCCCAATGGAGGAGCTAGAGAAAGTACCCAAGGAGCTGGGGGGATCTGCAACCCTATAGGTGGAACAACATTATGAACTAACCAGTACCCCCAGAGCTCGTGTCTCTAGCTGCATGTGTAGAAGCTGCATATGTATGCAGAAGATGGGCTAGTTGGCCACCATTGGGAAGAGAGGCCCCTTGGTCTTGCAAACTTTATATGCTCCAGTATAAGGGAATGCCAGGGCCAAGAGGTGGAAGTGGGTGGGTAGGGGAGCAGGGTGGGGAAAGGTATAGGGAACTTTAGGGATAGCATTTGAAATGTAAATGTAGAAAATACCTAAGAAAAAAAAGAAAAAAAAAGAAAATGACTAGCTAAATTTATATAAAATATTTTAATATAATAGTTACTAACTTGATTCAGTATATGTATGTACACATACCTGATTTTGAAAATGTGTATATATATATGCACAGTATCAGATGTTATGTCATATATTTCTGAATTTTATTAGCATATATTAATTATATGTAATAATGAGTTTCATTATGCATCCTCATGCATATATATACATGTGTGTGTATTTTGATCATTTTTACCTCTATTTCCTTCTTCTCTTTCCCCACTAATTGCCTTCCCATTCCCTAGTTTCCCTTCTACTTTTATATCTTTATCATTTGTGACTCATAGATTTAATAAGGATTGCTGACAGGAACACAGGTCAAGGTTTATTTATAAGCACATGAAAGATTTGACAGTGGCTGCACCACTGAAGAAAATCTTTCTCCCTCCTGAACAGTAATTAAATGCTTATAAATTCTCAGAGAAGGACAGGGCTTCATGAAGTCTCTTTTCCTGGTGAAAGGATGCTGAAAGGCACAATTTTGTATAGGTCTTGCTCAACTGAATCACAGCTGTTGTAAGTTAAACAGTGCAGTGACCAAATGTTGGCCATGTCCTGACCTCAGGCTAGTACTCCACAACACTCTAGCACATCCTTTTAGAATTAAAACTACTCGGCACTTCACATAAACAGTCCTTTTCCTTTGTGTTTGGTGATGGAGTTCAGTGTGTTTTATAGAACTACCCTTCTAGTCAAACTGCTACTCTCTTCACAAGAGCAGTCTCCCTTCCTCAGCTGCAACTGATTACCTGGGGCTTTTCCTCTAGGGTGGAGCCTTGTGAAATGTCCCCCAGCTATGTTGGCAACCCAACTATACAGGTCTTCTTAGGCAATCGTGTTGAGAGTTCACGGAGTAGCATCCCTGTCACGTCTACCCACTCTTCCATGATGTTTCCTGAGCCTTGGATGTAGGAGTTGTATTGAAGATGTACCAGCTGGGGACGGGTACCCCATGGCCGCTTGTTCTGTACATTTTGACCAGTTGTGGATGTCTGTAGTAGCTTCCATCTGCTGCAAGGGAAAGCTTCTCCGATAAGAAATGAAGGCTATAGTTACCTGTGAATATAAGGAATAATATTTAGAATACAGTTAGAAACTATAGTGGCTTAGAAAATTGATAGTAATAGGTTCTGTTCTAGGGTCTATGACCTCTCTGGCTGTGATTGGTCTGGTGTACATCACCAGGCATGAATTCGCTCCTGTGGAGTAAGTCTCATAATAACTGTCTGATAATAATATTGTATTGACTGGCAAGATGGAGTCTGCTGCATGAATTTATAAAGCTTTACTGGGCCAGAACCTTACTCATTCATTTGCCGGCTGCCTTATGGCTGCTTCCCTCCTACAAAAGCAAGTGGTTAAAACAGAAATAGCCTGGCCTACAAAGGCTGAAATGTTTGTCTTGCCCTTACAGCAACAGATTGCCTGACACTGAGGGACAGTCACGTACATTTTCTCCCCAGGTTGCTCATTTGTGAGTCTTTCTTTTCCCTGTGGGAAATGGGTGTTTGTTTTCACACATGAAAAACACCACTCCAGCTCTAAAGATTCTTTTTCAGCATGTGAAAAACCCAGGGTGGTTTATTTCCAACTCTAACAACAAAACAGGAATACAGAATTATATTATTGCTTATTGCTTCCTATGTTACCAAATTACTGAAAATAAAATTGAGCTTTTATGCATGAAAAATATATTCTACAATGTGATAACTTGCTTTTTTTTTTAGTTTTATAAAAATAAAAGCCCGTCTCCCTCTTAAATTTTGACAAACTGTCACATAGAAGGAAGAACTGCTTTGTGTTAAGGAGACTTGATTTATTCTGTTTTATCATTGCCAAGCAACCTCTTCTCAAATCCCAGAGTTCTGACTTCTTTTAATAGACATAGAGGCATTATCTGAGTTCCAAGAATTTATATTAAGCTCTTACAAAGTGGATTACGAATGTAGTCCACACAAACATTGAAACATAACTCTGAGACAGCTGCAGTAGGACCATGGCTGGTTTAGGTTACCATTTACTTTTTGATTATAGCAAAGGTGCAGCAGTGAAAAAACCTTCAAGAAACTAAGATAGTAGTTGGAATTGGATTATTCCTATGGTGGGATCCGTTATGAAAATGCTGGAGCTACACTATGTGATTTAACTAAGGTGTAAGCATGAGCCTGAACTTTCTCCCTGCGAAGTATCATTCCTTATATATTCAAAAACATCATTTCTTCACCTAGAAGCAACCAAATTGCTACTCTTTGACATTCTGATTGAGTTCTAAGGGGGAATTTTTGTTTTTTTTTATTTTATTTTATTCATTTATTTTGTATTTATGACTGTTTCACTCACACATACAAATGTTTACTATGTGCATAGCTGGTGCCTGTGGAGGCCAGAAGAGTACATCAGAGACCCCGAAACGGGAGTTAAAGATGTTTGTTAGCCACCATGTGTCTGCCGAGAACTCAACCCAGGTCCTTTGCAAGGACAGGAAGTACTCTTCACTGCTGAGCCATCTCTCCAGGCCTGTGTTTGTTTATAAACTAGACATTGAGAAACCACTTCTGTGGCCCTAAAGAAATGAGAACTGGGCAAATGTCAGTTTTCAAAATCCAAGAGGTTGTGGCATCCACAGTCAACTTCATTATTGTCATTCAGACACACCACTCCTTCAATGCCTGTCTTCTCCCCTAGTGGTTGCTTTTGGTTATCATTCATTAAGTAATTTTGGCTGGGGAAGGCAGCACTTGTAGGCAGAGGCTGATATTGTACTAAGACATTGATGTACAGAGCCCAGTTACCTACACTCGTAGCCTTCCCAGTCAATTTCTATACCTTCTAGCATTTCCTAGCTAATTAGCCTGAACTACACATGACCCTGCCTCAAATTTACAGAACAACAACGAAACAAAACATTGCTCTATACAATAATTTCTTAATAAGTGGTCACTTAAAATGTGGAAGGGTCACGAAAATTTTGGCAATAGTAATGATTTCTGAACATAAACGAAAATTAGTTCAAAATCGAATACAGAATGAATCTGAGTTGTTTCTGGCAGGGCTCAGCCATGTTGTGTGTTAACTTCCCTGTACCACTGGTTGTGAACACATAGCTTGGACACCCTTCACCGTGCATGACTTCACACCATGCGATTACAGTGATCACCATCCCACCTGAAACATCTCTGTTCATATTTAAGACTGCTTGCTGTATGCCATGAATTAAAGTGTTCTACCTGTACAGACAAAATGTTCAGCTCTCATAGAAACATATTGGTTTAGTTATGTAAGACAGACTTTTAATATCTTCCAATGATCATTCTCTAGTATGTATCAAACAGGTCTAAGTTAGGAGGGTTGATTTTAACAATTGCTGTTCGTGGACTGTTACAAAGGCTCAGCCAATAATGGCACTTGTTATGCAAGCCTGGCATCCTAAGTTTGATGCCTAGAAAACTCATACAAAGATAGAAATTGAGAACCTACCCCACAAATGGCATATATACCCACATACACACATCATGCACTGACATGCACTATAATTTTATTTTTAAAAGTATTTTTACATGTTTGGATGTTTTGCTTCATATGCATGCAGTATCTGGGGCTGCCAGAAGATGGCAGCAGATCCACTAAGACTGGAGATGGTTGCCAATCACCATGTGCTGGGAATCAAACCTGGGTTCTCTGCCACTGAGCCATCTCTCCAGACCCACACAATTTTTAAAAACTGTTCTTTGACTGTTGTTGAGTTTTATTTTTAAAAGTCTTTAAATAGCATGCCCCTCTACACCCAGCATTCCTATGGCAGAAGCAAGTGAACCTCTTTTGAGTTCAAGGCCAACTCGGTCGACAGAGTGAGTTCCAGGACTATACAGAGAAACTGTCTAAAAAAAAAAAAAAAAAACCCAAAAACAAAAACAAAAAAGTCTTTAAATAAAATTGGCTTAAGATTAGGACAGATTTTCCAATAATTTCTAGAATGGCCATAAACATATTTCTACTATTTTGTACACCTATTTATATAAAATGGCATTCTCAATATTGACAATTATAAAATCAAAATATTGATCAGCTCTGATAAATGTGCAAGATGCTCTGTGTCCTGAAGTATCAAATATTCAGCCAAGATTTAATTCGTTTTTTAGATCTATTTTAAATTTTTAATTAAGTGTATGTAATTACCATGTGTGCATGAGCATATGTGTATGAGGCTCACAAAAGCCAGAAGAGGGTGCTAGACCCCTGGATCTGGAGTTAAGTGGTGATTGTGAGCCACGCAATATGAGTACTAGAAATTGAGCTTGGATCCTCTGGAAGAGCTATAAACATTTCATTCTTTTGATGAAAATAAATCACATCAATTGTATTAGTAGGCCAATCTTTTCTATCATAAAATGATACAGATACCAAAGAGTTATTTTAAAATATATTTCTTTATCTACTATCAGGAAATATTTAGTTTATATACCTATATTTCTATCTGTATACTCAGTTTTTTTTCTTGGGAAAAATATAGTCATGAATGGAAAAAACTTTGGAAGTTTTGCCCTATACCACCTATAGGTACATCTACAGTATATTTCATTTGAGGGAGCTTAATCCCTCTATAGATCAAGATTTTTTTAAATTTATTTATTACCATCAAACGCTGACATCCCCCTTTCCTGGCCCCCTCTCACGGAGACTTCTCTCACCCTCTCCTTCTCCTGAGAGAATGGGGCCCCCTGGGTAGCCGCCCCCCCCCCACACACACACATACACACACGCGCGCGCACGCGCGCGGCACACCAAATCTCTGCCAGGTTAGATGCATTCTTTCTCACTGAGGCCAGACAAGACAGTCCTGTTAGAGAACAGACCAGTCAGGGTACAACTTTAAGAAGAGCCTCATTTCCATCCCCATGAGAGCCTTCAATCCTTCCCCCAACTCTTCCATAAGAGTCCCCAAGCTCCATCCACTGTTTGCCACTGTTTGGCTGTGGGTCTACATCCGTCTGGGATAGCTGCTGGGCAGAGCCTCTCAGAGGACAATTATGCTAGGCTCCTGTCTGCAAGGATAATAGAGCATCATTAATAGTGTCAGAGATTTTTGCTTGTTCATGAAATAGGTCTCACATTGGGCTGTTTATTGGTTGGCCATTCTCTCAGTCTCTGTTCCTACAAATTTTGGGCTGAAAGCTTTTTGGGTGGGTTGATGTCCTTGTCCCTCCACTGGGGGGTCCTGCCTGGCTACAGGAGGTGACCTCTTCCTGTTCCATGTCCCCACTGTTAAACATCTCAGCTAAGTTCACCTGCATTGATTCCTGGGAGCCTCCCCCACCTCAGGCCTCTGGGGCTTCCTAAAGATTTTCTCCCCACCACCCCTGCCAACAGCTGCAGATTTCCATTCATTCTCCTGGCCTTCTGGATCTCTCTCCTGTTACTTCACATCTAGTTCTACATCCTCGTTCTCCTCCCTCTTCCCTCCTTCCTACCTTCCTCCCTCCCTCCTTCTGCCTCCTATGAATATTTTGTTACCACTTCTAACTGTGATTCAAGCATCCTCCCTTGGGCCTTCCTTCTTATTTAATTTCTTTGGGTCTGGGGTAGGGGGTCCAGAAGGGACATGTATCATGGGTATTCTGTACTTTTTTGCTAATATCCACTTATCAGTAAGTACATACCATGCATGTCCTTCTGGGTCTTTGTTACCTCATTCAGGATGATACTTTTCGAGTTCCATCCATTTGCCTGCAAAATTCATGATATCCTTGTTTTTAATAGCTGAATAGTATTCCATTGTGTAAATAAATGAATCCCATTTTCTGTATCCATTCTTCAGATGAGGGACATCTGGGTTGTTTGCAATCTCTGGCTATTTTGAATAAAGCTGCTATGAACATAGTTGAGCAAGTGTCCTTGTGGCAGAATAGAGCATCGTTTGGGTGTATGCTCTATGATATGCTTCCTATGCATAGTCTGAAGACTAAGTAGTAGTTTTTCAGGTAGAAAAGTCTAAGAGAAAATATTCAAGTTTTGAGATATGAGCTCTAAGAAAACAAAGCTAATTAAAAGCTTAATCTTTAAATGTTAATTAGTTCAGAAATTGACTGAAAAGGATCCATATGAAATGGATGGAATGAACTTCCCCTATGGATAAGAGTAGAGAAAGAATGGATTTCAAATTCGTGAATAGTGATTTACTTTTATATAAAATACAAACCAAAGTTGATTAAAATGTTCATGATTAGCATTTATGGACTATGATGGTCTTTATACCTTTTGGACATTTCTAAAAATCTACCAAAATTAAAAACAAAGGCTGAGAATTTAGGTCACTGGTAGAGCACCTGCCTAGCATGTGTGAGATCTTGTGTTCAATGTCCAGCACCAAAAGACGACAAAACTATGCTAATTGAATTTACTTTGTTTAGTATAAAATGGAGATGAGCCAGATATGGTGGCTCATTCCTATAATTTCAGTACACAGGAGGCTAAACAGGAGACTCACTCAGGCTATATGGAAAGACCCGAACTCAAGAAAAATAATGGGAAATATAATAGAGATGATTCAGTAGTTAATATATTTCAAGAAAGGTAGCAATTGCTTTTTTATCTGTAGCCTATATGGAAATATTGTCCAGTTCATAAATTTCAGACCTACCAGGGCATCCTGAAATTTTGATGGTCCAACTCCAAGCCTTTATTTGTTAAATGATGTCTTTCTTCACCAAATTCCCAGGCCCTCATCTCTACATTCTACCTCCTGACTCAAGAATATTGAAAAACCAAATATATAAAAGTAGGTAGTTTAAGTAAAAATTCATGTCATAAAAGGAAATTATTATGCTAAATTGCTTCTCTCTCTTTCTCTTTCTCTTTCTCTCTTTTATTGAAACTGGAATTTGGTATGTACTCTGGCTGGTGAGGTGATCACACTATTTCCTAAGGTCAAACTTACAGCAATCCTCTTGCTTCAGCCTCCAGAGTACTGGGAGTAGAAGCCTGCACCACTATGCCCATCCTTCTGCTATATTGTTAGTGAGTTCATGATTAAATCGGAAGACTTCAAAGACAATACCTTCATTTCAATTCTTTTGTGCCATTCTTTCAGTCAAATATTCCCTATATTTCTCCCCACATCTTCTACCTTATTGTGATATAGAAACCTAGTAGGGCTCATGTATAAACATTTTTCTCACCCAATTCACTGTTATTTCATGGACTAGCAACCTATTGTTTATCATGCAATAAGAATCCATTCTAAAATAATTCTAATATGATTTCTTTTAACATCTTTCTTTTGCTTGTGGTTCAGGTGTCTTGTTATTCCTTTAACTTTTGTGCTTGCTTCTTAGGCATTACACATCAAGACTCATTTCTCATTAAAACTTCCATGACTAGCTATGTCTTCACTGATGTGTTTGTTAGTATGATTGTAAAACAATTACATGGTCTGGGAATTTAAGTCAGTAGTGGAGTATGTGCTTAGCATGTGAAAGAACCTGAGTTTAATCCCCAGGGTGAAAGACATTGAAAATACTCATATTCTGAGACAACTTTGCTTCAAAATGGCTTTAACATAACCCTACAAATATTTATGGAATGCAAACTTATGGCATATTCCACTTGGAGGAAGAAATACAAAGAGAGATAGCTTCTATTGTCTCAGGAGTCGTGGTGTATGTGGTGAAAATATCATATAAATAAATAGAATGTTTTATAAGACGTTCTATGTTATAAATTGAACTTGCATATGAGAGTATAATAATGAAGAAAGGGGGATTCATTTGGTTCATGGTTGCTTCTTAATGAAAGTGATATTTGAGCTGCATATTAAAGGATGAGTTAGTCATTTGCAATACTGGTTAAACAGAAGGCTAGACTTTGGAGATAAATGGTTAGAAAAGTGAACTGACTCGACACATCTTTCAGAAACACACAAGGGAGTGACAAGAGTCTTTGTCTGGTTCAGTGATTCTCCCATAAGGGTGTTTCGGCGCTGAGTGGTTTTTGCTTTCATCACATTCCTTAACAGGTCCAAATGCAGATCTTCATGAAGACCCTAACTGGCAAGACCATCACCCTAGAGATGGAGCCCAGTGAAACCATCGAGAACGTGAAGGCCAAGATCCAGGATAAAGAGGCCATCTCCCGACCAGCAGAGGCTCATCTTTGCAGGCAAGCAACTGGAAGATGGCCGCACCCTCTCTGATTACAACAACCAGAAAGAGTCGACCCTGCACCTGGTCCTCTGGCTATTAATTATTCAGTCTGCATTCCCAGTGGGCAGTGATGGCATTACTCCACACTCTAGCCATTTGCCCCAATTTGAGTTTAGAAATTACAAGTTTCAATAATAGCTGAACCTCTTGTTTAAAATGTTAATAAAGGTTTTGTTGCATGGGTAGGGAAAAAAGAAAGAAACACAAGGATTTAGATGAGGCAGCGGTAGGAGTCCTGTTGGTCAGACTTGCCAAGGAGATAAAGAATAATGGGCTTCCATATCAAAGGAATATGTCAAAAAAATGAAAGAGGGGATATAAAAAAAGATGAAATGCATGTGTAGTGGTTTGAATAAGCAATGTCCCCTGTAGGTTAAGGTATTTGAACCATTGGCCCCAGTTGGTGGTGGTGCTCTTTGAAGGTTATGGAACCTTTGGGAGATGGAGTGTTGCTGGAGGGAGTACATCACTAGGGGTGGACTTTGGGGCTTTATAGCCTTGTCCCTCTTCCAGTTCTCTCTCTGCTTCAGACTTCTGGTTGAAACTGTGATCTCTCCTTCCTGCTCTGGATCCCTGCCACTCTATTTCTCCTATCGTGATAGACTCTCCTTCGGAAACAAGAAACTAAAATTAGCTCTCTCTTCCATTAGTTTCTTTTGGCCATGATATTTTATCACAGCAACAAATTGTAAAATATGGTGTGCTCTCACAAATCATAAAATAATGAAAAAGTATAAGATTCAAGGGAAACAGAGTAGATGCACAAACAAAAGAAGAAAACGTACTGAACCTGAGTCTTTTTACCTGTGGATGCAACAAGACGGTATAGCTTCGATTTGCTGTGTACTAGTTAAATGTATGGCTGTGCTTGCAATTTTTTGCTCAAAGGCTAATTCAGGCTGCTACAAGTCCCCTCTGACTGTGCACACTACAGGCTAGAAGTATCAGAGAATTAAAGACGCCTAGAGGTAATCCCTGACTAATGACTAGCAAGAATTGGTAGATAAGATTCCATCTCCCATATCCCTTGTATGGGATCACTGTGTTATCCATTTTAGCTCCACAACAAGCCTGAGACACAGTTGCTTTATTCGGATTCCCTTGAGAACAGGTGATAGTTAATTCTGCCTGTCAAATTGATTTGTTGGTAAATACTAGGGCATTAGTGAGGCATACCTTTGGGTGTGCCTGTGAGGCCTTTCTTTCTACAGAGAATTAACTAAGGGGAAAAGACCTACACTGGGGGTGAGTGGCACATGAGCTCAGGACCCGGAAAGAATGAAAGGGGAAAGGAGAGGTACCATCTGGGCATGGCCATTCTCCTTTCTTAGCTTCCTTGTCCACTGAGACAGGAGCAAGCAGCGTCCCAATACCACAGTCAGGAACTCAGCCCACTGCTATACCTTCCCTACCGTGCTGCATTGGAGCTCACAAATTGTGATCCAAAATAAATGCTTCCTCCCTTCTGATGCTTTTTCCCCCTTTGGTCCAGTATCTGGTTGGAACAGTGAGAAAAATAGCATCTCTAACACCCCTGGTTGGCTGTTTTCCCTGATGTTTATTACTTGCCAATTCCCCTAGTGGATTTCTTCCCAAAGAAATGACTTGGTACTTTAATTCTTGTCCCATATGTTGATTAGAAAGCAAGGTGGGAAGGAACAAATGTGAATGGAACAGTTAAGATTTAGAAGTGGCTATTGAAAAATAAATAAATAAAGCAGGCCAGAAAGACACAAAAGGAACCAGTCACATTGTGGGAAAGATGAAACAAAACAATCTAATAACAGATCTCTTAAAGTAGGTTTTGGCTTTAGCTTCACATTAAAATTACCTGAGATGAATAAGAACAAAACAACTATACTCACACCCTATGCTGAAATTCGGGGGGGGGGGGGTGAAGTTTAAAGGAATTTTCTATTTTATAAAAATTCTCCATGTGTTCAAATGTGCAGCCAGACTGAGAACCAGTGCCTAGACCAAAGATGGTGTTCAGGAGGTAACAAGGACCCTGTGATTGTAGATACCTGCCTCCCCCTCCACACCCTTCTAACTTGCACATTGTGCAGCTCTGATATTGGTGTTATTGCGAGTGGCTCAAAATAAATGGGAAATGGGAGAGACAGAAAAATAAAATTGTCTGAATATTGAATAAATGTCCACATTATATTTGAAAGCTTTGGAATTGGATTTGGCATGCTGATTTGGACCTCAGGGTAATCTGGGTTGTTTTCCCCCTAATTCAAAACAACAATTTTAAAATAAGCATTTGATTTATAGGATCTGCCAGATGAATGAACAAATGTGCCAAAAAGAGAACATATGGCTAGGCCTTGGTTTTCTTTTAACCTCACTGGGGACAAATCCAATAGGCTAGATGACTCTTATTCATGATCTCTAGTGTCCTGATTTACAGTAGGAATCTAATCTCTGATTTGATTTTGGATAAACTTTCAGGAAAACAATGACAAAGATCAATGCTTGTTAAGAAATGGGTTGGCAGGGAGTCTCTAGGTGGGAAAACTTCTGAAGATCAGCTCTCAGAATCATCCCTGAGTGTGACACATATTTGAATGACTGTATGAGAAACACAAGGTAAGTACCCCCAGTTTTATCTCATCAAAGAGAAGAAATATTTGTGGTACATACACACATACACACACACACACAAATCTGCATCACATTTATAACCAGAAAAAAAAAAAACATCAACTGATGGTTGATGATACTCTGTGGTACAGTGGCTAGAACTGGCCTTTGAAATCAAACATTCTTCAATAAGGACCTCAGGTCGCAAGGTGTTCTGATATATACTTTATTGCATTGTTGGAAGGATTAAATGAGATATAAATATGCAGAGCAGATGACCAGTACAATTGCTCACTAGAGTTTTTCAAGTAAATCGTTAGTTACATTTAACATAATTTGAATTTTTTAAAATTCCATTCTAAAGAACTAGATCTTTTCTTTTTATAATCATGGCTATATGTTCTAGGTGCTTTTTAAAAAGAAATTTCACATTTGGGGGCTAGAGAGATAGCTCAAAGGTTAGGCACACATGCTCTACTCAGAGGAATCAAGTTTGGTTCCCAGCACCCACAACAGATGGCTCACAACTACCTGCAATGGCAACTCCACAGGATCCAGTGCCCTCTTCAGGACACACACACACACAGAGAAACAGAGAGAGACAGAGACAGAGACAGAGACAGAGACAGAGACAGAGACACAGAGAGTAGTATTCAAATGTTTCAGACCTTGTTTGATACTCATTCTAAAATGGAAATATTTTACTTCTAAAATTGCCACATAAGCCGGGCGGTGGTGGCGCACGCCTTTAATCCCAGCACTTGGGAGGCAGAGACAGGCAGATTTCTGAGTTTGAGGCCAGCCTGGTCTACAAAGTGAGTTCCAGGACAGCCAGGGCTACACAGAGAAACCCTGTCTTGAAAAACCAAAAAAAAAAAAAAAAAAATGCCACATAAAACAAAATTTTTGAGTAAACCTTCTTTCATATTTTTCCATGCCCTGCTTAACTATTTTATTAATATTTAGTGTAAATAAATCATAGATATGATTTTATTGATAGATTTATTTTATGTGCATGGGTGTTTGCCTGCATGTATGTCTGTGAACCACATGCATGCCTAGTGCCCACAGGGGCCAGGAGAGGGTGCTGGATTCCCTTGGAGTAGAGTGACAGATGATTGTGAACTACCAAGTGGGTAGTGGGAATTGAACTGGGATTCTCTGGCTCTAAGGCCTTTTATTACAAAAACACACACTCATAATGAACTAATTGGCTTAAGAGTCACATATATTTACTTCAGGTTGTTTTGGTTTGGTTTTTTGTTTGTTTGTTTGTTCATTTTAGCTTGACCTTGTAGTGGATCTTTAACTACACTGATTCTGGCTGCTATATAAGGAGATCCTCCATTGTCTGGGTGATTTAGGTACATAATTCATCCACGATCACATCTAATCTTCCCTTTCTTGGAAGTAGGGATCCCACCAAGCATGAATGCTATATTCTGCTCTGTCATTGTGGGTTCAAAACCAGCTCTGTACTTCCCACCCCTGAAGGCAGATGTTGGTAGATTTTGGAAAACTGTTTTACTTATTTCACATGTTTCATGGCTTGTGAAATATAATGGCCTGCAAATCCTGCAGCATCAATGGTCAGTCCAACAGCTACCACTCCATGGCCCCGCACAGCACACACATCCCAGCCCGAGACCACGGCCACCACAGGCCTGTTGATTACATGTTTATATTTCAACCAAAAATGAGAGTATTTTTGACCAGAGGAAATATTTATTTCTGCTCCTTTCATATATCATATTGTCCAGGAAAATGTCTTATATGTATATGTGAAATAACAGTACCACACACATGGTTTAAAGGCAAATCATCACTGGAGGAGCTGACCAACCATCTGGATTTCTCTCAGAATCATACTTCCTGACTTACTTGACTTTTTGAAAACCAGAAATATCATCATCAAAGAGAAATGTGATAGCTTATATATATATATATATATATATATATATATATATATATATATATGCATGGCCCAGGGATTAGCACTATAAGGAGGTGTGGCCTTGTTGGAGTAGGAGTGGGTATATCACTGAGGGTGTGGCTTTTGGGGGAAAGATTTATTTATTTATTTTATGTATATGAGCACACTGTAGCTGTACAGATGGTTGTGAGCCATCATCTGGTTGCTGGGAATTGAACTCAGAACCTCTGCTTACTCCAGCCTTCTCACTCAGGTCCAAAGATTTATTTATTGTTATATATAAGTACACTGTAGCTGTAGCTGTTTTTAGACACACCAGAAGAGGGCATCAGATCTCACTGCAGATAGTTGTGAGCCACCATGTGGTTGCTGGAATTTGAACTCAGGACGTTCAGAAGAGCAGTCAGTGCTCTTAACTGCTGAGCCACCTCACTAGTCTGGGTGTGGGCTTTAATACCCTACCTTGTCCTAGCTGCCTGGAAGTCAGTCTTCCACTAGCAGCCTTCAGATGAAGCTGTAGAACTCTCAGCTGTGTCTGCACCATGCCTGTCTAGATGCTGCTCTGCTCTTACCTTAATGATAATGGGCTGAAACTCTGAACCTGTCAGCTAGCCCCAATTAAATGTGGTGCTTATAAGAGTTACCTTGGTCATGGTGTCTGTTCACAGCAGTAAAACCCTAACTAAGACACAAAGTTATTTCTAAAAATTACTTTATTTAATATTATAGTTTTAGAAATGGGGTATATTTTAAGAAAAAACTGGAGCTGGAGAGATGGTTCAGTTTTAAGAGCATTGGCTGCTCTTCCAGAGGGCCCCCCAGTTTGATGCCTGGCATGCTCACAACCACCTGCAACTCCAGTTCCAGGAGATCTCATGCCCTCTTGTGGCCTCTGTAGGTATTGCATACATTATGATGCCCAGACACACATGAATGCAAAACACGCATGCAAATAAAATAAAAAGAGATAAATCTTACAATTTTAAAAATAAATAAGTACATAGGCTAGGAAAATGCCATTTATAATCTTTGATACATATGAATATGTCAACAGGACAAGTTATGAAATTGTCTGTTACCAAGAAATTATTACCCATGTTTTAATATGCTTCCTAAGTTTCTACTCGATGCTTCTTTTATGGCTGTTCTTCACTCTTTTCCACATTGCTGATAGGGTTGATTTGGCTTTTACATTTTCATTAACAGTAGTAACAGTAGCAAATCCAGTATCCATTGGTATATAAGATATGAACTTACATCTCATATCTCAGTCAGATAGCATGTAGGTAAAACATATATGTATGTGCTCAGATATATATATATATATATATATATATATATATATCACATATGTGTGTGTGTGTGTGTGTGTGTGTGTGTGTGTGTGTGTGTGTGTATGTGTGTGTGTGTGTATCCTGTGAACACTTGAGTATTTGGTTTGGTTTTTTCTGAATAATATTGGTTGCATTGTCACTTGAGTATTTGATATGGTATATTTTATATATTTTAATAGCAGGTATATATTTTTGATAATAGCTTTGTCTTTAAGTAGACAAAACTATCAAAAAGAATCACTTAACCTCTCTAAAGGTAAAAGCATACAACATTTATTTTCCTAGACCATATGTAAGCACTATTCTACAGCATTACTGTCCAGTAAAAATAAAATGTAAGTAATGTATGCTAATTTTAAATTTCTACTAGCCATACTAAAAATAAAAATAACTGAGCAAAATTACTTTTTAATATTATACTATATTGTACACTTAATTTTGGATTTGTAAAATATTATATAAGTATAAAGATTATCAATATTTTTCATATTTCATACAAGTCTTCACATTTTACATTTATACACAGCAATTCATAAACATTTTTATCAGATATAATTTTATTTGTATTTAAATTTCACAGCATTTATGTTTTTTTTTTCTATACTGAAGGTGCTTTACATATACTTAAAAGATCCCTATATCTGAGTGAAGAATCTGTTTTTAAGGTTGTTTTGATATAGTAGTAGCCTCAAACACAATATATATATCCAAGGATAAGCTGAACTTTTGATCCTCCTGCTGCCACCGCCTTCCTGAGTGCTAGAATTTCAGGCAAGCTGGTAAATAGGCCATCTTTATGCAGTGTGCTCCACTAACTGAGCTACATCCCCAGTCCCTAGTTTTTAAACTTTTTGTTTCTTTGTTTCTTTGTTTTGCTTTTTTGGAAGCAGTTTCTCTATGCAGCCCTTGCTGGCCTTGAACTCAGAAGAATCTGCCTGACTCTGCCTCTGCCTCTGCCTCCCAAGTGCTAGGATTAAATCCCTGCACTGCCGCCACCACCTGACAGTTTTTAAAGTTTTAACACAAACAAAACGAGACTATGAAAATCTTCGGTCATGTTTAAAATGCGACTCCTGGCTGCAGAGGTGGTCACTTGACATGACCTTTATATGTTCTCTTATTAGCATTTGACAAGTTATCACAGAAATGAGGTTTTGTTGTCCATTATTGCAGATGAGGACTTGAGGGTCTGTGTTGTCATCCATACAAGACCATGCAGCTAGGAACTAACTCAACTCATATCTAGGCATTTGGACCCCATCCCAGTAGCTGAGAGAATGGCAAAAGAGAACATCTGTGTTAGGTGTGCAAATAGCTGATATTTTGCTACAATCGGCTTTCATGGCATATGGTTATGGCTACCATGCTGCCCAAATTAAAAATATAGACACATGGTTTTGACAAAAGATTTTTTGCACTTTTTCCAGGTGTAGAAGACAGTGAAAGACATAGTTTGGAAAACAAAATGTTGGAATTTGAGGACATTTCAATAGTTTACAGCAGTGACTTCCAATTTCTCTTAAGCAGAAGCAACAGTAGCATTTTTCCAAGATATCTTAGGCAAAACTCCAATATAGAAAACCCACAAAGGTGGTTTAATTAAATCTATTAAATCCTTGAATATTAGTCATTCAAACAGACCTTTTGTGATATACTTTCCGTACCATAAAAACCCATGAAGTAACGTACCAGGACTCTACAGCATCATGAAACAGCATTTCAAAGCCACTTTTCAGGAGTAACTACTTTCAGGAATATGGATTCAATTAATTTTTCTCTACCTCACTAAACACTGCTAAAACCCTGTTCGTTAGAAGTAACTGCAAGAAAAATACAAATGATGACAAGAAGGTGGCAGACGATCCAAGGACCTTGGGACCTGAAGAACAACACTGCGGTGGTGGGTTCCTTTTGTTCTGTTTTGTATGTTAGTCTTGCTTCAAATAGCTTCAGAAATGCAGTTCTCTGTCTATACGTCCACGTTTATTTTTTGGTTTGACAATTTCACTCGTCATAAAGTGAAAGCAAAAACAAGCATGAATGATGACTCTTTTTACCTATAGAGTCTAGAAGTTAGAAACAGCTCAAATGCCTATGAATATTAAAATAATAGGGCTGAATTGACACATACTTAAATGGTGGAAACAGGGCAACCCTGAAAGAAATTAATATAACAAATACCAAACAGGAATCTTAGGAGACATGTTGTTTACAAACAGAAAGCAGACACAAAAGAATACATTGTATGCTTCTTTCACCTGAAATTCAACAGCTGACCAAACAAACCAGCTGAGGTCAAAAAGGTCTAAACACATCTGTCATGGGCAAAGTGTATGAGTATTGACTGAGGAGGGGAATGAAAACCCTTGGGGGGGAGGGTATGGGGGACTTTTGGGATAGCATTGGAAATGTAATTGAGGAAAAGATGTGATAAAAAATATTTAAAAAAAAAAAAAGAAAAGAAAACCCTTGGGGCTGGGGGGGGGGCCTCTGGAAATGATCCTCTTATTTGACTTGTTCTGGATGATGTTCACATGGGTAGGTGCCAATGTGAAAATTCATTAAGCTATTTACTTTACGCCAGTACTTTACATAAGCAAAATCTCAATTCAGAGTAAACAAAAATAAATTAGAAATGAAAACTCAAGCCACCGGCTATGCAAGGTTAACAATGTCTGTGCCATTAGGTCACTGAATCATACAAAAAACTGAGAAGGTGTGTGAGACAGAGATGGATATGTGTGTGCCTTCCCATTCTTTGGGGCCTTGATCAAGGAATGGCGTGCCCACTTTTCCTACCTTTGCTGATGGCACTAGTTCAGCCCAAATCTGGTGTTGCTGAGCACTTGACTAAAGTACTGATAATGTCACACTAGACATTTACTCACCTCCACTGAACACACTGTCATATCCCGGGTAAATATCTGCTTATAAATATTTGCAGAAAGGTATATGGCCTAGTGCTCAAGCCTATAGACTGAAAAGCCACAATGCACCTTTGTCACCTGATAAGCCAACTCCTGCTGAGATCCTCAGCTCAGTGAGAGTCTGAAGCAGACAGACTGACATGAGTTGGAGACCATAGTGGGCTATGGTGTGAATCCCAACTCCAAATTCCCACCCATTCCAAGAGGAACAAGATCCTAAATTCTGAAATGGTAGGTAAAACTCTGTGTAAATTTCAAGGTAGGGAGAGAGAGAGGGGGGGGGGGAGAGGGAGAGAGAGAGAGAGTGGGAGGGAGAGAGGGAGAGAGAGGGGGGAGGGAGAGAGGGAGAGGGGGAGAGGGAGAGGGAGAGGGAGAGGGAGAGGGAGAGGGAGAGGGAGAGGGAGAGAGAGAGAGAGAGAGAGAGAGAGAGAGAGAGAGAGAGAGAGAGAATGAGAGAGAGAGGATACAAGTCTCTTCAGTCCTGAGAACATGGAACAAATCTAATTCATCCTTGAGTCTGGTGATTTGTATGGCCTAAAAATTAAAAAGCAAGATTTCTGTGTCCATAAAGGCCTAGGCTCAAGACCCAGCCCACTTTCTAACCAAGTGACTTAACATATCTCAAAATAATCTCCATGCTTCTAAAATGAATCCAATGGTAAACCCGATGGAAAAAGCTTTAGAACTGTGCCTGACCCACACCAGAGCTCAAAGACATTGCCTTAAAAAATGAATAGTGTTTAGGCAAATTGAACTACCGAGGGACTATAGCTGAATTTGAGAGAAAATTTGAGTCTGGATTAGCTCCCAGACCACCCATCACAGGTGGAATGCGTGATGTGCTTGTTGGGGGAAGATTTTTTTTTTCTTTCAGCTCCAAGGTGGGCCTCAGAGGACAGAAATGTAGAAGTTATTTCTCACTGGGAATTGAGGCAGGACATGGGAAGGAAGGAAGGAAGGGTGGTCATTTAAAAGAGGTCACTTCAGTTGCTCCTCTAGATAAAGACAGCCTATCACATGAGGTTGCCAAGCAGAGGCATTGGTTTGTTCTCTCCAGGAAGAAATACACATTATTTAGTTCTAATAGTCTTTCTGGTTCTGGAAAGTAACTCCGGTGACTTTGAAATAGTTCACTTGTGTGGTTTGGGTATTGGCCACTTTGGCAGGATGGTGTTCTGTTTTGATTAGTGGGGACGCAGGGGAGCTCTGTTCTTGGGAGCATGATTAATGGAGGAACTTGCCTTAGTCCTTGTCTCTGTTCCTCTAACTACTCCCACAGTCTCTCTAGACATTATTATGACTAATAACTTGTTCTCTGGTCATGTCTTCTCCTGTTGGGCAAAATGTGGCTTTCTACACAGTGCTTTGAAATTCCTTGTCCAGAATCACTCCACCCAGGACTTACCACCTTTCCAGGCATTTCCGCAGCACTATGTGACCTCACAACAGCTTCCCTCTGAGGTAACATACTAACCTACTTCTCAGCTAAGAGCACTGGTGGTTTGAATGAGAATGGCTCCCCAGAGGTTCATACATTTGAATGCTTGATCCCTTTTTAGGAAAACTGTTTTGGGAAGGATTGGGAGGAAGTGTGGCTTTGTTAGAGGGGGTATAACATTGGGAGGGGGACTTGGAAGTTTCAAAAGCCCTCACCAGGCCCAGTCTCTTTCTCCCTCTGACTCAAACTTTCAAGACAGAAGCTCTCAGCTACTGCCCCAGCAGCATGCCTGCCTGCCAGTAGCTATGCTTCCTGCCATGATGCCCACGGATTCACCCCTTGAAACTGTAAGCAACCCCCCAATTCAATGTTTTCTATCATTAGAGTTACCTTTAGTCACAGTGTCTCTTCACAGCAAGAGAACAAGGACTAAGACAAACACTGATAGTGATAGGACCTAGTGGGGAAACCCCCCACTCAACTCCTGATTCGGCGTGCACCCAAGAATCACGAACAGACAACCATCTTGATGTAATTACATGAGGACATTTAATTACGGAGCTCCGGACCAACATGCATCCCACACAGGAGATAACGGATGTCGGCCACGAGGCTCGAAAGCTAGGGGTTTTTATGGGGTAAGGGGCTTAGGGGTGTGGAATTCAGCATAGCGACACACTATTGGCTTATTCAAACATTAACAGAAAGATTACAGGGCATCAGGACTTTGTTCCTGTGGGCTGGGGGCTTATCTTTGTTCACATAGCAACCAGTTGATGTATGACTTTACCCGGCGTCAAGGGGCAGTAGACAGAGGGGAGGTTCCGGCCAGGTGGTGTTGACCCAGACAAGATAGCCCTGCTCATACAATCAAGCTGTTCTTAGGAATGTCTTAACAACAGCCCTGTCTGTTCTGCTTTGTTCTCGGCCCCAGGCCGGGGGCTCATAGACAACTCTTTTACATGAATCACAAGATACAAAATCTCATTTTCTTTCAATAGGTGTAGAAAAGGTAAAAAGCAGGACAATTAGCCAGTCCTGAGCGGAAGGGGGAATTGCAGACACAATTGGAGTTGTAAATAAATTAATTCAGTTGGTAAGTGTATAGAAGATGGTATTTTTTTCTAGTAAGAAAACTGAGGAAATATAGATTTATTAAAACAGTAAGAATTTAAATCAGGGGCTGGAGAGGTGGCTTAGTGGTTAAGAGCACTGACTACTCTTTCAGAGGTCCTGAGTTCAATTCCCAGCAACCACATGGTGGCTCACAACCATCTGTAATGGGATCCATGCCCACTTCTGGGGTGTCTGAAGAGAGGGACAGTGTACTCACATAAATAAATTTTTTTAAAAAATTAAATCAGATTCTTAAGAACATTTCTCTAAGATATGTTCTTGTGGATCAGGGATTCCCAAAAGTTGTGCTAAAATGAATATAACTCACTTCTATATTTATGAATTTATTCATGATTTCTGCATTAATATCTCTTCAATGCAAGGTGTACTAGAGAAATGGAAAGTGAAAAGAAAAAAAAAATGTTCTCTTAGCAATTTTCCTATATACTCAAGGAAGTTGGAGAGTCACAGATGAGACAGACAATAGAAATTCCATCGTCGGGTTTTCAGGAGTAGAGGCCTGTGAGAACAGCAGGCAATCCAGGAAAGGCTTCACAAGGACACCCATGAACCTTAAGAGGGTTTGACTGCATCAATCAAGAGGATGAACAAGCCTATCAGAGATGAGAACTGAAAATAAAAAGCCAACAAACATCTGGGAGCTGGAGAACTGGCTTAGGCATAAGAGCACTTGCTGATCTCACAGCGGATGCAGGTTTGGTTCCCAGCACCAAAAGCTACGATACACTCTTCACTGGCTCCTTCACATATGTGGCACACACAAAATCAACCAAATATACATACAGATGGATAAATAAACACAAGCAGACAGACAGATGGGCAAACAGATAAACACATCTATCTTAAAAGTACACACAGCGAAAGCCCAAGAGCAATGGAATTTCTCATAGAATGTAAGTGGCCATGTTTACACCTTATTAGTGAGGCCTATTTTGATTTTTTTCTTTTCATGTTTTCTTGTTTTCTTGTGGTCCTGGAGATTAAACCCCAGGGCCTTTTGCAAGTTGAGGCAACCACTCTAGCACTAAGCTCTGTCACTAGTCCTGTGGATCACTTTCAAATATTTGAGGGGGATCCCTATCGATCATGAACGAAGTTATCTCGTGTGAATTTTCCTCCTTACTTCATGCATTTGCCAGTTCATCAGGAGGACTTTGGAGTACTACTTAGTGGTGTATTTCCTGCTGGTAAGGCTATGGCAGGAAAGAACACCTTTTGAAGTTATAGATGGATGTTATTTGTAGCATATATTAGTACACGTGAAGCTCACAGATTAGCTAGGCTGTGCTTCACCAATTCTGGTCCCAGAGAGAACTGACCTACATTAGGAGGTCTCTTTGAAAAAGGTCTGGGTATAATGCAAATAAACAAATAAATAGGAGGCCAGAGAGAGGACTCTGCAGTTAAGAGTACATATTACTCTAGCAGATGACCCAGGTTCAATTCACAGTACGTAGGGAAATTTACACCTACCTGTACTACAGCTATACCCTCTTCTAGCCTCTGTAGGCACTTCACTCAGGTATGCAAACCACACACACACACACACGTATACATAATTGATAACAAGAATAAAATATTTTCAAAAAACAAATAATAAATAAATTAAGTCACCTTTATTCAAACAAAACAAAAAACAAACCTGAACCTGATGTTTCCAGGTAAACCTCTTTTGTACCATCCTTGATTTGAATAGCCTTGTTTGGTAAGCCCATAAGGGAGGGGCTGTGCAATTTTGAGCTTAGATATCACCTACCTTGCGTGAATCCCATACAGCTGTTCTTCTGGCTGTCATCACTAGACAAATGTTGCTATCTTTGCCTCTGCTGAAATGATAACCCCAAAGATGTGGTATAAACTCCCTTCCCAGCAGGCTTTATGTCAGGAGGATTAAGATGCCACCTGACTTGTACTGGAATTACTGAGCTCAGTAGCCCAGAATGACCTCTGAAATTACTTTTAAGCCAAGTACTTGAGAATTAGTCATCACCTTGAATTTAAGATGTGTGTTCCTTGGCTTCATTACACAAGTGTTTGCTCAGGGCCCATGCAATATATTTACCCTCGGGTATGGTGTATAATAAAACTGGGATTTTTTTTTTGTAATAGTTGTTTATATCGCCATCTAGGAACACAGACCATCTAGAGCTTTTGCCTGCTCATTTTGGTCAATGAAATTGCTTCAGAAATTCATTGGCAGAAGCAGGTGCAGTCTGGCCTTATCTGGATAGTCCCTGACAAACCAGGATCCATCATGGGTTTTCTCCCTGGATGAGTAAAAAGGACACATGATGCTTTCCAGCTTAGGAAAACAATACTCCCCCCTCCAAAAAAAAAAATACTTTTTGTTGATGGTCCTCGATATTTTGTCTTGTTTTTTTTCTGGTGTCTTGGATCATGTGGACTCTAATACTTCACTGCATTATTATCACATGACCTGATCCTTCTGCTATATCCTCCAGACTCTTGTCTTTCTGGCTGCACCGTCTCCCTAACTCATCTTCTCTAAAGTACTTCAATTCTCTCTATAAAGAAACAGTTCATCAGGTTTCTAAAAGTTCTATCTTTACTGTGGACCTGCTTAACTCACAGCAACTTAAAGGAAAACTCTATGGTCATATTTTCCAAGTTTTTCTTCTCCTTGTACTTGGCTCTGATGCTTCTGTGGGCTCTTGGTAACTAAATTCTATGGATGCCGGTATATGTTATTACCAACCCCAAAATATCTGTGTTAATGCTACCAATACAACACAAAGGCCACATCATTCAGCAGCTTCATTCTTGGGTATATAAACAAAAGAAAGTGGGTACCCACGTACACTAATGTCCATAGTGGTACTAGTTAGAAGAGCCCAAAGGTGTAATCAAGCCAAATGTCCAACAGAATGTGCTCCCATGCAATGGAACCTAAGTTTACCATTATAAGAAATGGCATCCTGGCCAGGTGTGGTGGCGCACGCCTTTAATCCAGCGCTTGGGAGGCAGAGGCAGATGGATCTCTGTGAGTTTGGGAGTTCCAGGATGGTCTGGGCTGTACAGAGAAACCCTGTCTCAAATAAGAAGGAAGGAAGGAAGGAAGGAAGGAAGGAAGGAAGGAAGGAAGGAAGGAAGGAAGGAAGGGAGGGAGGGAGGGAGGGAGGGAGGGAGGGAGGGAGGGAGGGAGGGAGGGAGGGAGGGAGGGGAGGGGAGGGGAGGGGAGGGGAGGGGAGGGGAGGGGAGGGGAGGGGAGGGGAGGGAGGGGAGGGGAGGGGAGGGAGGGGAGGGGAGGGGAGAGGGCATTCTAATATAGCAAGATCTCTGTTTCTGAATGCAGGATAGGAGGAACAACTGAAAAGATGGAACTTTTATATGCCAATAAGTGGGAACACTAAGCTCATGTCTTTACAACACTCTAACTCCCCCAGCTTCTTTCTCGGAGCAGCACAACTATAAAACATTTCAACTCTAAAGAGCTGTACACTATGACTTTTCCAACTGTGCAGTGTCTCTGTATTTGTCAGAGCGTTAAATGGATCTTTCAGGATCAAACACTTGATTCACATAAAAAGCAAGGTTCACAGCTGGGCAGGATTACTATCTAGTACTTTGATTCTTTCTGGAATTTCTTTCTACTGGGCTAAAAAATACCGAGGAGAGGAGATGAATGTGAATTTTTATTTTAACTTAAAGTGGCTCCAGTAAATTGTCATTATTTTCTGCAAACCTCAAAATTTAAAAGATACCATGAACACTTATTGTGGGTCTCCCTATTCTCACGATCAATCCACAATGGCAGGGGGAGCAGAGACATTGAGCAGGGGGTTCCGAAGCCCTGTGAGTATGTATGGTGAATAACTCCACCAGGACCACCTATCACAAGGCAGATCAACTCTACTTAGGGTAATTCAAGGATTATAAAGTTTTGGAGGGCTGAGGGTAGGAACATCAAAGATAGGCAAAAGTCATTGGCTAGAGGCTTACTTAGGCCTCATTAGCATTGGGAAGCATTTCAAGAATCTAAGGTACTGGTTGAAAAAATTTTTACCAGGAGACAGGAAATTGATCCTGTAATCTAATTGAGGCTATGTGGCATTCCTCAGGTAGAGGTAGAGTGTTGTTTAGAATTCCCCAGACAAGGTCAAAGAAGGAAAATCCCTGCTAATGAAGTGAGTCTCCATATTGCGTGGAGCTCAGAAGCTATCTGGTCATAGTGAACTTCAACCTTAAATTAGCCGAGTTTTCCCACAACTTATAGAAATGCCCTTCAATGTTCTGGCTAATTTCTTTACTATATAATTATCTTATCATGTTTTGTATGTGAGCTTAAAAATCACTTTCTACTGAAGTAAATGACAGTGTCAGGCAAAGGTCAAAACTCCATCTTGAACCACAAATAATGAAAGTACATAAACCTACAAGTAGCGGCCTACTTTGGCTTGCTTCAGTGTGAAACAAGGCTAGAAACAAAATCTCCTGTCTCTTAAAATCCAGAATTCTTTTCCCAGATAATTTTGGGAACAAGTTCCATGCAGGGATCAAGATTAGGTTTCTTGGCCAAGATCAAAGTGACAGCTCAGCAGTCTGGGAACTTTGAGGAGTGAAAGATAACGTGCTCAGAACAGGATGTTCAGAACTGAGAGGCATTCGTTTGAGACCTGTCTTTGTTACATTTCTATTGCTTTGAAGAGATATCATGACCATGACAACTCTTATAAAGGAAAGTATTTCATTGGCTCTTGCTTATACTTTCAGAGGTTTAGTCCGTGGGAAGCATGGTGGCCCACCAGCAGACATGGTGCTAGAAAAGCAGCTGAGAGTTGTACACCAAGACCCACAGGCAGCAAGAAGGCCAGACTCTGGACTTGGAATGGACTTGGAGTGGGCTTTTTGAAACCTCAAAGCCCATCCTTCATGACACACCTCCTCTAATGAAGCCACATCTCCTAATCCTTCCCCAAACAGTTCCACCAACTAGGGACCAATAATTCAAATATATGCACCTATGGAGCCATTCTCATTCAATAGCTCACCACCACAGAGCCTTAATATTATACGCTGGATCTGTTCCCACCAGCATGGGCACAGCTACAAGCCGTGCTAAGATGTCTCCTCAGCTGAAGGTTAATTGTGGAGGTAGAAATTAGTCAAAACAGGTGGGCCTACGACCCATCACTGACCAGTACTTGAAACCAAAATAACAAAAATGTCCAAAATAATAGGAATGTCTTGGATCTGGAAAGACTTCCATGTGGAATTGGGTACAAGGACTAGGACCAAGAGTCAGATACTGGCAAGATTCCAGATCATATTTCAAGGAAGTGGGTAAGATGCATTGAGGCAACAGTAGAATATTTACAGCCAGCACTGTGGAGAGAGAAATGCAAGACTATGAAAGGTATAGAAATAAGGGTCCACTTTAGAAACATAATAGCAAGTACTCATTCCTGAGAGGCGTGCAAGTTAGGAAGGAAGGGTCAGAGGTCACCCGCCCAGATGCGTTCCTGTGTTGCTATGTAGTGGAGAGGCACGTTCCTTCCTGCAAATTCTGGAAGGTTCTTGAATTCGATTAGGACAGTGGCTGTGGAATTCCTGGTGTCCAGCCTGAGGTGCCCGCTGGCTAGGCAGAAGCGCCAGGGGCACTGCCATGTTTGGCTGCCTGGTGGTGGGGAGGCCGGTGCAAACAGCTGCATAGCAAGTGGCAGAGGATAAATTTGTTTTTGACTTGCCCAATTATGAAAATATCAACCATGTTGTGGTTTTTATGCTGGGAACAATCCCATTTCCTGAGGGGATGGGAGGATCTGTCTACTTTTCCAATGGGGTGCCAGTGTGGCAGCTCCTAGGATTTGTCACGAATGGGAAGCCAAGTGCCATCTTCAAAATATCAGGTCTTAAACCTAGAGAAGGAAGCCAGCACCCATTTGGAGCCATGAATATTGTGCGAACCCCATCTGTTGCCCGGATTGGAATCTCGGTGGAATCGTTGGACAGTCTGGCTCAGCAGACTCCTGTAGGCAGTGCTGCTGTGCCCTCGGTTGACTCCTTTATGCAGTTCACACAGAAGATGTTGGAAAACTTCTACAATTTTGCTTCATTGTTTCTTCTCTCTCAGGCCCAGATGACACCAAACCCATCGGAAGTGTTCATCCCAGCAAACGCGGTTCTGAAATGGTATAAAAACTTTCAAAGACAACTAGCACAAAACCCTCTCTTTTGGAAAACATAATTTGAATAAAATAATTTGTCGTGTCATGTAAAAGCATGAAGTCAAAGGGGTCATGAAGCCTACCTTTTTCTTTCTTTTTTTTTTGGTTTTTCGAGACAGGGTTTCTCTGTGTAGTCCTGGCTGTCCTGGAACTCACTCTGTAGACCAGGCTGGCCTCGAACTCAGAGATCCGCCTGCCTCTGCCTCCCCAGTGCTGGGATTAAAGGCATGCGCCACCACTGCCTGGCTGAAGCCTACCTTTCAAAAAAGCCTGCTTAGTGACTATGAGAATTATAAAACCCTTATAAAAATTAGAACCATTGAACAAGAAAAATGTTCAATATTAATTACCTTCTCCCTTATAAGTGTGACATACTTCTTAGAGGCAAACATTTTGTATCAGCTGTCATTCATCTCTTAAAATAAATCCCACTCACAGCAGTAGTATTTGAAATACCAAAAACAAAAAGGAAGGAAAGAAAGAAAGAAAGAAAGAAAGAAAGAAAGAAAGAAAGAAAGAAAGGAAGGAAGGAAGGAAGGAAGGAAGGAAGGAAGGAAGGAAGGAAGGAAGGAAGAAAGAAAGAAAGAAAGAAAGAAAGAAAGAAAGAAAGAAAGAAAGAAAGAAAGAAAGAAAGAAAGAGAAAGAAAAAGAAAGAAAAAGAAAGAAAGAAAGAAAGAAAGAAAGAAAGAAAGAAAGAAAGAAAGAAAGAAAGAAAGAAAAGAAAGATAGCAATTTCAGTATAGAAACTAGCTACCAGGTTAAGAGTTTGGGGATCTTTTTGGAATGCTTCTGGCTATAGCAGAGAAACAACTAATAAACTAATAATAGTTTAAAGCATGTATTAACTCCAGGGAGAAGCAGAGATAGGATATTATTTTATTCGCTTTCTCAGAGAGTGTCTCTTTATGTACCCTTTATTGGCCTGGAACTGGTATTATGGCTAAGGCTAGCATCATACTTGCAACAATTCTCTCTCCTCACCCTCCTAAAATCAAGCATCATAGGCAAGAGCCACCGTGATTCACTTAAGGTTCTCTGTCTGTCTCTGTGTCTCTTTGTCTCTCTGTCTGTCTTTCTATGTTGTCTGTCTGTCTGTCTGTCTGTCTGTCTGTCTCTCTCTCTCTCTCTCTCTCTCTGTGTGTGTGTGTGTGTGTGTGTGTGTGTTCATGTGTATGCATGTAGAGACCATGGGTGTCAACCTTGGGTGTCATTCTTTGGTGCCATCTACTATTCTTCAGGACAGTCCATTTACTACTCTAGTGGGTGGCATGAACCGGGGAGAGCAGGGCCTAACACTGGGTGGACTAAAGCCTTATACAGTAGCCAAGCCTATGCAGAGCATCAGGCAATTTACACTCAGCAGGTTAAGAAGCGTCACGAATGTGAGCAAGGTATTCAAGCAAGGCATGTCAATCAAGGACAAGCCACATATGGCAAAAACATGTTTTTCCATAGAGCCATATGAATACAAGATCTGAAATAAACTCACTTCTATCTGCTCACCTGGGAGAAATAGAAAAACACATTCCAAGAATAATCCCTCTTTTTGAAGAACCTGAGATCACAAGACTTATTTCCTTGGAGTTCTCTCTCAAGCACTGAGGATTCTCACAAGACTCCTTTCCTGGACTGTGTCACAAGAATAGCCTTTTTTGTTCTTGGGTGTGTGCCTAATAATGAAACAGCTGCCATGGCTATTAGCATCATTTCCTCACCTAGTGTCCCCAAGTGCAGAAAACAGGGTAGCACAGTTTGAATCTGAAATATCTCCCTCAGGCTTATGTGTTTGAATACTCAGCTGATGATTCTGTTTAGGAGGCTTTAGACCATTTAATAGATGGAGCCTATCTGGAAGTATTGAGGGCCTCCTTAGCTACTGGGACGCCATCTTGTATCTGGGTTGCCGTTTTGTAGTAAGTTAAATAATAAGAAACAACTGAATTTCCAGAAATGGCTTCTGGCTTCAGGTGCCTGTATGAACTTACACCACAATATCTTACCCTATGCTTTGTCTGCATCCAGTCCAGACTGAAACCTAGGAGTTGTCAGATAGGCTCTGATTGGCTGGTCCCCATCCAGGCCAAGTTATTAGGGAAGCCATCTGAGGTACTTGATGGATAACAACTCACCTAAGGTGCCAGGTGTGAAAATGGTTGGAAACATACAACATATGCATGTACCCAGTTGGTTGCCTCTACCCTTGCTCCTACCCCACACAATTTGTTGGGTTTTGCTTTAAAAGTTTTCTCTGTCCTGCCCACCCCCTTCCAGCTGACATGGTTTAGATCCTGAACCCAGCCTTCTGCCTGGTATATGAGCTTTCTGAATAAAGAAACTTTTGTTGGCTCAAACTTGATTTTCATACTGGATTATTCCCAAATTCTTGGACCCTAGCAGAAGAAGTAGGTCACTGGGGATGAGTCATTGTGGACTATATCCCAAGAATCTTGTCATGCTTTTGTCCCCTTATGTGTGCCATGTAAAGAGATTATCCTCTTATACTCTCATCAGCATGTCTTCTGCTCCGTGACAAATTGAAATCACTCTGAAACTGAACCAAGATAAACATTTTTCCCCTAAGTCATTTCTGCCGGGTATTCTGTAGCTTAAAAAGTAACTAACACATAGGGAGAGTTCTCCTGATATTCCTTCAAAGACAATTGTGTCGTATAAATACCCACAAGTGCAAGTAAGATATATATAATTTTCCTAGTGCATAGTAGTTTCTGTGGTAAGCTTTCTAGTTTTCCTGACAACTGAGTGTCTTGATAAAACTAGATGAGCCCTATCCTCATGGACAGAACTCTAAGTCTTAATAACTGCAACCATGGCCCATGGTTGCAGCTAATATCTAAGTGGTATTTGCTATGAGCCAGAAATAAGTTTTATGTTCTTTGTTTACCAAATGAAGTAGAGGGAAATTAAGGGATGTGTTCAAGGTTACAACTAATTAAGTGGCAGAGACAGAATTTGAAGCTAGGCACCCTGGCTCTGCAATCTAGTCTCTTCATCACTAGACTTTCTCTTGTCCAAGGAAGTTTTACAGACATAACTGTAAGGAGATGAAGAAGCCCAAGCTGAGTGAAGCTGTGAGTGAATATGTACTGTTGACACAGGCATGGCTATGACAAAACCCAAGGCCTCAGGTCCATGGGAAAGTGCCAAAACCCATCCCCCATATGGGTCAGGCTCAGGACTGACAGAGCTGCAGCATTCTTCCTCTTCCTCTTCCTCCTCCCCTCCTTCTCCAGGTAAAATTATTAACATGTGGGGGAAAAAAACCCTAGCAACCGTAGCTTCCTCCTCCTGGATGTTTAGGACCTAAGACCTACAAAGACCTCTTATTGAGAGGCACCAACAATACTCCCACCTCTTATCTTCTGCCTCTCCTGATGTATATAATAAATACTGCTGAGGTCACAGGATGTAGAGGAAGTAGGTGCAACTCCATCAGAGCATTCATCATGCACCTGACCCCAGATTTTTTTGTACCCATGTCTGTCATGTCTTCACCCCCTCACTACTCCTATCAGGGTTCCAGACCCAAGCTCTGAAGGTTATAGCACATAGCCAAAAATAATTTTCTGCTCATAGAGGCAATAGGAAGCATATGAATTAAATGGGGCGGGATTAAGTTGGGGGCACTGTCCTTTTTTTCAGTGATCTCCCTGGGTCTGCAGCCTTTGCCCATATCTGTGAACATAGTTCATGGTGGCATCCATTAAGCTGTAAGGACTATTCTGTCTGACCAGGGACTTGCTATGTTTTAATAAAATCCTAAATAGGGTGTCTAATCCAAATATTTGTGGTAAAAGTGAACTCTCTACTTGGGGTGTTCTTGGCCAGGCAAGATCACACATGGCCTATGTTATGATGGAGTTGTCACTTGGGTTATATTTACCACTCCCACGTAATACAGTCTTTGTGAACTTTTAAAAATATATAAACAAAGCATCTTGCTTCTGTAGTTACTTCAGAGAGGTTTTATGGCTGCTTGCCTAGTGCTGACGTGCAATAAGTATTGTCTTAACTCTTGCAGTTATTTCATACCAATACCTGAAACAGAAAGCTTTCTCCAGTAAGTTTTAATTACCATATACAGGGTTTTCTTTTTAATTCTTTTCCTTGTGAAGTAAGTGCCAAATATAAAGTACACTTTAAGAACACTTTTTATACATACAGAATTCACTCGGGATTCTTTTCAAAAATTGCTTACTACTTTATCAAACAATATCTGAGCTATGATTGTTTATGAACCATTTTTAGGTTATAATGATGAAAGCGAACCTCCCTCTGATTTTGGACAAAACCAGTGAGGTAAAACTGATTCTTATACAGCGAATTATAAAACTTCTCAAAGCTCAAAAATGATATTCAATTCAGGGACTGTAAGTATAGTCAGTGGTAGGTCACATGCTTAGCATGCATAAGACCCAAGGGTTGACTCCCATTGTCATAAATAAATAGCCCAAGTCTGGCATTTATGATTTGCTTGGAGGTAGTGTATGAATCATAAAGCAGGTATGCAATACATTCAGCCAAATGTTAACTCTCTAATGATAAAATTCAATCCTGGGGCTGCCATTACCTCATCTCAGACTGACTCACTTTAATGGCATACAGTGGGTGACACTAATGGCTTAAATAATCACCAACGAGTACCTCATTCAAACTCTTTGAGCACTTAACCCTTGACTGTAAAAGATGAGCAATATAGAATGAAGACTTTATTCTGCTGAAACAGAAATTGAAGTTTGGGGATATGATCCAAAAGCCGCTAACTTAGAATTTCTTTCTGCACTCATTAAGGATAAGGGCTGGTCTTCAATAAGAGGATGAATCAAAAAAAAAAAAAAAAAAAAAAAAAAAGGCAATCTCCTGGCTCTGATGTTCCAGTTATCCAGGTTGTTGAGATCCACTTAGATGTGCCACCTAGACTCATGGGAAATGAATATTGGCAGCGGCATTCTAAACAAGGAGCTCATAAGCAAAGTGTAGTATCTGGGTGGAGCAATGGATAACATGCTCTCTTCCCTTCAAGACAACCTGTCTGCAAGGTACAGAAATCAGTAGTAATCTAAATCGGCAGCAACTCCAAAACTTCAGTGGCTTACAACTAGAAAAAAGTATTGGTCAACTGTGTCTTTCACAGCTCTGTGCTGTTCTAGTACTTCGGGCCACTGAGGCGGAAGGGAAAGAAATACCATAAGCCAGGACAGAGGTGCTAGAAGGAGAAGATGGGGTCGGTTTGGGAGAACAGAAATGTAATTTACCGCAAGTATGAAGTTCTCTCTCAGAAGGGCTTTGAGATTTTTTTTTAAACTTCCCCTTACAACACTGCTACCTAGTGAGTTGTGTGTGTGGCATATGTGTTGTACACATGTGCATTTGCATATGTGCACATGCACGTGGAAGGTAAGGTCCGTGTTCGGCCTCAATCAATCACTCTCTCCCCTTATACTTTAAGACAAAGTCTCTCATTGAACATTGATGCTCAATTCAGCCAGCCTGGCTGCCCAATGCTTCAGCAATCTGTCTCCTCCCCCTATCCCAAGGCTGACGTTACAGGAACATGCTGTCACCTCTAGCTTTTTATGTAGATTCTGGGGGACCTGAACTCAAGTCCTCCTGCTTGTGTGACAAGCACTTTACCAACAGTGTTACCCCAGCTACTAACAGACTCTTTTTTCAAATCTTTTTAACGATGTACCTGTGCGGGAGGGAGATTAAGTGTGCATGCATGCAGGTGCTCACAAAGGCCACAAGAGGGTGCCAGATACCCTGGAGCTGGAGTTAAAGGCAGTTGTGAACTGCCCATCATGGATATTATGGACCAAACTCTGCAAGAGCAGCCAGTGTTCTTAATTGCCGAGCCATCTCTCAGTCCCCATCCTAACAATCTCTTAATTGTGGATGTTTCACCTCACTTCCAAGAGCTTATTTTCATAAGCAATAAAATAAAGGGACTAGATTCTATGATTCTGAAAGTATCTTCAAGCTTGGAAGGTGAGACGGCTTATACTATACTACCTTTTTTTTTCCTTCTAAAACCATGTTTGACTCTGTCAAAAAGTACCTTATTTGAGCTAGCATATTTAAAAAGCTGATATTTCAGCTGGCACTCTACATTTGAATTCTAGAACAAAGATTTTATTTTAGTCATTCCAATCTCAATTCTTCCACAAAGAGTTGATAGCAAATTTCATGCTAGAAGGTATATCTGAAATGGAAATGAAAGAATTTGTTCCATACAATTAATGCCCATACCCCACTGTGATCTAATTCTTTCTCGGAGTTCCATTTGAGAAAGACTGAAATTGTCCTGTGCTTCTTTTATTTGGATTTGGAAAAGCTTGGCTCAGTCCTTCCTAAGCCTTATAAGGAATTCCATGCATCGCTCAAATGTCTGCATAGTCCTTGGAGCCGCTGATTCCTGCCCACTTGTTGCTAAAAGTTCTGGCTCTGCCCAGGTAGGAATGCAACCTTGCTTCTTCCATCTAATCCAGGGAAAACAGCTATCTTCAAAGCAAAACAACAACAACAACAAAAACAACTCTAGATTATTACAATAGTTAAGACAGAGAAAACAAAATATTTATTTAATCCTCTGTTTCTTCAAGGTATAATCCCAAGTGCTTTGGTTTCAGACCTTGGACAAGTCACTGAGGTACATATTTTACACACCAAAGCGAACCTGGCCTCCAGGTTCTCCCAACATCCCTCAGTCCCTTCCTGGCATACCCTGCCTGCAACCCTGAACTTTCCAGCCCAGGGGCTGGGCTGCCCTTCCCCCAAGGCTCCTCCCTATATAACTCAGACATGTTGGTCTTTCTCCCTCTTCTCTCTCTGCGTGGGTGCAGCCCCCTATCCATGTCTCCCCTTCTCTCTCCCTCCCCTACCCCCCATTTCTCCATGGTGACTTCCCTGGCCTTGGTCCTCGAGGCCAGTGAACTGCGCCCACCTGAGAGCAGCTTCCCAATAAACCTGCCTTTAATATAATCTAATCTGCCTCGAATTGGCTTATTTCACAGACAGCGTAGGAATAACCTATCAGTAACTGGAATCTTTTCCCTAATGAGCATGTTGGTCTATGTGTTTTCTTTTCTCTTTTATTTTCCATTCTGAGAGCCGTCATATAGCCAAGCAAACACTCTCCCATGGATCTCCATGCCCAGCCCTCAATTTGTTTCAAAACTATTGAACTGCTTTTAATACTGTACTAATTTGCTTATGAATACATGTGCCTCTGTTCCTTGTGGATGCCAACACAGTTCCTGGAAAAGGGTAGATGGAGCATCTCATACTGTACTAATGAATAAAAAACAATAAAATCCATGTATTAAGAACTGAGCTTAGCATTTGGCTCTGGCTCATGGTTGCTTTCTTCTCACCCAAATATATGTGTATGTGTGTGTGTGTTGCATTTCTCTCCATTTTATTGACTTTAAAAAAATGTTTTAAAGACTTATTTATTTCTTTTATGTATGTGAGTACACTGGCACTCTCTTCAGACAAACCAGAAGAGGGCATTGGATCCCATTACAGATGGTTGTGAGCCACTATGTGGTTGCTGGGACTTGAAATTAGGACCCCCTGGAAGAGTAGTCAGTGCTCTTAATGGCTGAACCACCTCTACAGCCCTTTTATTGACTTTTTACCCTCATTTCTATGGTAATTTCAATAGAACATACTCTAAAAAGCCATAAAGGTTTGTAACAAATACTAGACACTAAGCCAACCTAGGCTAAATGTCTCTACCCTCCTCCCACCAAGATTGCTCAGGGGGCATTCTTTCCTCACAAAAGCCAGCCACTGGCCATGCTGCACATCCACCCTTTCTGTCATTCTCCTCCTCAATTTTACCGTAGTCCACATTTCCTCTGGCTTTCAGCTCCACCCTCTATTTTCTCTATCTTCACCCTCACCACAGATTCCTATCAAGTTCCGTGTAAGCAATTCTGCCTGTATCTTTGTTGTCTCCCTCCATTCAGTGTCTAAAAGCTTCATCTTCCATCTCCCAAGGAGCCCATTGAAAGATTTTAGAGCCTTCTTAAATTTTGATGGTATAATCAAAATTTTGCCTTGTTCTGATAGCTGAAAGCAAACCATTTGATACAGGTCTGAATATTCTTTCTCAGCTGCTTTGACCACCCCTTAGAAAATCTGTGCCAAATTTCTCTTCTGTGACCTTAGCCTCTCAGGATCTGGAAACTGGGCCTCCCGTCCGTTTCAGCTCTCTCGTTTTTGAGTACAAATAACTCCAGAACCCGCTGGCTTAAAACAGTAGCAATGCCATTTTCTTCTACCTTCAGTGAGGGAGGAGGGTCTTCTGCCCCACCCCCACCCTCACCCCCCACCCCCACCCCCGTCAACTGGAGTTGCAGTTATCTGGCTTCCTTGATAAATTCTGTCTAACAGGATATCCGCAAGTATCACTGGCCTGCCTGCCTCAGCTCTCCTTCAGATGGCCCCTCAATATGCTGTGTGCCAGCACAGTGGCTGGCTTATGAGAAGACGCTATGGAAAACAAACATACTTGGAGGAGGCTGTGTCAGCTTCCAGTGTCCTTAACGAAAGTCATGGGTTAGTTTGGTTAACTTGAAACAATGTAGAATCACTTGGGAAGAGTCTCACTAAGGATGTCTCTGGATTGATTTGGTTGGTCAGTATACCTGGTGAAGGATTTTCTAAGAGGCTTAACTGAGAAGGGAAGGCCCCACCATGAATGTGGGCAACATCTTTTCTTGAACTGCACCCTGGACTGAGTGAAGGCAAGAACCAGATGAGCACTAGCTAGCACACATGCATTCATGTGTTCATTCTCTCTTGACTGTGATGTCCCTAGCTGCTTCAAGTTCCTCCCATCTTGACTTCCTTGCAAGGATGAACTGAAACCCTGGACTGTGGGCTGGAAGAATAAACCTTTTCTCTCCTGAGTAGCTTTGTCAGGGGATTTTGTTGTCAGAACCAGAAATAAAGCTCAGACAATGACCAAACTAGAAAGAATCCCAGATGGTCAACATAAAGCCAGATATGAAGCCGATTAGACTAGGCAGGAAAAACAAATCCTCCCTGGATACAATGGTATGTACGTGACAGAAGGGAAAGGGCTGTGGTAACCATCTGTCTGTCAATCCCCAATACTTAGTGATTGCTTTTCCACTACCTGCTGTCAGGTCATTAAAATTGGGGGGGGGGGAGCCGGATGGTCTCCTAATTATTTTAAATGGGCTTGTCATTTTAGATCTTGGGCTATTCCAAGACAGGCACATTCTACTAGCAGTTACCTCTCAACCAACCTTTTAGGGTTGAAGATCTCTTTGTAAAAATCCTAGAATCTTTCCCCTTCTTTTGTTCTTATTTTTAAACCCTGATTACATGGGTCAAGATTCCATCAGAATAGAGGAACCATGCCAATTGTTTTAAGGGACAAAATTGAATATAGTGGTTTAGCAAGAAAGCAAAAACAAAACACTGAGATAGCCAACTATGGTAAACTGCAGTAGGAAGTTACCAACCCAGTGGATGGGAAACAAAGGGAAGAAATAAGACGTGAATATTATCAAGTGAAGGGTGGGCAGACCTCTGTTTGACTGATGCTTGCTCCCTTTAAAGGTATGTAGGAAATTTTGTAGTACTGAGACCTGTGCCTCTGAGAAACCCTTGAAAGCTGACAGACTCTACGAAACTAAGAAATAAAATTACAGGTCCTATTTTTTAATTCTAAAAAATAGATGGAACTGAATATCCATGTGTTCAGTGAAATAAGTCAGTCCCACAAAAACAAGTATAAGCTTTCTTCCATATGTGGTAGCTGGGGCAAAGGGAGGGGGAGACATGAAATTAAAAGAATGATGGAGAGTGATTATTATCAAAGTACAACATATGCATGTATGGAAATGTCATAATGAATCCTCCTGTACATTTAGTACATGGTAATAAGAATAAATACCACCTGGAAAATTACTACCAATTATTGGTGGAACCAAGTGCTGCTGACAAAGTGATTGGTCATTTAAGGGCCGACGCTCATAGATACAGGAGGCAGTAAGAAAGTAGTCTGTGGTGGTTTGAATAGAATGGCACCATAGGCTCATAAATTTGAATTATTAGTCACCATAGAGTGAAACTCTTTGAAAGGAATAGGATTAGAAATGTGGCCTTGCTGAAGTAGGTATAGACTTGTTGGAAGAACTGTGTCACTTACAGGTGTGCTTTAACTTTTCAAAAGCCCATGCCAAGCCCAGTGTTTCTTCCACTACCCGTTGATCAGGATATAGAACTCTCAACTACTTCTAAAGCACCATGCCTTTCTGTCTGCACACTGCCATGCTCCCTGCCATGATGATATTGGGCTAAACCTCTGAAACTGTAAGCCAGCCCCAATTAAAGGCTTTCTTTTATAAGACTTGCCTTGATCATGGCATCTCTTCATGGCAACAGATCTAAGACATAGTCCTTTGTCCTTTCTTCAGCCTTATAAGCGAGCTCTAGTGCTCTTCTGGGTAAAGCCTAATTGGGACAACTAGCAACATAGAAATGTCATTTGCAGAGTCCCCTCCTTAGCTTCTTAATCACATATATACCCTTTTACTCTGAGATGGAATACTTTTAGTGAGCTATTTCATTTCCTATAATGATATTTATACTTTCTTTATGAATACTTGTAAGGGCAGAGGGTATCCTAAAAAGTCCAATGAAGATATAGCTCAGTGCTACAGTACTTTCCAAGCACATGCAAGGCCAATTGTTTGATCCCCAGTGACATCCCAGAGGGGGAAAAATGGTTAAGTCAGTGAGAATATATTTTCAGCTGCAATCTAGGAATAGATAAGTAACATTGAAGGATTCAGCCCAGTAGTTCACATTCTGGGGTAACTATACAAATGTAACTAGATAAATCTTTGCTGGATTTTGTATGGTGTTTTGTTCTGCTGAGGATCCAACCTAGGGCTTTTATGTTCATTGAAGGGGTATTAGAAATAATTTCTCATCTATGCCCATACTATCTTGAACTTGCCAGATCTAATGTGATCTTGGAAGCTAAGCAGGCCTGGACCAAGTCAGTACTTGGGTGGTAGAAATCATTTCTCAGGCCAGTAAGATGGCTCCATGGGCAAAGAAACATGCAACCAAGCCTCAGGATCAAGTTTCTATCCCCATAACACACCAACCAACCAACCAACCAACCAACTCTTGCAAGTTGTCCTCTAACCTCCACACACAGGTTATTGGCATGTACATGCTCATATGCATGCACACAAATAAATGGTTCTTTAAATATATAAAAGGAAATCATTTCAATTACTCACAGGTATAAGCTGTTATATAAATGAGAATAATCTAGCATGCCCCAAATCTACCACCTTAGGGACACTTACCAAACAAATGGAGGGACTCTTGAATTGATCAGATGGAGTCTTACTTCTTGAGGATATTGTATTCATGCAATGCTAAGCACTACCAATCCATTAGTTTTGGGTAACCACTGAGCATATATTGCTACCAAGGGTGCAGCACATTGGGTGGAAGATGCAGAGTAGCAATGTGCTAACCTTCAAACAAAAGCCACTTAAGGGGCTCTGGGTATACAATTAATGCTCCACTGTGTCTGGTATCCCCTGTCTTCTGGGAAAGTACAGAAAATATAAATGGTTTACTTAAAAACACATCTTACTTAATGATTCCAACAAAATTTGTTGATGTAAGGGGTTCTTTTTTCACCTCTGGTTCCCAGGGTCAGTGCAAGCTCCAAAGGTTGGCATGACTGCAGAGCCTTGGGCTTATGATCCATAAGAAACACAAGCTCCAAGCTACTGTTGTGTCAATGTTTCCCAGAGATGTGAGGTGCTTCCTACACAGAAGGCTACAACTGGGCTTCAGGGGTGCTGGGAATTGGCCTGGGTTAGCTTCCTTTTCTCTCAGCAGAAAATAGGAGTGTATCCAAGTGCATAAGGCTGACCAGAGTCCCTATCTCTTTTATGGACAACCATACCTTCTCCAAGCTCAGAATTCAGGGGCTGAGCCTATGACCCTAAACATCTTTCTCTGTCAGCTTATAAAGACAAAAAAAAAAAAAAAACACACACACACACACAGTGGGCTCATACATAGGTGCAGGAAGTGCTGCTGATGGTTGGCTCTGTCTCAAGCCATTTTAGACATAACAGTTCATAGTGACCTTTAATTTGATGGGTGCTGTGTAAAGCTTTGTGGGATTTCTTATGATTAACAAACCTCATACAGAATATAACAGGATATGTGATCAGCATGACCTTGCTTTGAGTCATTTTTCTGTATCAGTCACTGACAGGCATATTATAGCAACAATATGAAATCGCTGGCAGGCATGGAACAAAATGGCTACAGCTATACTGGGTGGAACAGACCTCAATATATTCAGAATATTGTTAAGTCTATTTTGAACTCTTAGAGGATATTGGAAAGCCTAACTAAGAAAAAGTCAGTCAGTGAGCTTAAAGTAACAGGTTCCCTATTTCAGAACTGGCTGCTCCAAGTTCTTGAGGCATGACAAAATGTAGGTTTGAGTTGTATTTTTAGAGCTATACCCCACCCCTGGTTGGGGTGGGAAACATGCTGGACTTTCTCAATTATAGCTGACCATACATATTTCTCCCTATTAGCCAAAAGTGTTGGAAATTCCTAGAGAGCCATCTGGGCTTACATTCATTTAAAAGAACTCTAAGGTAAGGGTGGTGGCAGCATCACTAGTTCAAGGGAAGCTGGGTGGGGGTGAGAGCAAAATCAGCAGATCATCGCCCCATGAAAATCTCTTCCCCCTCATCGTCAGTTTCTGGGGGCTTCGGCCTCAAACTGATAGTTTCATCGTAAGTTCCCAAAGCTTTCGGACTTCTCCCTGAGATTTTGAAAACGTTGTATAGAGGAGCCACTTTTCATCAGCCAGTTCATCATCCTCTAGTTCTTTTCATCCTGCTGTAGACACCAGCATCCACTCCCAGCCCTTTCTTGAGTAGTATTAATTTTAGGTGTCAACTTGATTGAAAACGCCAAAAGAACTGTTAGAGCATTGTTTATGGGTGCATCTGTAAGGTTTTTTTTTTCCCAGAGATTTGTAAATGAATGAAGTTGACATCTGCCCTCAATATAAGTTGATATTATACAAAAAGCTGGGAACCTAAATTCAAAACAAAAGAGAAGAAATGTTATCTGTCTCCTAATCCAGGGATATGTTATTTTTCTGCCCTCGGACAACAGAGTTCCATGTTTTCTAGCCTTTAGATACCAGAATGTACACTATAGCTTGCCATGCACCCCTCATCATCAGTTTCTAGGGACTTTGGACTCAAACTAATAGATTTATCATAAGTAAATCTATCATACTGACAAAGCTTTCAGACACCTTCAAATCTAGACCTTGCAGGAGGCCTGCATTGAGAAACAACTCCTTAGCATCTATAATCATAAAAATTACTGACCCTAATAAACTCTGTCTTATATATCCTTATATATCCTATAGATTCTGTCTTTTGAAACACCCTGCCTCCTCACTCAGGATGGGCCCTGTTTAGTCTCTTCTATCTGACTATTGAACAATTCCCACCTCTGAGAAATTCACTCTCCAAATAGGCGACAAAATGTGCAAAGGAGGGGACCCCCAAGGCCATTATTACAGTCAAGCACCTGTGCTGAAAATTCCATGGCAACTTTTGAAATCACTGAGGAATAAAGGGTCCCAAAGACTGAGGTATACACATGTGGGAAGAGACTAATCATAAACCCAGAGAGCTCTCTACATCCTTGCTCGTGCCTTTGAAGTGTACTTTATAAACACTCTTCATAACTGCTTGCTTTAGCAGCTCAACAGACACATGAACACACATACTCTACCCAAAGAGATTTCTGATCTCATTTGAGAAACAGCCAATTCCATGTTGCCAACCTTAGCTTTAAGTCAGTCAGAAAAGTCAGAGCAAAAAAAATTTTTTTAAGGAGTCTGGCCTTATACAAGAAGAAATTCAGAAAATGAAAAATAAATAAATGTCCTATTCTGTATATGATAACCTGCAATGATTGGGACTTTGTAGGGGGAAATGGAAATCATTTTGCTCCTATAGTAGTGATTCCTGTTTTAATGTTTGGCCAGGATGGAATTTTCCAGGCTATTTGTGCAGCAGTTCATTAAATATGTTACTATGTTGGCTTATGTTTCTCTTTCAATTCAAGCACCTTGCTGCTAGAAAACATTTACATGAAATGAATACAAATAGTTTAGGCCTCAGAAGCAAATCCACTTTGGCTAATTAACAGCTAATTTTCTAAATAAAGTAAGGTGTTTTTCGTTAAATGAGAATCTAATTGTGAAATCCTGTATTCTTAAATCTAGCCAATTACAAGCATCAACATTTTAAGCCTATGCAACTTGAATTTAATTTCTCATCAGAAAAAAAAGAATAATTTCTCCACCATCGAAACCCGAAATGAGATGCAAGAATTCAAACCTCAGCTGGCAATTACCTCCAGAAGTAAACAAATCCATACGCTGGGACCCTGGAAAGATTGGGTCTCTTCCATTACTCTTTTCCTCCCCCAACCAGCTACTTCACACACCAACCAATCGCTTTCGAATCCTTAATCAATTGGCCGCCTTCTCTGCACTTTACTAGGAACAGCTCCTGTTCTAATGAGATGCTCTTCCTCAAATTCCAGAGAGAAAACATTATTGTTCATATTTTCATGCAGAGCAACCAGTCAGGTGTGACTGATTGACTCTTTCAGCCTTCAAGCTAGAATTGCATAAATTGACACACTCAAAAAAAAATTAGCATGTAACATCTGGGTCTCTTTTTCACTCAGAAACACATTGATTAACAATTAGTCTTCTGGCTATAAACAAATAACTTGGAGTGCTGTAGCCTACAAAGACAGAACCTACCACTTGCTCTTGGGGGACATGCTGTCTTCCCTTAGCATTCAGTCAGCCATAAGAGCTGATCATTATTCGTGATGTATCCTTTAAATTGCTGCAAACATTAGCAATCAGGTTCTTATTATAGCTACAGGAAAAAGGCTCTCTTCAGACTATAAGGGTAATCTGTAGGCTGCTTTCAAATGTAGTCTGTGGACAACAAAAGCCTAACCAAAAAAAAAAAAAAAAAAGAGTTGTATAATGAAAATAAACAGCAGAAAGCAGAGAAGCCTTTGAAAAATGTATTGGTTTGTGCTAGATCAAATTTTCAAAAGATGTGAAGACATTTGTTTAAAGTAGACTTCTCAAAATAAATTTCTTTGAACAGATTATAAAACCAAACTGTATTCTTGGGTTTTAACCCACCTGTTCATAAAATAAAAACAAAATGAGTACTCCTACATGCAAGGCACTGCATTGTGGCTGGAGACAGGGCAGTGAAATAGTATTATGTTCCCAACCTTAGGAAGGTCAGTCTAGGGAGAGATAGTCAATTAAACAGGAAAACACAAAGCCTTTGTAACCAAGGCTCTGATGAAATCAAGGGCTGGAGCTAAACTGCAACAGCTTACATTGCTAGCACTGCTGACCTGGCTCCGTGGAGACTCTGCAGTGAGTAGCTGCTGAACAGAGAGGTTGGAAGAGTGGACTAGGACAAGGAAACAGTAGCTGTGAAGCCTTGAAGAAGAGAGGTGGCACATTCCACTGTTGGGACTCCAAGACAACCTGACCAGAAGGATAGTGTAAGGAGAAGGCAAGGAAGGCATAGGCATTGCATGAGATGAAAAATAGATTGCTGGACATGGATGCATGTACCTATAATCCTAGCATGCTTAAAGCAGAGGCAGGAGGAGGAGCCTACATAGTGAGTGAATATAGTATAATATTTGGAGAGCACACATTCATGCACCTTTTAAAAAACTATATTGAATTTGCTCTATGTTATTATGATTACTGTATTAATTCTCTTTCTTGATAGTGTACCAAATAACTGAGGTAGGAGTTATTTATAAATTTTTAGGGTGCAATCCATTGTGGCAGGCAGTGGGAGAAACTCAAGGCTGTGGCAGCAGGGGCTGGAGGCTGTTTCCTCATATCTAGAAAGACTAAGAAGCACAGAAAAGGAATGGTGGCGTTCAGCTGAAACTCATTTTCCCTTCATATTCATCCCAGGACCCCAGCCCATGAGATGGGGCTCCTCAACATTGAGGATGGGTCTTCTAGCTTCCATTAATCCTCCATGAAGATACCCTCACAGATACACCCAAAGATGAGCCACAGTAATGCCCTACTCATCATGTCCAGCCTTTTAACATTGAGATATGGCAACACTGTCGTCTACAGAGCTCACACTCCCCAACTGTGCAATCAAGTAACAAAATAAAATTGTGCGGTTTCAGAGCTAGGTCAGGGGTCAGGAGCACCCCCTACTCTTGCAGGGTGTTGCAGGACATTTGATCACACTGTGACCCTTGAGTCAGTGTTGTTTACTGGAAAAACCTGCTCCTAGTTGTTGAGCAGCTCAGCCCTAGCACACCCTTTAATGTTTATCGTAAACAGGATTAAATAAAGTCAACATTAGGGCAAGAGGCAGAGCAGGCAACCAGTTGACAGGGAATGAACATAGGAAAAAAAAAAAAACAGAGGAAGACAGGATAGATAGACACACACACAGGAAATAGAAGGGATGAGCCCTGAGTTTGAGGGGGTTTTGAGGTGACATGGAGAAGGAAAACAGTTTTTTTTTTTTCCTTTTGGGACATCAGCTGTGGAGGAAGGTCAGCTGGGTGTTTTCTCTGCCTCTCTGAGCTAGCAGGCTTTCACCCCAGCATCTGGCTCCTGAATCTTTATTGGCAACACTGAATGATATTTTGTTAAAAAAAAAAAAAACAGCAGCGGACCTAAGTTTGGTTCCTAGGACCCTCACAGGCAATTCACAACTGCTTGTAACTCCAGCTTCAGGGGATTGAACACCCTTTGTGGCATCTGAACTTACCGACTCTCAGCTATACATAATGCCACCCACCCACCCACCCACACACATAATTAAAAGTAAAAATATACCTTTAAAATAAAATGACAAAAATCCTTATAATCTCTTAAATTAAGATTTTGTTTGGGGACATTCATAACTATCTTGGAGTGCATGCAGCACAAAGGCAGAGGAAGGCTATATCTGCTATATATTGATTGTTCTTATCAAGTTGACAATGAAAATTATCCACCACATTTGTTCATCTCTCCTGATAGCTAATTTATGAATTAAACTTTATCATATATACATATGATAGCATTTAGTTTCAGACATACTTTGAAAGTCTTGGACTGTCTCCAAAATGGGACTACAACATAGTTTCCAATTGTTCTTTCCACTGGTTACAGAAGTAACCATTCCTGCTCTAGCCATGGCTTCACGGTGGATAGAGTCAACTTCTGATTGAGCGCAATGACTTGCTCTGACAGTGAAATGTTAGGAGCAAAAGCCATGAATGAACCTGCTGAGAGGACTGCATTAGCCAGAGCCAGACCAATTCCATGACAGGCTGAACACTGGCAATTTGGGAGAGTAGGCCTAAGGTTTTTTTTTCCTAGAAATGAAAGGAACCTGTGGTCAGCCAACCACAGCTGCCGGCAGCCAATCCGAGGACACCTTGTCCTCTGGCCTGAAGTAACAATAGGTAGCAAGAATGAGTAAGCAACCCCCTGGAAAGTCTCCAGAGCCTAACCAATTGTAGAATTAGTCAGACCCCTAAAGATAGAACTAACCATTCAATGTAAAAGGGCACACGCCCCCTCCCCGGAATTCCTCTAACTGACAATAAAAGCTGGGCCTGTGAGCCCACCAGGGGGTCTCCATTCCCAAATGGGGAGACCCCTGCATGCAGGAAATTTAGCTAAATAAATGCCCTTTGCTTTTGCATACCATTTGAATCTGGGGTATCATTCTTCGGAGATTCTTGGACCACATTGAGAAGTTTGGCACTTCTGAGATCTTCTATAACAAGGATATACTTCAAGTAGTTGTTGTCCCTTCAGTGTAGGCCCAACACAAAAGTATAATAGAACCCAGATGTCCCTCAACAGAGGAATGGATACAGAAAATGTGGTACATTTACACAATGGAGTACTACTCAGCTATTAAAAAGAATGAATTTATGAAATTCTTGGGCAAATAGATGTATCTGGAGGATATCTTCCTTAGTGAGGTAACCCAGTCACAAAAGAAGTCATTAGATATGCACTCACTGATAATTGGATATTAACCCAGAAACATAGAACACCCAAGATAAAATTTGTAAAACACAAGAAAATCAAGAAGAGAGAAGACCAACGGGTGAATACTTAATTCCTCCTTAGAATAGGGAACAAAATACCCATGAAAGGAGTTACAGAAACAAAGTTTGGAGCTAAGACTTAAGGATGGACTATGTAGAGACTACCCTACCCGGGATCCATCCCATAATCAGCTTCCAAACGCTGACACCATTGCATACACTAGCAAGATTTTGCTGAAAGGACCCAGATATAGCTGTCTCTTGTGAGGCTATGCCTGGGCCTGGCAAATACAGATGTGAATGCTCACAGTCATCTATAAGATGGAACACAGGGCCCCCAATGGAGAAGCTAGAGAAAGCACCCAAGGAGCTGAAGGGGTCCGCAACCCTATAGGTGGAACAACAATATGAACTAACCAGTACCCCGGAGCTCTTGTCTCTAGCTGCATATGTAGCAGAAGATGGCCTAGTCGGCCATCACTGGAAAGAGAGATCCCCTTGGTATTGCAAACTTTATATGTCCCAGTACAGGGGAATGCCAGGGCCAAGAAGTGGGAGTGGGTGTGTAGGGAAGCAGGGCCGGGAGAGGGTATAGGGAACTTTCCGGATAGCATTTGAAATGTATATAAAGAAAATATCTAAAAAAAAAAAAAAGAGTTGTTGTAGTCATGGTGTCTTTTCATCGCAATAAATCCCTAAGACACCCTGGAAAGAATCTTCCCATTGGTTAAACAGTATCAAGTTATCAGCTCTGAAATAAAAATACAAGTAACATTGTATGCACTGCGAAGATTGTAGTTATATACTTAGAAATATGTATGTTGTGTATAGTTATAGAATATTACATTTATATAAAGAAAAGGGGGCCATACATTTGGGAGTAAGGGGGTAATATAAATGGGAAGGAGGGGGCTGGCAAGATGGCTCAGTGGTTAAGAGCGTCAACTGCTCTTCCAAAGGTCCCGAGTTCAAATCCCAGCAACCACATGGTGGCTCACAACCATCCGTAACAAAATCTGATGGAGGCCAGCCTGGTCTACAAAGTGAGCTCCAGGACAGCCAGGGATATACAGAGAAACCCTGTCTCGAAAAACAAAAAAACAAACAAACAAACAAAAAAAAACAAAATCTGATGCCTTCTTCTGGAGTATCTGAGGACAGCTACAGTGTACTTACATATAATAAATAAATAAACCTTAAAAAAAAATAAATGGGAAATGTTGGAGGGAGGAAAGGGAAGAAGGAAATAATGTAATTATATTTTAACCTCAACTAATAAAATGTTTATCATGTTTTAGGTTTGTTTATTAGTATTTCTATCACAATTAGACATGGCTCCTCACTTGCTTTTCTTTTTTCTTTTTAACCTTTGTGTTCTCTTCACAACATCTGGTTTATGGGGTCTTTGAACTTATATTTGCATCGACATGAAGGCTATACAGATAATGGCTGAAGGTCAGTCCTTAATCTAGACTGGCTCCAGTGTTCAAAGAGCACAGCAAAAAGAAATGTGAAGTCTGGGAACGTCAAAAGTCAGAGATAATCACTCTTGTTTGTTTTTACTCCACCAAACAAATGGTTAATTAAAATCATACTCTTGACCCCTCAGACAGAAGTTATTTCTTGGAGAAATTGGCCCTAAAAGTCAGACAGTGGGGGGCTGGAGATCTGACGCCCTCTTCTCATGCATCTGAAGACAGCTACAGTGTACTTATTTACAATAATAAATAAATCTTAAAAAAAAAAGTCAGACAGTGTGCTCTCCACACCAAAAGTTCATGGACTTTGCTTAATTCTACATCACACCCATGTCTCTCTACAACTCCACTTTAGTCTGGTTTTAGTGTGTCCCTCAAGAGAAGTCTTGTATTTGTTTTTGTCAGGAGTCCTTCAAATGTCCCAACCTGGGGCCATTTTAAAACCAATTTCTTAGCTCAGAGCTACTGGATCACATAAGTAACATAAATTCAGACTACAAAATACCTGAAAAATGATGTCAAGGTATTAATTTTAATGAGTATAGTTTTTTAAATCTCTAATAAAATTTCAAACAGAAGCAGGAATGAATAGCTTGTCTTCCTACTTGGACATAGCCTTTCCAGAGCCTCACACTTATACAAAGCTCTTAGTTCTACTGTACTAATCAACGTGTGCTCAGAGACCTATCTCCTGATCAACCAAGAGATTTTGGGCCCCGGGGCGCTCCCGCCGCGGCCGCCGCCCTAGCCGCGGAGCTGTACAGAGCGGAGCCTGTGAGCTAAACTGAGCCAGTGGCCCTGAGCCAGCGGGTGGGCGTCCGGGAGGCGGCGGCGCAGGGAGGGGCCCGAGCGCGCACGTGGCCCCGGCAGCTGCCCTGGAGGACAGCGGCCCCCGCATGGGGCGCGGCCGTTAGCTGCCCCAGCCCCCATGCCGAGCAGTGGCAGCACAGGACCCCAAGTCTACTTCCAGAGTCCCCCTGGGGCCACAGGCGAAGGCCCGAGGCTTGAGGATGTGGCTCAGATGAGTATGACTCAGTGAGCCAGCAAGGGAAGGTCACCGTCCAGTAAGACCCGCAAGGAGCTACGGAAGTGCCTCAACCTGGAGGAGTGGATTTTATAACAGCTCATGGGACTCTGTGACTGTCAGGAGGATAGATGTGGATGAACTTTTGGACACAGAACAAGGAAAGTGATGATACCCGGGCTGCTAGAGTCAAGGAGCTGTTAGTTGAGTGTTACAAACTCACTGAGGCCTTCATCTCTGGCCTGCTGGACAAGATCTGGGGCATGCAGAAGCTGAGCACATCCCAGAAGAAGTAAGGGTCCTGACGCAGGTGACCGTGGCTCCCACAGGACAATCGCTGCCCCCATCGTCGAAGCAACAGCAACACTGGGGGACCCTACAGCCAGGCCTCGTGCCATGAGCAGGGATCCCCATGCCCCTGTTTAGGGGCCATTTCCCTTGCCCTCAGTTTTCCACTTTTGGGGTGTTTTCTTGTTATTAAACTGACAGGACTTAAAAAAACAAACAAAATAACAAAACAAAGATATTTTACTCAAGCAGAGAACTCTCACTCTGCCAGTGGATCTAAGTGTCAGCACTTATGCAGAGGGTTCATGATTCACTGAAGAATGATATCCCAGACTCAAATAGTATGCAAATGCAGAGACTTTTATTCTACAAAAGTCCAGCATGCTGGGATCTACCATATACCAAGATAGAGATGCCCAATTTAAAGCACATTAGGGAAATTCAAGGGAGGCGTGAGTGACCTTTATCTTAATTGGTTGGCTCTATATCTAGTGACGGTCCAGAACCATTGCTGGGGGGGGGGGGGGGGGGGCTGGAAACTATTACTGACCAAGCTTGGAAACTGTTGTTGACCCCATTGCCCTTGCCTCAGACCAGGTGCCAGGACAGTTTCTGTTTGGCTGCCCGAGGCCTGGAGTTTTTCCAGTAACTGACTTGCCTGGGCTTTCCCAGTTCTTATAAACAGAGATTTAGGCCTAGTCTCCTGAACTGCCGATTTGAAGCCTGCCTCAAGTCCTCTTAGCAGAATTGTATGCCCAGGTCTAATTTTGGCCCTGAACTGCAGTCTGATACTGTGGAATGACATGTCATCCTGTAAAATGGGTTCTCATCAATAACACTGGACCACATAGATAGAAAGAGTTTATAAGAAAATTGGAGCTGGAAATTTCCTAATGAAAAAAAAAAATAAATAAAAAAGGAAGACATGACTGCTCCTAGGTGTGTGGATGAGGTTTATTGTAAGTAAAGGGGAGAGCATAGGCAGAGACAGTTTCAGCTGGGTAACCCATTTTACATATGACCCTGAGCTGGCCTTGAGAGAAGAGGCAGAGGGGAGAGGAGAGAGAAGAGAGTCAGAAGACCAGGAGACCAATAGGCCAGGAGGATAAAGTGTAGACAAAAAGGACCTGCTGAACAAAATGGTAATGCAACCCCTGGGTTGAGAGTTCAGGGTAGTGGATGGAGTATGCCAGCCATACCCATAACAGATAGTAATTGTGGGATGCTGGGAGATCCTAGAAGCCAGGTTCCCTTTGATATGTTAAATAGGCACCTCAGACATTTGTCCTAGGTTTGAGAGTAACAAATGTGTATAGCCTAGTAATGCTGGGGCTGCTCTACTATAGTACTGTGATGTATTCCTTACATATCTGTGGTAATGCTGGTGTAAAGAGACCTAGTTTTCTGGGTTTGGTGGCTGATTATGGGATGGACCCCCGGGTGGGGTAGTCTCTGGATAGTCCATCCTTTCGTCTTAGCTCCAAACTTTGTCTCTGTAATTCCTTCCATGGGTGTTTTGTTCCCTATTCTAAGGAGGAAAAGAAAGATTTTGCTGAAGGGACCCTGTTATAGCTGTCTCGTATGAGGCTATGCCAGGGCCTGGCAAATAGAGACGTGGATGCTCACGGTCAGCTATTGGATGGAACACAGGGCCCCCAATGGAGGAGCTAGAGAAAGTACCCAAAGAGCTAAAGGGGTCTGCAACTCTATAGGTGGAACAACATTATGAACTAACCAGTACCCCCAGAGCTCATGTCTCTAGCTGCATATGTAGCAGAAGATGGCCTACTCGACCATGACTGGGAAGAGAGGCCCCTTGGTATTGCAAACTTTATATGTCCCAGTACAGGGGAATGCCAGGGCCAAGAAGTGGGAGTGGGTGGGTAGGGGAGCAGAGTGGAGGGAGGGTATAAGGAACTTTCGGGAAAGCATTTGAAATGTATATCATGAAAATATCTAATAATAAATAAATAAATAAATAAATAAATAAGAGACCTAGTTGTCAATCTTTTAAGTGCAACATGCATTACACTGGCAAAGGGGCACACATAGCACCCATGAGGTAGGTAGCTAAGGTAGGACTGAAAGTCTGAGGCCAACCTGGGCTACATAATGTATAGTTTGCACCTTGTCTTAAGCCATTTTGAATTATCATAACAGGATACAATAGAGTGGGTAATTTATAAAGAACATACCTTTGTTTTCATTCTGTTATATAGGCTGGGATGTCCATGATTAAGTGCTGGCATCTGACCTGATAAACTTTTTCTTTTTAAAAAAGATTAATTTTTACTTATGTATGTGTGTATACCATTTGCATTCCTGATGCTCATAAAGGCCAGTTGTCCTGGAGTATCAGATGGCAACAAGGCACCATGTGGTGTTAGGAACCTGATCTGGGTCTTCCGCAAGAGCAGCGAGTGCCTCTAATGGCTAAGTCATCTCTTCAGTCTCATGGTGAGGGCCTTGCTGCCCTCTAACATGAAAGAAAGAAGAGCCAGAAAGTGAAAAATGATATGGTTGTATTCCTTTATTAAAATAGCGGAGCCCTCTTGGCCCAATTACCCCTCTGAATTGCCACAATACCAATAAAATTCTGGCATGAATTGTGGAAGGAAAAAATGTTCAAATCATGGCATATTTTCTGTGTAAATATTGTATAATATTTTATGCATATTCACAAAGAACATTTCATTTACTCCATTTTAATGGACTTGAGTGAGAACTGCAAACTGGCAAACAACTGCAGTTGGCACGTAGAGGTTTTCCATCTACTTATTCAGTTATCGCTCACAACGACTGAAAGCTGCTGAATAATTATCTACTCAGCTAAAATTCTGCCAAAGGTCAACTTCAATGATACTGATTTCAGCAAGTCAAATCAAATGATACAAAAAGTTTAAAAAATGTTTTTAGAGCTCAGCAAAAATTTGGCCAAAGAAATTTTTTTCAGGCAGGAAACCTGATCTACTCATCTGTTTTTTCCTTCTCCTTTGAGAAAATGGAATTGTCCACTATGTAATATTATGTAATTCCAATAACATCTTCTGTATCCAATTAGCTGTAAAAATAACTACCAGAAAGGCAATCATGTGTAGTCTCTTAGTTGGGGTTTTACTGCTGTGAACAGACACCGTGACCAAGGCAACTCATAAGGAGAACATTTACTTGGGGCTGGCTTACAGGTTCAGAGGTTCAGTCCTTTATCATCAAGGTGGGAACATGGAAGCATCCAGGCAGGCATGGTGCAGGCAGAGCTGAGAGTTCAACATCTTCATCTGAAGGCTGCTAGTGGAAGACTGACTTTCAGGCAGCTAGGATGAGGGTCTTATAGCCCATACCCCAAGTGACGCACCTATTCCAACAGGGCCACACCTACTCTAACAGGGCCACACCTTCTAATAGTGCCACTCCCTGGACCATACATATACAAACCATCACATGTAGTAAAAGCATTTCCTCTTTGTAGATTCAAAAATAATTTTTTGTTTGCTGTGTAAACTAGTATTTCAAAAATTCTTATAGTATATCATAAATAACAGTCTTCTCAAGCAATATAATGATCAAGGTTTTACATTCTTTTGCAATAATTCTTAAATGGAAATATACATTAGAATCACCTGAAGGGCCAGGTGTGGTGGTACATGCCTTTAATACGAGCACTCGGGAGGCAGAGGCAGGCCTGGTCTACAAAGTGAGTTTCAGGACAGCCAGGGGAACACAGAGAAACCCTGTCTCGAAAAACAAACAAACAAAAAAGAAAGAAAAAGAAAAAAAAAAAAAAGAATTACCTGAAGGGGTTCAGATTTTCCAAACCTCTCTGGTTCAAACATAAGACAATGTGGGAGGCTGAGATTCTTTGTTCATATTTATATACTTTCTAGGCTTCTATAGGATTTCTCTATTTGGCCACATACTAGTTTGCATCATATGAAAACTCTCCTACTATAAAACATAAGTACTGGGTAAAATAAGACAAGCATCCTGTTAAATGAAGTTATCCGGGAGAAAAGCTCTATGGTAGAATATTTGCTGAGCATGTGCAAGGACCTGAGCATCTCCAACACCCCCTCAGTGAGACCCTTTCCCCTCCCCCCTCTCTTCTGAGGCTCCCTTGGGTAACCCCCAACTCTGGCACATCAAGTCTCTGAAAGACCAAGTTTAAAAAAAAAAAAAAACACAATAAAGGCAAGTTTGCTAAAGTTAGCTTTTTCTCCTACCTAACTCCCTCATGGTGGACGCAGTACCTATTACTGATCAAACCTCAAAATATTCTGATTACCACATAGAGTCCTTCCTTCATCTCTTCCTATTTCCTACCTTAATCCTAGGGTTGATTTAACTTTTTACTAAATCTTTTCTTTCCCAACAACTATTAGGTTCCCTCCTCTCTGTTTCTTCCTTTCTCTTATTTTAATGAATGAACTTAAAATTTTTCATTACATTTTAATTCTTTCAGGGATGGGCACATATATGCCACAGCAGCATATTCTGTAAAAGACCCCAGACCTTAGGAACAAATGACACCATGTTAGAGGCACTATTCTGACCTTAGAACCCAGCACCTGCCTGGCACCTGCCAAAATGGGAACAATGGCTTAATCCATCAAAGACATAGTCCATAGTCCAGGATCCAGGAAAGTCCATAAAGGTACTAACCTTGCTTTTTGGCTTTTGTAATTTTGATATTTGCTAACTATTCTTGATTTTTTAAAACTTGATTTTCTGACTGTTGGCAAATTCCCTGAGCAGTCACTGGCTTACAATACACTTTCTATTTGGCTTTAAGAGCATCCATATGTGTTCTCTGGTGGAGTTACCTTATAGTAATACATCCTACAACCTGTGGAAACTGATTCTCTCCTACCTTCATGTGAATTACAAGGCTAAAACTCGATGTAGGATCTGAGGCTTAAACTCAGGTCCCTGGGCTTGGGAGCAAGATCCTTTACCACTAAGCCATCTAACCATTCTGGGTTCATCTCTTTCTATGTTCACCATGAAAGAAATATCACAGGAAACTGAAATTAACTTTAAATATGTATTCACTCACTTTGTATGTCTCTTTGTGTATAGGTATGTATTTTAATGAACATGTATGTGTATGTGTGTGTCTGTGTGTGTGTTTAAATGCAGGCACAAATGTGGAAGTCAGAGGAAAACTGTCAGGAGCTGTTCTCTTCTACTACCTTTTAGGATCTGGGTATCAACTTAGGTTACAGGCTAAATCCCCAAAGTTGTCCTCTGACCTCCACACACATGTGATGGAACAAACACATACACAAACATATACAAATAAATGTAACTTTTAAAAACCATTAAAAGCACTGTCATGAGCACACAGCATAGCATTAACCAATAGCACTTTCCTAATATCATTCTATAGAATTACACTTAAGTATTAAACAATCTTTTCTTGCCTTAGAACCCAAGAATATCTAGACGTCTACAGAAATATGCTCTAAGATATATAGTAACATCTCCCTTTAACACAGATCCACATATGCTACTATGGTGGTTTTAATAAGGATGGCTTCAAATATCCTATGACGTTTGTGTGTGCATGTGTGTATATTCATGTGGACTCTTCAATCACTCCTCCACCTTTTTTGTGTGCAACAGGGTCTTTTCCTGAACCTGGAGCTCACTCCAGAAAGCCATCTATCTCTGGTCTCTCAACATAGCAGTTCAGACAAGCAGGATTTTACATGGGTGCTAGAGATCCAAACTCAGGCCCTCATGCTTCCATGGCAGACACTTTTACCAACTTGAACCATCATCTCCATAGCCAGAGACAAAATACTTTTTATGCAGAGATTATTTTCAAATAAGAATTTTTTTTTATGGAAGGTGAGGCTCTCAGTAGATAATGCACTAGTCTGTAGTCACAGAGCTCCTATGGTGAGGTGGTGGACCCATTCCCAGAAGCCTGAAGGCTAGATAGCCTGGCATACATGGGGATAAACAATATAAGACCATTTCAAACAAGAAGGAAAGACCAGCACCCTCACACATGCACCAAGTCATACATGAACCCACACCTCTACACACTCACGTATACAAAATATTCTTTTCTTGTTTTTTCGAGACAGGGTTTCTCTGCATAGCCCTGGCTGACCTGGAACTCACTCTGTAAACCAGGCTGGCCTCGAACTCAGAAATCCGCCTGCCTCTGCCTCCCAAGTGCTGGGATTAAGGCATGCACCACCACTGCCCAGCATACAAAAGATTCTTTTTTTTTTTTTTTAAAGATTTATTTATTATATGTAAGTACACTGTAGCTGTCTCCAGACACTCCAGAAGAGGGCGCCAGATCTCGTTACGGATGGTTGTGAGCCACCATGTGGTTGCTGGGATTTGAACTCTGGACCTTTGGAAGAACAGTCGGGTGCTCTTACCCACTGAGCCATCTCACCAGCCCTACAAAAGATTCTTAAAGTAGCAATGAATGATGCCTAAGTCCTAAAACATATTTCCTTCAGTAGTCTTTATTACTTTTCCAGATAAGTACATAGACATCTTTATATTATTATTATTGGAACACAGAGACAGGCGTTGAATTCCTGGTTCTGGGATTACAGGCAGTTTTAACACACCTGACATCAGTGTTGGGAATCAATTCAGGTCTTCTAGGAAAGTAGCAAATGCTCTTAACTACTGACCAACGCCAAGATTGTAACATTTTGGTTACAGTAAGAACACCTTGGACTGGGGAGATGGCTCAGTGGGTAATAACAGTTGCTTCTATAAGTACTGGAGTTTAAATCCCCAGTACCCAAATAAAAAGCCAAAAAGCTGGACATGGTCTCATTCAAGACTATGGGAACAGATTGGAGGATTTCTGGGGCCTGGCTGGCCACAGCCTATCTGCAGGTTTGGTGAGAGACCCAAGCTCAAGGGAATAATGTATACAGTAATACAGCAAGCTATCCAATATCCTTCTTGGCTTCCATGTGTGTAGAAAGGCACATGCAATGTATACACACACACACACACCTAAAAACCAACTTTTCATGCAAGACTTGTGACCTAGAATTTAGCCTTATCAATGGTAACCCTATCCAATATATATTAGTAGCTACCACATTCATTTGTAGCATTATTATAAAAACACACAATGAGACTCTCCTGACCCATAATTGACTGTGTCTTCTCCTTTTCCTGTGTACCTCTATTGTGCCTTCCCCACAACATGCCTAAAACTCTCTTCCAAACACACAACTTTGCTTCATATTTTGAATATTTGATTCCCAGTTGGTGGAAATGTTTAGGAAGAATTAGAAGGTATGACCATGTTAGAGTGTCACTCAGGGAAGGCTTTCAAAAGCCAATGCCATCTAGTGTGGCTCTCTCTGCCTTGTGGTTGTATCTCAACATGTAAGAACTTAGCTACTTCTCCAGCACCATGCCTGCCTGACTGTTGCCATGCTCCCCACCATGATCATGGACCCTAACTCTGTGAAACATGAGGCCCCAAAGTAAAGTTTCTTTTAAATGTTACCTTGGCCACTGTGTCTTATCATAGTAATAAATGGATGATATGCAAACCTTTAATCCCAGCACTTGGGAGGCAAGGGCAGGTGGATCTGAGTTCGAGGCCAGCCTGGTCTACAGAGTGAGTTCCAGGACAGCCAGGGCTACACAGTGAAACCTTGTCTCAAAAACAAAACACACACACACAAATAAACAAAGAAGAAAGAAAATGGAAGGACCAATATCACCAGTTTCTTGAAGGTCAATTATACTGTTTCACTGTCAAATCTGTAAAGTGAACTCGAAAGACAAATTTTATTCAATTGACTGTAAAGTGCTCAGTACAAGCAAAGGAAATCAGGGGGAAAAAAAAAAGAAAAAGAAAAGTTAGAATAAGACTTCCTTCTAAAAAAAGGTTCAGAAAATATTTTTTCCACCTAGTAATTAAAGCTTCCATGTAGGACTACTCCTGAAGATGAATCTCTATCTAGCGCAGTCAATTCTTATTCAACAGAAGGCAAGTTTAACAATCTTTTTGTTTTGTTTGGTATTTCGAGACAGGGTTTCTCTGTATAGCCCTGGATGTCCTGGAACTCACTCTGTAGACCAGGCTGACCTCGAACTCAGAAATCCACCTGCCTCTGCCTCTGCCTCTGACTCTGCCTCCCAAGTGCTGGGATTAAAGGCATGCGCCACCACTGCCCAGCAAGTTTAACAATTTTATAGCAGCAGTATATATAGTATTTCATAGTCAGGCAGTTTCTACCTGCTATTCTCCTCCTTACCCCTTTAGTCAAAGTAAGAACCCACTTGGCTTATTCTCAGCTTCTAGATACACACAGAATTAGGCTCTGTCTGTTCTTGACTGGTCTGCACGAATGAGTGAAAGTAACACACACTGTCTACCTTGACTATTCACACTTCACTGCCAGCAGTGCACTCCCCAGTCACCCCTTCCCCAACCCCATGAACTCTAAGCCTCATCTGGAACCATGGATATGATAAAATTATACTCTCCACTCAATTGCTACATTTCCATCTGTGTAACTTGGCATGTCATGACAGATATGTTCTCTAGATCAAAACAGGAACAAGAAACAGCACACTTTGCAAGTTAATTGGAGAGCAAAATAGGAAAAATATACCGGGCAGGTGAAGGGTTCTGTTTGCAGTTAAGACAGTTAAGAATACATTCCAGGATTCATGCTTGCCCCTGACTAGACCTGATGGGAAATGTGGTGAATTATGGCTTTGGCCTTTTAAAGCCCCTGCAAAATGTGAATTGTGGCCATTTTCTGGGAACCCAGAGATGGACTTGGCTAGAGTACATTAACCTGGCCAGTATTTAATTAAATCTGTTTCAAATTTGACTTTAAATTATAGTAGTGGTATTATTCTCAATGGGTGAGATTAATTAACAATGTAGTGCAAACAAATCATAAATTTTGCTATTTAAATCTGGTGGTAGGGGCTACAGTGACAGCTCAGCAGTTAAGAGCATACAGTATTCTTTTGTTTTGTTTTGTTTTTCGAGACAGGGTTTCTCTGTATAGCCCTGGCTGTCCTGGAACTCACTTTGTAGACCAGGCTGGCCTCGAACTCAGAAATCTGCCTGCCTCTGCCTCCTGAGTGCTGGGATTAAAGGCGTGTGCCACCACGCCCACCTTGAACATACAGTATGCTTACAGAAGTCCTGAGTTTGATTCTCAGCACACATCTTAGGTGGCTCACAGCATGTAACTCCAATTCCAGGGAATACACTTCTGGCCTCTAATAGCATCTGCAAAACACACATTCGTAATTAAAAATAATAAAAATAAATATTTAAAAAGTAAACAAATTCACTGAATTTTAGGGTTTGTCCCAATGGCACACACTAATTCTGGTTGGTAAAATGTAGTATCAGAAATGTAAATAATAATAACCCCAGAAGCAAATGATCAGCTTAAACTGATGAAAAATCAATATTTATGCATTCAATTCTAAACCTTCAATTTTAAAAATGATATAGTCATACTATAAAGCATCCTTTGAAAATATGAATACAGATTAGCACAGTTCCTGAATATGCTATGCCTGCAGTTGTTCTAGGATATGTGACAAAGTGTGGGCTTCCATATGTGGAAGTGCTGTGTAAGAACCGGTATGTAGGAAGAACCTTCATTCAGCCAAAGATGAGGTAAAGACACTCGGTGTTGCAAAGAAATTTGGCATGTTGTCTGACAACTTTAAAGGCAAAAGACCTGTTCTCGTAGACGATTCAACTGTGAGAGGCAATACTAGCTCACCCATCATAAAACTCCTCAAAGAATCTGGTACAAAAGAGGTGCACATTTGAGTCACTTCACCACCAATAAAATATCCGTGCTTCATGGGAATAAACATTCCTACAAAAGAAGAGCTCATGGCCAATAAACCAGAATTTGAATGTCTTGCAGAATGCCTTGAAGCAAACAGTGTTGTATAACTGTCAGTGGAAGGACTGGTTTCATCTGTTCAACAAGAAATAAATTTCGGGCTGGAGAGATGGCACTGACTGCTCTTCTGAAGGTCCTGAGTTCAAATCCTAGCAACCACATGGTGGCTCACAACCATCGGTAGTGAGATATGACACTCTCTTCTGGTGTGTACTTACATATAATAATAAATAAAATATTTTTAAAAAGAAATAAATTTCAAGAAGCAGAAAGTGAAAAAACATGATATTTCAATTCAAGAAAATGGAAATCATCTGGAATATTTCGAGAAGACTGGACACAATATGGCTTGCCTCACTGGGCAGTAGTACTCTGTGGACCTGGAATGGTAGCTGCCTGGACAGATGTGTTGCTTCCAGACTGAAAGGTCATCAAGAAGTGGTTGACATACTGTTACTAAGTTGGTACAAAGTAGATGTCACATGCTTATATTACTAAATTGCTATATTGAACCATGAAGATTACATACATATAATGCAACATCTGGGGCTTCTTTTTGTACAAGGACTTACTTTTCACTCAAGAGAAGGCAGGAGGTTAGTGGCAGTTCCCAGAACCATACTTGAATAGTTTAAAAGAGGCAAGATTGTGTTATGTATACAGGACAGGGGCTTTATAAAATTTCATAAAGAATTTAAATTCGGCTGGGTGTGGTGTCGTACGCCTTTAATCCCAGCACTTGGGAGGCAGAGGCAGGTGGATTCCTGAGTTTGAGGCCAGCCTGGTCTACAAAGTGAGTCCCAGGACAGCCAGGGCTACACAGAGAAACCCTGTCTCGAAAAAACAAAAAATAAAACAAAACCAAAAAAACCTTAAATTCATTGTGCCCCATAGGTATCTAGTCTATACAGTCAAGCCTGTAACTATGGCCTTGATCTTAGATTCTTCCACCCCATACACACATGGATGGCTCTGTGGACCAGTGTACAACTCTTAAAAAATGAAAACCTATGTGGGAAGCTGAGGCAGAAGAATCCTGAGTTCAAGGCGAACCTGGGCTTTCCTGTCTCAAGATAAAAAGCCTCTTCTGTGCCTGAGACTCCCCATCCATCTGTCGTTCATACACTTACTACATAGTAGGAATGTGTATGCCTGTCCTAGGATGTTTAGAGCTGCCGTGTCACCCCTACGTTTTACATTAGCTTTCTGAGAAGCTAATGATAATTACCTTTTGCTAAATTAGTTTTCAGTTTCATTGTGATGGAAATGTACAGGTTTTCAGACCTTTTACATCTCTCTTTTTATGTACCAGAATGACTGAAAAATATATCTGGAGCTTTTATTTTTTCTACACTTGATGAAAATAATATTTCATCTAGCAAATAACTTAGTACATTGGAAAGAGAAAGCTTTAATTTCAAGTAAGCCATTATCCTTAATTTGATCAAACTTGGCTGTTTGAATTGAGTGCTTGATCATACACAGTAATGTATACATAGGATTTAAACAGAGTAAATAGACACATAATAGGGCTGATTTTGTTAAAGGCTAAGGGGACAGCCACTGCTTTGGGAATTAGATTGCCTGTACCCAAGCCTTAGCACATAATCTTGTTTTTTCTACTTTATGTTGTTAGGTAGGTCTGGTGACATTTTATTTTTGATTTTTTTATGACACAGATTTAGTGGATTGAGGTGATTTACTAACTCCTGTTTGTGTAAGATTTTTCACATGGAAAAATGATTATTCCTATATTGTTGCCAAAATTTGCTATATACTTTTTAAACCCACTTAGAAATATAATATTTATTAATAACTGAAATTATTGGTCTACATTTGGTATACAGTATCATGCGTTACATAATGGCAGGTCAAGATAAACTGTTAGTACTTTAATGTCATGTGCTGCAGTGCCTGAGGTTATCCTGTGGCATAGACACAGGCAGATTGGCATTTCACAGCCCTGGGCCATTTCAGTGGGTGCAGCCTCTTATGTCAAATGCATTTCCCAGGGCAGTGAGGAGGGGTAAGGCCTTTAGGTCCACTTTTAAATGGCCTTATTTAAATGTGATGTTTTACAAAGAAACTCAGGGAAGGTACTACAACCAAATCTGTAATTTGACTTTTGTGTTTTTATTTTGTTTTATTGGAATACTTTTATAAAGGGAAATAATAACCATGGTTGTTTGTACAACTCTCTAAATTATTTCTTCATTGTCACCTTTTATTTTACAAGTTTCTGAATATGGATTAAATTAACATTTTTTACCAAAAAGGAAAATATTAATATATTATTCAATAACTAATTGAATATCAATGCTTTAATTTAAAATTATACAACTTTTAAAATTTTATATTTCATGTATATTTACCTCTGAAGTTAGAATATAGTGATACTGTTTCAGCCAAGTATCAATTTTTAATATGCAGCTGTTTGCACTCAGCCAAAATACATATTTGATGTCCCTCTAAAAATATTGTAAGAAATGAAAATTCTATGAATAAAAGAACAGTTATGTGTTCTTTATTTAATACGGTTCCTTGACAGAAACCCAAAATGTTTTGCCAATTAAGCGACAGGTTCATTTTACTGAAAAATACCTCGATCTTTTTTCATCGGGGCTTCCTTCATTGCCATTCTGTCTTCCATCCTGCTTCTGCTGCTGCCACCAGCTGGCTGCCACTACAGCTAAATTCCAGCAGCCAGCAGGAGGCAATTCAGTGCTTTGTTATGACTTCTGGGCTCCTGGTAGGAAAATCAACTCAGATGTAGAACTCAATCTTTAAGCTGGGAACAGAAAGTCACAATCAACTAACTCATTTCCTTCACATTTTGGGTTATCAGATAGCCATGCAGTAGCTTGTACTTGTCCCAGTACAAAGTCCAGACAAAGCTCCAGGCTAACAAAAAGAAACTATTTCCATTGTTAAGTTAATGGCCTCCTCCCAGGAAGGAACAAGGTTAAAACTACAGAGCCATTACAGAAAGCAAACAAAGGTCAAATCAAAAAATAAAGTGTACCAATAAACTTAGAAATTCAGAAGTACAAATTCTAACACATTTATACAAAAGAACATTTGGAAAATAGTAGGGAGATAAAATTTCAACCGTGTTTAATTTTTGAAATTTTGAGCAGTAAGTATAATTTTAACTTTTCATTTTGGCCAAATCCCTGTCATTTTTTTTTGTTAGAGGGATTAAAAGATTTAACTATTTAAAATTTACTACCATCAATTAAAATTTAAAATTTAAAGTATAAAATAAAAATAAGCTTCCAAGTAGTAGATTTTGTAAGTATCTAGCTAGCATTCACACCTCAGAAATTCTCAAAGGTTAACACAACACTAAGAAAATATAAAAAGTTATGAATTCACAGGGTACTTGAATGTAAACATTTAGAACATATTCAGCTACATTAAAAAATCCAAGTCATTTATAAGAACACATAAACACATGTATACAAACAGAGGTAAAACAAAGTCAGTTCTGAAGCCAGAGACATTACTAAGTAATTAAAACGGAAGGAAAACTCTGTGCCTGCGCCTGTCACTGAACGGACAATGTGCCCTCCCCCCCTTTTTTTCTAACTCCAGTGCTTGCTCAACAGCTTTGGCATAGAATACAATACCCCATTATGCCACAAGATCAAGGTGTTTACAGATTAGTAGTTCCATTTGAGTGAACCAAGTAAAAAGTCAGGCTATATAACCAAAAAAGAAATTGTTAGCAGGACTATACCTAAATAAGGCCTCCAAGTTCACCTATTCTTGAGAATCAAGGATCAATTTCCAACTAGCTTCACTGTAGACAACGCCTATGGCTTGTATACTAGAACAATTTTCTAGGTTGCTTTACAGAAACTTGAAGGCGACTTTAGCTACAAAACCAAAGCCACTCTTTTTCAAGAGCCTACGGATAGCTAAATAGAGAATGTGAATCCCGGCTTGATGGTATGTGTACACCTGTAATCCTAGCACTCAGGAATTGGAGAAAAGAGGACAAGTTTCCTCTGCTATGTAGAGCTTTAAGTCCAGTCTGGGTTACAGACTTTGTTTTAAAAAAGAGAGAATGCCGTATGTCTAGAGGGTGTAGCTCAGAGTATCAAAGTCCTGGGTCCTTAGGTGGATCTGTACTTGGGCAACACAGAGATGGGACTGCATTTAAACTGATACAGCCTTGGGTCTGTTTCACAGAGCTTCTCATTTAATTGGTCCAGGCTCCACAAACCAGAGGGACAGGGACTGACCTCAGGTAGTCAGGTTAGGCAGCAAGTGCCTTTACCTGTTGAGCCATTTTTCCAGGCCTAGAACTCCAATATGTAGCAATAGCGTAAACCTCAAGTCTTAGATTTAAGATTTCTTTTAAAAAAAAAATCAACAGCCAGGTATTTTGATGCACAACTCTTAAGTGCAGGTTAACTCTGAGAGTTCAAGGCCAGCCTAGTCTGTAAAGTGAATGCCAGGCTTGGACTGCATAGCGAGACCCTGTCTTAAAATAAAGACCAGTAATATAGACAAATCTTACAAAACAAAATGTCGCGCGAAATAATCCAGATTTAAACAGTGTGGTTCTATTTACGCAGAATTCAATATTATAAATAAATAAATAAATAAAACAGAACGGGGCAGGGGACAGAAATACGTAGGAAGGGAAACTAGAAAGAAATTCCCTGGATAGAAATGCTATGTATGGGGCTGGTGAGATGACTCAGCGGTTAAGAGCACCGCTTGCTCTTCTGAAGGTCCTGAGTTCAAATCCCAGCAACCACATGGTGGCTCACAACCATCTGTAATGAGATCTGACGCCCTCTTCCGGGGCATCTGAAGACAGCTACAGTGTTCTCACATATAATAAATAAATCTTTAAAAAAAAAATAGAAAGAAATGCTACGTATTTCGATTAAGGTATGGACAGATATTTAGTTTTCAAAACACCGAAAGGAACGAATGAGGCCTCCATTACGATGTTGCCGTACATAAAGACGTTAGAACGAGACGTGATTAATTTAAATGTGGGTATGTACTTTTGACAATCCCAAACTCCGGCTATATGAAAAGCACAACAAACCGGAGATGGAAATCAGTGAGAAGGAAGGGCAGAGCACAGAGAGGGTCAAGCCTCATGAGTCACTAGCACGCTGCCGGACGGACCGCAGGAGCTTCGAGCATTCCGGAGCCCGAGCGTCCCAGGAAAAGAAGCCCGCACGCTTTTTCCGGCATATGCACAAAAAAAAAAAAAAAAAAAAAAAAAAAAAACCGGCTGAGTGTCCTCACCGGAAGGGTCCGGAGGGAAATGTTGCCACCGGAGCAAAGAACCCGGTAGCACTTTAGTTCCTGCGCGGATGCTGGAGCTGGAAGGCTCCGGGCGGGCGCACGGCTGACTGGGGCTCGCAGAAGCAGGCCGCCGGGGCCCGCCGTTCATCCGCCGCTACGATGATTCCGGTGTCGCTGGTGGTGGTGGTGGTGGGTGGTTGGACTGCCGTCTACCTGGCCGACTTGGTGTTGAAGGTGAGGGCCTCAGGCCTCAGGCCCCAGCCGGTGGAGTCCAGGGCTGGTGCGCATGGTCCTGTGTCGCCCAAGGCCTTTTCTCTTCCCCTGCGGAGTCTCCGCGCCGGGCCGGGAGCCGCTCCGAGCACCCGCGGCGTCTGCGTGCGCTCTCCCGCGTGGCGCATCCGTCCGACAGAGTAAAGAAAGTAGGGCAGGCAGGCTGCGGGAGGGGAGGGGTGTGGCGGCCACCGCATTGCGGGCGCCGTCGGGTCCCTGCGGCTTTTGGGCTCCTTCCCGGGAGGAGTCTGGCGGGCTTGGGAGGCACGGCTCGAAGGAGGAAAAGAAACGAAAACTTCCGCTTAAGAAAATGCATTGTGGCCCTTCTTTGTGCTAAGGTTAGGACCCGTGAGACGCTGCTAGTGTTGTGATAAATCGAAATCAGATTGTGACTTAAATCACTGGCGTCAAACTCGAAAGTACACAGGAGCATCGGTGGTTCCAGTTTAAATTTAGATTCTCTGATTTCGTCAGATCTGGGAGGAAAGCTAAGATTCTGTATTTCCAGCCAGTTTCTCTGGCCCACGGACGGACGGACGGGCTGACCCACAGGCGGTGCTTTAAAGTAGCATGCTTAAGTAGCAAAATTTTAGATAGCCACATTTTCTATTATTCAAATTCTATTTACACCCTACACTCCCTTTTTCACAGTGACCGCACACACTCTGAGCACACGGTGCATTTTTTTTTTTTTTTTTTTTTGAGTATTGTGGGTGCTGGAATCGTAAGAAGAAATTTCAAGAGTTTGTCTGAGCACGTGTTTCAGACATCCTTGGAATGGGGTGGGGGTGGGGAATACGAGCTTAGAATTCCCAAGGGTTTGGAAATCACAATCATAAATAGTAAAACCTTCATGTTTGTGTTCTTTTAAACAAAATACCTCGTGACACTTCGTCTTAGAAAACAATAAAATCAAATGGCACCTGTGCTTCTTTGTCATATTTAAACGTTGGTATGCCAGACTATGAAGAGAGAGCTTAAGAGAGCTAGGCTAGGCCACTTTCTAACCTCTGTGACCTTAGGCAGATCGCTACTTGTGCCTCCATTTCTTGTCTTTAAATTGGGAAAGCAACTGAAAGGATCACCTGAATTTATGGAGAGGATTATATTATGCATCCACATAATATACTGTATCGGAGGTCCAAGGACCAACAACACTTGGATGATCTGGGTACTTCTTAGAATGGCAGACTCTCAGGTGTCACCTCTGCCATGTAAAATCAGTCTGAAGCTTAACAAGGTTCCCCTGATCATTTCTGTGCACATTTGTTTGAGAATCACTAGTGCAGTGGACTTGGTTTTAGTGCTTAGCAGCACAGGCCACAGTGATTTGGTGATGGGGCTCAAGAGAAAAGCGCATGATTTCTTCATGTTTCATATGTTAAAAAAAATCCCAGATAAATAGAACTCATCAAACTCATACAGTCGGTCGCAGGTCAAGAGAGTGAGAAGGATGTGGCTTTAATTTCTGGGGCATCCCCTGTCTTCATAAAAGCACCAGCTCCTGAGGAGTGGTACTGATTCGGTATCTGCCTAGGAATGGGAAGCAGCCTTGCCTGAAAAAATGTATATGGCTGTTTTGTCTGCTTCTCTGTACATGTACACTGCATGCATTCAGTGCCCACAGGGGTCAGAAGTATTCCCTGGCACTGGAGTTACAAATGGTTCTTTAGCCACCATGTGAGTGCTGGGATTTGAACCTGGGTCCTCTGAAAGAAAAGCCACTGTTTTTACAGGCTGAGCCTTCTTGCCAGTGCCTGAGAGCTTGACTTTTCCGAACTTTTCCCTTCTCTTGATCCTGCTGTCTTACCCTTGGTTTTCGTAGCCCAGTAAACCTCTGCTGCACAGGTGTGCCAGTCGTCTTTTCAAGTCATAGAAAACAGGCAGGCTTAAAAAATGCCATCAGAAGACAGTAGAGACAATTACAGATACTGGCATTCAGACTGTGGCCATTTCTTTATGATGGTAAAAGACCTGAAATAGCCTTTTAGGAAAAATGCGTTTTTCCATACAGATGGTCATCAGTTACAACAGTATTTCAGTGCTTTCTGTAACTCCCTTGTTATTTATAGATCTACTTTAGCCAAGGACTTCAATTTATAAGAACTTTGTGATTGTTTATAAGTAGCCATCGCCGTAACCCTTGGGGAAATTTAAGAGCTTCTACTGAGACCTAGAGGACATTAGGTAAATTTTCTAGTTTTGTCTGGTTTAACTTGAGGCTTGCTTAGATGAAAATAGAAAATATTGATTGAAAGTAAGCTACCTCTTCTGTTGAATCCACTCAGTCTAAAAATTATCTCAAAAGACCTGTTTCCTGTCTGTGGCAATGAAATAAGCAGGGCCATCCACTGTGGTGGTTATTGGATGTGTGTGGCTATCTAGCGTCTGCAAAAGCTTGTCTGGCTAGAAATATGCTATGAGTGTAATTTTAGTTCCACATTTCAAAGACTACTAGAAATAAATGTCTCATTGTTCTTACATTGACTACACATTAAAATAATCGCTTGGATTTGGATATTTACAGATTATAAATATATGAAAACGAATCTTTTCTTTTTTAAAATTTGGCTACTAGACAGTTTAAAATTCTGTGGCTTGAAGTTTTGATGTACATATTTCTTATGGGCTTTATGGTTCTAAGCAGAGGTCAGGAGTGTCGGTGTCGGTGATGGTTTGGGTTTGTTTTTTTTTTTTTTTTCTCGAGACAGGGTTTCTCTGTATAGCCCTGGCTGTCCTGGAACTCACTTTGTAGACCAGGGTGGCCTCGAACTCAGAAATCCATCTGCCTCTGCCTCCTGAGTGCTGGGGTTAAAGGCGTATATCTCTATTACCTGTCAAGGTCAGGATTTTTTTTTTATTTATTTTTATTATATGTAAGTACACTGTAGCTGTCTTCAGACACTCCAGAAGAGGGAGTCAGATCTCCTTATGGATGGTTGTGAGCCACCATGTGGTTGCTGGGATTTGAACTTCTGACCTTCGGAAGAGCAGTCGTGTGCTCTTACCCATTGAGCCATCTCACCAGCCCAGGATTTTTTTTTTTAAATGGGCTGGAATAGTACGTTTTTTTTTTGTTTTTTTTTAAATTATCTTTATTCCTTAATCCTCTTTTTAGTCCAGACTTTACCCTGCCCCCTGAGTCTGCCACCCCTTGACCACTCCCCATCCCATCCCCCCTATCTCCAAGAGGATGTCTCCACCCCACCACCACCACCCCATCAGGCCTCCCCTCTCCCTGGGGCCTCAAGTTTCTCAGACCAGGCAGTCCTCTGCTGTATATGTGTCCGGGGCCTCATATCAGCTGGTGTATGCTGCCTGGTTGGTGGCTCAGTGCCTGAGAGATCTCAGGATCCGGGTCAGTTGGGACTGTTGCTCTTCCCATGGGGCCACTCTCCTCAGTTTCTTCCAGCTTTTCCCCAATTCAACCACAGGGGTCCCCAGCTTCTGTCCATTGGTTGGGTGTAAATATCTGCATCTGACTCTTTCAGCTGCTTATTTCTCCTCTCAGAGGACAGGCATGCTAGGCTCCAGTCTGTAAGCACCCCATAGCATCAGTAATAGTGTCAGGCCTTGGAGCCTGCCCTTGAGCTGGATCCCTATTTGGGCTTGTCACTGGACCTCCTTTCTCTCAGGCTCTTCTGTATTAAATAGTAAGTATTTTAAGCTTTATGGATCACAGGATCTTTGTTACAAATTCTTGGGTTTTATTTCCTATTTGGAGAAGATAGGGTTGAGCCAGCATTTCTCGATGTGAGTCTGGCTGGCCTGGAGCTCACTGTGCCAAACATGTTGGCTATAAACTTTGAGAGTTACTTCTGCCTTTCCTTCTCCATCACTATTATGTAGTGGGATTACAGGCATACTCCACTGTGCTGGCTACTTTTGATTATGGATTTACTGGGATTTAGAATCACCATGGAAACAATTCTCTGTGTATGTGGCTGCAAGGGATTATGTAGTTTAGGATAATTGAGTGAGAAAACCCACCGTAAATGTGGGAAGTACTGTTTCCTCTTCCTCTGCCTCTCGACTATGAATGTAATGTAACTAGCTGCCTCAACCACCTACCTGCAGTGCCATATCTTCTGCTCCATGGTGGGCTATACTCTGGAGCTGTGATCAAAATGAAATCTTTCCCAAAGCTGCCTTTTTGTCACAGTATCCATCATAACCACTATCCCCAGCAGTTGCCTTTTAAAAAACATCCCTTAAAAATTTTAAAACTATTCCTAAATTAGAGGCTATAAGCCAGATTTCACTTTTGGGTTAAATATCTCTGGAAACTAACCTGGCCTACCCAGGTAATTGGAGACTTTTAATACTTTGCAGAAAAACAGTGAGGCTTTAAGATTATAAACATTTGGGTGGGGCTGGGATTGTAGTTCAGTTTGTGGAGTGCTTGCCTAGCACACAGAAGTCCTGGGATGAATCCCCAGCACTGCATAAACTGGACATGATATCAAATGCCTGTAATCTCAGCACTTGCGAGGTGGAGTCAAGAGGATCACAAATTCAAGGACATCCTCAGCTATGTGGAAGCTAGAGGCCAGCTTGGGTTACATGAAACTAACTCAAAAGATATTATAAACTTTTGCACCACTAACATCTTGATTTCTTTTAGAAAGTCTTTATTTTCTTTATTTTATTTATTTCTTTGTTTTCTTATGTTATAAGTCTGCTCTTCAAATTTGAGTGATGCTGAACTTTTCTTTCTCTTAGTCATCTGTGTATTTTAAACATTCTTATGAAGACTGGCTGGAAAACAATGGATTGAGCATCTCTCCTTTTCATATAAGATGGCAAACTTCAATTTTTAATCGTGCCTTTTACAGTTGGGGACGGCGGAAAGCAAGGATGCTTTACCAATGGTACTTTTCATCTTCAATTTTGGTCTAAATTAGTAATTAAATTATAATCATCAGAGTTAGTTTATTAACAATTTCCATCATTTTTGGATCTATTGAGCATATGTATGTATATATATATACACACACACACATAAATATATATATGGAATTGTATCATTGTGCTTTTTCATACATTAAAAGTCATGGCACCTGAGCATAGTGGTACATTTCTGTTATGCCAGAAGTACCAGGAGTTTTAAAGCCATTCTGAGTTAGATTTAAGTTTGAGGCCAGTGTGAGCTACATGAGAACCTTGTCTCAAACAAAAAGTAAAATGAGGGAGACTGGAGAGATGGTTCAGCAGTTAAGAGCATTTGCTGTTCTTCTAGGGGACTCAAGTAAAGCCTAAATTGAATGAATGAATGAATGAATGAATGAATGAATGGAATGAGACACTTATGAAAATTTATACTTTTATATTTTCTGTGGTCTTTGGGACACCTAATATCCTAACAATTTCTTTTTAAAAAGATGTGTTTATTTTTATTTTGTCGTTTTGTTTTGCTGAATTTGCACCACCTGCGTGCAATGCTCCCGGGAGCCAGCATCAAATCCCCTGAAACTGGAGCAGCAATTGGGAACCAACATGTGGTACTAGGAACTGAATCTGGGTCCTCTGCAAGAGCAGCCAGTGCTCTTAACCTCTGAGCCATCTCTCCAGCTCCCCATAACAGGTTCTTAGTTCAGAGAATTTGGGGCTAGTGAATAATGTACTCTAAACTACTTTCTGTTAAAAATGAAACTCCAAGTAGAAACAACAGCACACACCTCTAAGAATCCCAGCACTCCTGAGGCAGTCTGAGGCAGCAGAACTGATAATTTGAGGGAAGCCTGGACAACATAGCAAGTTCTGGGCAACTCCAGGGTACATAATGAGTCTTTGTCTCAATATATATATTATCTTAATTAAATAAAGTAATACAGAGAAGAAAAGAAAAAGGCAAAATAGAAAAGACACTTCAGATCAATCCTGTGGATAGTTTAACAACTTTTAATTTTCTCTTTTAGAGCTTTTCACCTGAAAGTCCAAAATATTATGGAAAATGTCCACTTTCAGTTATAAGACTTCACCTGTTGATTGCCTTGGAACTAGAACACAGTTGAGAATGTAACATCCTTTGAATTATCTTTCTGCTTTCTAAAATATTTTCTAGATTTTAGGGTGGAGTTATGTTAGCAATTTTAACATTATAAATGAAGACAAAAAATTACAATTCAGAATTAAAGAAACAACATTGTAAAAATTTTTTAAAGTAATATATGTGAACAGCACACACATAAATGTAAAGAAAGCTCCAAATGTATTTAAGCTAAATATAAACAAATAATCAAAAAGCCAGAAAGGATGAACATTAAAACAAAAGTAAGATTATTAAAACAGTTCTACAACCTAAAATTTTACAACAGAAGTTTATAAAAAAAATAACAGATTAGTTCAGCCATAAGAGTAATTTTTATTATTGAAACAACAAAATAGGGGCTGGAGAGATGGCTCAGTGATGATCACTGACTGCTCTTCCAGAGGTCCTGAGTTCAATTCCCAGCAACCACATGGTGGCTCACAACCATCTGTAATGGGATCTGATGCCCTTCTCTGGCATGTCTGAAGACAGCTACAGTGTACTCACATATATTAAATAAGTAAATAAATCTTTTTTTTTAACCAGAATAAACAAAACTATTAAATTTGCCTGTCTTGATATTTAAACTAATTTTTCACAAAGCTAAAATGCGATAAATAAGATGCAGACAGTAGAATAGAAAATAAGTAATGTGAAATAAGTGAATGCCCTAATGTTAATAGCATTTTTAACTATAGTAAACACAAGCAAAACTGGGCTGTAATAAATGAGCAAATAGAGAGGAACCCCTGCCCCCTCGGCCCTTTTTTAAAACTTGGCAGTGATATTTAGCTTTTTAGGGTGTCAGAGTAGAATTACCTATGAGTCAATCAGTTCAGATAGGGAAATAAGGCTGAGCTATTGGTCTTGTTTAAAAGACATTGTTTAAAAGTTACAAAATGTGGCCAAGTACTTTGTTAGTCCATGCACTGTGAAGAATTGTATACTCACAAGTTTGTTTTTGTTCTTGTTGCCAGGTTCAATTTTGGAATGGTGTTTGGCGTGATTGCCATGTTCAGCTCTTTTTTTCTCCTTGGAAAAACACTGATGCAGACTTTGGCACAAATGATGGCTGACTCTCCCTCTCCTTATTCTTCCTCTTCCTCTTCCTCGTCTTCCTCTTCCTCTTCTTCCTCTTCCTCCTCCTCTCTTCACAATGAACAGGTGTTGCAAGTTGTGGTAAGTACACTCTTTTTTTGTCTTAACTGATTAAACACAGATATTATTTTTTCTGGCTTAAGTAGACAAAGTAAAATGCCTCATAATTTTTCAGATTACACACTTAACTAAAAATCATTAATAAAAGATTAGCAGAAATTGTCGCAGTATTTGATGGCAGTGGAAATAACTAGGGCAGAGAATAAATGGATGACTAATAAGACAGGCAGTTATGACTGCTCCCCTTAACTCAGGGTGTCTTCTTGAGATGTGTAATGATTATTTCTTTCAAGGAGCAGGCATGCTAACTTGAGATCTCCGTAACATACATCTTAACCCTTGTCTTTTTCATGGCTTTCAGAATTTAATGTTCTTTTAGTTAAAAGTATAAGGCTGGTGCTGGGAGGGAAAGGTATGAGACATTTTCGAATGATCACTGGGATTTCTTTGAAACTGGATCACATTCTATAAGTGGGGCTAGCCTAATATTTGGTATGTAGCCTAGGCTGTCCTCGACTCATGGAGATTGTCCTGCCTCTGCCTCACACCTGCTGAGATTTCAGATGAGTCACTATACCCACTCTGTGATTTCTTTTTTAAGATTTTTTTTTACTGTTTTACCTGCCATATATGTGCACTATATCCATGTCTGGTATCCACAGAGGTCAAAAGGGGGCATTGATGTCCCTGGAACTGTAGTTACAGTCACTGTATGCCACCATGTGGATGCTGGGAACCAAATCTGGGTCCTCTGCAAAAGCAGTAAGTGTTCTTAACTACGGATCCACCTCTCCGGTCTCCACCTTGTGATTTAATGTAAAAAAAAAATACCTGATAGGATTTATTCCATTGGCTGTAAGCTAGTGCAGTACTCTTCCTTTAAAGCACATGTGTGGGCTTATAGCTTATCTTTTGGCAGTCCTGGAGCCCGGAAGTGCATCATGCATGTAAGCCAAGTGCTCTACCCCCGAGCTACAGCCCCTGCATCTTCAGTTTGCAGGAGTGCCCAGCATTGGCTCAGTTTCGTGTCACAAGTTTTCAACTTTTATTTATTTATTTCTACTTCACATTTTAAAAAAGATTTATTTATTATTTGATGGATGTGAGTACACTGTAGTTGTCTTCAGACACACCAGAAGAGGGCATCAGATCCCATTACAGATGGTTGTGAGCCACCATGTGCTTGCTGGGAATTGAACTCAGGACCTCTCGAAGAGCAGTTGGTGCTCTTAACTGCTGAGCCAACTCTGCAGCCCACATTTTTATACTTGTAGTTTCTACTCCATGAGTTATGAGTGTTGCTTTTAATAATGTTCTTATTCATAGGACATTTAAGGGTTAGGAACAGATTATTTTAAAAAGAAGGAAATCTGATCTCTATGACCTGTTCTCAGTTGGGCAAATGTGGAAGAACTTACAAGTGATTTGCAGAGAGTAATAAAGGATGGTCACACCTCTTTCTTAGGAGTTGAGATGATTTGTTAGGTGCAGCTGCTGCATAGGCCAGGAATTATTTCTTCAGTAAACATTTCATGAGTGTATCCTTCCTGCTGGCCATGGACAGGGTCCCAGTTACCTGGAAAACAAAACCCAGTGCTCACATTCATGACATTTTCAGTCTAGAAGATGAGATGCTATGATTGTTATTTGATTGGACATTATACACAGTGCTGTGTAACAAAAGAAGTATAATGGGTACGTGGCACTAGGAAAGGAGGAGAGAGCAGAATGATGAGGGCAGTTCACATAGCCTGGAAGTGGAAGATGAGACTGATGAGAACTGAGCAGTTCCGGACTAGAAAGACCACCTTTACATGGAGCACAGTAAGAAGTATCCTAATAATCATAAATTCCTAGGTAACACAGGCAGTGTTTCCCATGTGAGGTTTCTGTAATGCATTTTATTTTGTTCTCTCAGCAGACGGCCAAAGTGCAGGATACACTCATAAAGTTTACTTTGTTCTTCCTGGCTTACAGATGAGAAAGCCAGTGCCCAAAGATATTTTCCTAGGACCAGTTAGTAGATAGTGTATCCATCATTAATGATGATATTATCTATGTACATTATGTTTTACTCCTTTAAAATGGCAAAGAAAAGCCCGGCCTAGTGGTACAAGCTTATAATCCTAACTACTTGGGAGGCTGAGATGGGAGTAAGTTGAAGGCTTGCCACAAAGCAAGTTCAAGGCTAACATTCACAACTTAGTGAGAACCTGTCCCAAAGTAAAAGGTAAAAGAAAGTGTTGGGAGGCATAACTAAATGGTAGAGCACTTGGTTAGCATGCATTAGGCCCTAGGTTCAATTTGAGGGTCAGGGATGGAGAGAAAAAAAAGGGAAAAGGAAGAAGGGAGGTGAGTAGAAGGCTCATTCAAGAAAGTATACATATTTTTGGCCTGCCCCTATGAGGAATATGGTGAAAGTTTAGAAGGTAGGTGTAAGTTTTTGGGTCCCCGTTTGCTTGCCACAGGGCTCTGCCTCTTGGCAAGGTGGGCCGAGGGAAGTTTGACTGTGCTTATTACCCCCATGCTGCTGCTGGCCATAGGGAAGCCCCTAGACACTGCTCCTGGGATGAGAAGGCACAGTCTGTGGCGCAGGATAGCTGGAGCTGGTTCAGGGCTTCCTGGGCCTGTGAAGAGGCCAGGGCCGTGGGGTCCCCTGGCTCTCGGACACCCAGGCGCCACAGGAAGTCTCAGAATAGTTGAGAATGGAATCTGGGCCCCTGAGCTGGATCTGGCCTTTCAGGCTGGGGAGCTCCTGCTCAGAAGGGGGATCCCAGTGAAAAGAGGCAGTCCATGATTTTAAGCCATTTATTGTCAAGGCAGAAAGTAGATGAGTAAAACCATACCCCACTTCTCAGGGCGGGCTTGAGATTTAAAACCTTTTCCAGGGAGGAATGTCTGAGAAGAAAAGCTTATTGGCTAAGCCCTCTAGGTACCTCATTAGAATGTTAATCTCCCATAGGGAGAACAACAATAAGAACCAACTAGTACCCCCAGAGTTCCCAGGAACTAAACCATCAACTAAAGGGTAAACATGGAGGGTCCCATGGCTCCAGCCACATATGTAGCAGAGGATGGCCTTGTGGGACATCAATGAGAGGAGAGGCCTTTGGTCTTGTGAAGGGGAATGCCAGGATAGGGAAGCGGGGGTGGGTGGCTTAGTAAGCAGGGAGAGGGAGGGATGGGATAGGGGGAGTTTCAGGGGGAGAGGAGATGAGGAAAAGGGATAAGATTTGCAGTGTAAATAAAGAAAACATTTAATTTTTAAAAAAAGGGATGGTAGTCTCTGTCTTGAGCCTAAGGACCACAGGTCGAGTCCTTTCCTACCTGTGGGGGGCTTAGAGGAGCAGGCAAAGCTTCTACCATCCCTTCAGGGTCTCCATGGCTTCTAGCCTGAGCTCCGCTGAGGACCAGGCCCACTCAGGATCCACTGCTTCACAGGTAGGCATATTATAAGAGAACAGTATAACAAGTAGGAGACGGGAGATATTGGTAGTATCTAGGCCATGAAAGACGCCTCTAGTTTCTGTTTTACCTATGGATTAGAATTCTATGCAAAATGAGCCAAAGTTAGATCAAAGATAGGGAGATCATTTAAGAGTACAGATGCAATGATTCATGTTAGAAGTAATAAGGATCTAAACTAAATTTGTGGCAGAGAATGGAGGCTCCTGAGAGGCTACCCACATAGAAGATTGTCTACGCCCATACACATAGTGGCAGCACTAAGAGGATTCCATGGGTTAACAAAAGAGCAGATGGACTGGGGAGGGAAAAATGGTAGTGGGATACAGGAGGTGTTGGCAGATCTAGAAAGGGCAGATTTGATCTAAACACAGTATCTGTTAGCATTCTGTCTAAATACCACCCCACAGTTACCTGGCAACAGAACATAACTGCCCCTCTCTATCTTTTTATAAACACATCATATGGTGTCATGCCTCAGATTGTATTATCTTTACGGGTGAAATGCTCAGTTTCCAAAGTGGGGGAGAAGAGAATGAGGCGGATGGTTTTCCATTATGATTCTCAGACAGTGATTAATCTAATGAGAAGCTGCAGGGTGCATGGACAGTTAAAGGATGGCTCTTGGTTCTACAAGTAGTTCGTTTTCAAGAAAGAAGATAAGAGCCCATTTCAAGACAATCTTATCATTAGCCTGTCTGCCTGCTCCAGTTCTAACTGCAAATTATTCTTCTCTTTACTTCTCAGTTTATTCACTATTCATAAAAATACTAAGTAACCTGTGCCTTGGAACTGTTAAAAGGCCACAAGTCTACCATTAATATTTGAGTATAATTTTAAGAATGCCTTGGCTCTTGTCTTTGATATAAATCCTCAGAGCTTAAGGAACATACTTCTGGTTTACTCTTAATTTCCTGCAGCCTTATTCCATATTAATTCTTACAACCTTGGCACTGTGTGTGGTTGAAAGAGTGTTCTGCATTCAGTGTTCTGGTACATCTAATGCTTTGCTGCGATCATGTCAGAGACAGATGGTCATCTTGTACTGTTGCCAGCCAATAAGACCTGCCATCTGTGGCTATAGTCAGTCACAAACTCAGACTTTTACCTTTTTTTTCTTCTTTATTGTGTATCCAGAAGACAGTGTAGAGAAAGAACAAAGAGCTGGCTGCATAAAATTAAGTGAGTTATTTGAAATAAAAGTGAGCTGTGCTTTGCTGCAGGTTGTTGTGCACTAGATAGCATGTATGAGAGCTAGTTTTTTTTTTTTTTTTTTTTTTTTTTGGTTTTTCGAGACAGGGTTTCTCTGTGTAGCCCTGGCTGTCCTGGAACTCACTCTGTAGACCAGGCTGGCCTCGAACTCAGAAATCCGCCTGCCTCTGCCTCCCGAGTGCTGGGATTAAAGGCGTGCGCCACCAACGCCCGGCTGAGAGCTAGTTTTTTTAAATTCTCTTTACATCACTGTCCTTGCTCCTAGCCCCCCTGAGTCCCTACCCTCCCACACCTCCTCACCCTCACCCCCACCAGCCCCTACCCCTCTCCCAACCCCCATTTTCCTCTGAGAGAGTGGAGGCCCTACTGGGTATCTCCCCACCCTGGCACATGAAGATGAGAGCTATGCTTAAGGGAATCCATTTAAAGAGGCATCAGAAAAAGAAAAACAAAACTGAACAGGTATTTTATCCAGCATGGGAAAGAAGAAATGGGACACTGATATCTGTGGAAGAAAAAAAAGTTGCTCAGTAAGGTCTGAATAAAGAGAATCCAGATAACAAGATATCACACAGACATTTAAAATGTTGATTATGAAAATGAGTTTCATAATCAGAGAATGGACACTCAGAATCATTGGAATGTAGACGAGAACTGAGCCACATTCTGTGAATCTCTCTTTGATTTCGAGGCTTAAAAAGTGAAAGTCATCTCCTGTGGAGTCCAAATCCATAGTCTGATTGAGACAGTGTGAAGCTTTAGTTTGCAAAAGTTCTTGAACGAAAAAGGAAGTGTAGGAAATTTACATGAGCGTGGAATGAGGAAGACAGAAAGCTAACATTAGAACTATAGAATGCATGTATGTAACAGTAAAATAGTATATCTTTGTTCTTATTTTGATTTTTGAATATGTTATTTTTAGAGTAGATTTAAGTTTATAGCAGTATTGAGAGGAAATACAGAGATTTCCTATGTGCTTCCCACAAAACACAGCTACTCCAACTAAGCTGGTCTACTTCTTACTGTTGGTAAATCTAAGCTAATGGACCGCCATCACCCAGGGTCCAGGGTTTGCACTTATATTCAATCTCGATGGTTTAGGAAATGTTGAATATTCATAGATTTGATACCCCTAAGATTAAAAACTAAAAGTGAAGTAAGATAATATGGCAAATAAATTGGAGGATACATTTCTCACATGTATTACAAAGGACCAATACTAGTGTTTGAATTATAGTTAACAGGTTAGTAAGAAAGAGAGAAATGCAGCTGAACATGATAGTGCATGTCTATAATCCCAGTACTCAGAAGGCAAAGGCAGGAGGAACACTGTAAATTTAACATCAAGCTAGCCTCCCAGCCAAGTTACATGTCAACCTGTTTCAAATAAAATGCCAAGTATGTCAGTACATGAGGAAAAAGCCATAAGTAGACTACTCTGAGAGTGCAGATCTGAGCTAAAATGAGCTTGCCTAAACTTTACCTGTTTCTTAAGAGAGTAGCTTGATAAGATTTGTGTATTTGTGCTGGCTAGTCTTATGTCAACTTGACACAAGCTAGAGCTATCTGAAAGGAGGGAACCTCAATTGAGAAAATGCCTCCATGAGAACCAGCTATAAGTCATTGTCTCAACTAGTGATCATTGCCAGAGGGCCCATCCCATCCTGGGTTCTATGGGAAAGCAGGCTAAGCAAGCCAGGGGATCGAGCCAGTAAGCAGCACCCTTCCATGGCCTCTGTATTAGCTCCTGCCTTCAGGTTCCTACCTCACTTGAGTTCCTTCAATGATGAGCAGTGATCTGGAAGTGTAAGCCAAAAAAACCTTTCCCTCCTCAATTTGCTTTTTGGTCATGGCACTTCGCTGTAGCAATAGAAACCCTAGCCAAGACAAAGGTACCAGGATTGTGGGGTATTGCTGGAGCAGACCTGACCATGTTTTTGGAGGATTGTGCAAGGACTTTGGAACTTTGGGTTTAAAAAGCCACTGAGCCGGGCGTGGTGGCGCACGCCTTTAATCCCAGCACTCGGGAGGCAGAGGCAGGCGGATTTCTGAGTTCGAGGCCAGCCTGGTCTACAAAGTGAGCTCCAGGACAGCCAGGGCTATACAGAGAAACCCTGTCTCGAAAAAAAAGAAAAAAGAAAAAAAAATAAATAAAAAGCCACTGAGTGTAGAGAGCTCAGTTGGAAGCTAAGAGTGTTGAAAGAACAGTGAGAGGATGGCTTGTGACACTGCAGAGGGAAGTTTAAAGACTATCAGGCTGTTTGCTATTTTGATATAAAAATTCTATGGTTCTGGTTAGCTAGGGCTGAAGAATCAGCTGTGGTTAACAAGATACCAGCACTACTAGCATGAAACCTCTACTTTGCTGGGGTACTAATTACTGGTCATCTGGAGCTGAGAATTTGGCATTGATTAAGAAGAGACCAGCATTGTTGAGGTGAAATCCTCTGGGAGGTGTTTCCTTAGAGTCAGCACACAGAAACTGTGTTCCAGAGGTGGCCATGCTTATACCTTGCACTGGCAGTTGAGCCTGGTATAGTGTAAGAGTCACCCAGGTGGAACTGGTTTTAAAGGCATGAAAGGGTCATGGAGAACAGCTGAGGCTTGGCTCTGTGAGAAGCCATTGGTGAAGGTGCAGCTTCCATCGCAGTTGAAGGCCCAGGCTTGGAGGGGGTCATACAGAGAATTTGAGTCTTGGCAACATGAAGAGAGCCTACAAGAGGCTATTCATGAAAGTGCAGCCCAGTTGCAGCAGAGGACCCCAACAGTTTTGGAGTACCAGCAGATGACCACCAAGAACAACAGCAATGAGTGAATCTAGCCAGAGCCCAGAAGACAAGCTGTGTGTGTGTGTTGCAGTGGGTAGAGCAGAGAGACTGACCCAAGTCCTTGGAGGAGCATGGAAGATTGTGAGTCCATCCAACATTAGGCACTCTTTTTTTTTTTTTTTTTTTTTTTGGTTTTTTCCGAGACAGGGTTTCTCTGTATAGCCCTGGCTGTCCTGAAACTCACTCTGTAGACCAGGCTTGGCCTCGAACTCAGAAGTCCACCTGCCTCTGCCTCCCGAGTGCTGGGATTAAAGGGGTTTTGTTTTGCTTTGACTTGATTATGACCGCCTTGGTTCTTCCCTCTTGAAGTAAGAAATTATTAGTTTAATTTTGACTTTTACAAGGACTCACAGCTGAAAAACTTTGGACTTTTAAAGGAGATTTCAGATTTTTAGAGAGGTTGGATATTTTAAAGGGACTGAAATTTTAATGTTTGGTTTTGTAAAGACTGAGACTTTTGAAGTTATTTATGATTTTAATGTGAGATCATGAGGATGAATAAGAAAGGAAAAGTGGCTTAATAGAGATGGGTTTGTGTGTCATGATGACAAGGGGTCAGTCGTGCTGGCTGTGTCTGTGTGTATGTGTGTACTTAAACTGAGTCATCAGAGAGGAAGGACCCTCAGTTGAGAAAATGCCTCCATGAGATCCAGTTGTAAGGCGTTTTCTGAATTAGTGATTGATAGGGGAAGGCCTAGCTCATTGTGGGTGGTACCAGCCCTAGGCTTGTTGTCCTGGATTCTATAATAAAGCAAGCTGAGCAAACCATGAGAAGCAAGCTAATAAGCAGCACCCCTGCCTCCAGGATCCTGCCATTGTTTGCATTCCTGTCCCAACTTCCTTTGATGAAGAACAGTGATATGGAAGTATAAGCCAAGTAAAGGCTTTCCTCCCCAGCTTTGTTTTTGGTCATTGTGTTTCATCACAGCAATAGAAACCCTATCAGTATCAAAATCTTCTGGGAACATTATTCCCTTCTTTCGGGCATATGGTAAGCATTGGACAAAAATTAGCTTATTTTGTCCTCAAAATGACATTTTATATAAATATGATTATTTCTATTCTAAGATGAGGATGTTGAATGTCAGCTTCCTCAAGTTAAATAACTAATTAACAACAGAGCTGGACCTCCAATAATAGCTGCTTACCTAAGAATTTATCCTCTCGAATATTTGGACTTATGTGTACAAGTGTCTTTATTTTTTTAAAGATTTATTTATTTATTATATGTAAGTACACTGTAGCTGTCTTCAGACACCCCAGAAGAGGGCATCAGATCTCATTACAGATGTTTGTGAGCCATCATGTGGTTGCTGGGAATTGAACTCAGCACCTTCAGAAGAGCAGTCAGTGCTCTTAACCGCTGAGCCATCTCCAGCCCACAAGTGTTCTTTTTAAAATTTGTTTTTATTTGGAGAGTCTCACTTTGGGCTAACGATACTCCATAGGTAGACCGGGCTGGTCTCAGACATAAACAATCTACCTGCCTCTGCCTCTTAGGTATGGAGATTAAATTGTGCATCACTGTTCCTAGCCTGTGCAGTATCTTTATCATGAGAGCAGAAACTTGCTGGATGAGGAGATGGCTCCATGGATAAGAACAATTGCTGTGAAAGTGAGAAGATCTGAGTTTAAATTCCCAGCACCCACAAGTCTTTCCATGCTTGTAAACCCAGTATCTTGTGATATGTTACAGGCTGATCTCTGGAGCTCTCTAGACATTCTAGACTAGCTAAAATTGTGGAGCCTCAGGTTCAGTGAGAGACCCTGTCTCAAAACATAAGATACAGAGGGGCCAGGATGATGGCTCATTGGTTAAGGGTGCTTGCAGCTGAGGCTGACAGCCTTAGTGCTATCCACAGGACCCACATATTGTAAGGAGAGAACCAACTTCTTCATGTCCTCTAGCTTCCTTAGGTACTCTAGCCTTCACACTCCACAGGCACACTGTAGCAAGTATATACCCACATATGTTCATACAACAATTAAGGTGGAGAGCAACAGAAGACATCCACCATCCTCCTTTGGCCTCTGTCTGCTTGTGTGTGCAGGGGTGTATGTACTTAGAAAAGTTCACACTTGGGAATTTAATAATCAAAAAAGCAAAACCTTGTAAAATAGTTAAATGATCAACAACAATTCATTCCACAAAATATAATACACCTATTAAAAACTATATTAAAAACAAAAAACAGGCCTGATGGTGCACACTCCCAATCCTAATGCAAGGAGGTAGAGACAGAATTCTTAGGACTTTCTGTCCTAGCCTAATCATTGAACTTCAGGTCCCAGAGAAAGAGATCTCATTTCTAAAAGTAAAGTAGTGGTTGGAGAAGTTACTGAGAGGTTAAGAGCATTTGTTGCCTTAAAGAGAACAAGGTTCTGTGGCTGTTCCTTGGAGGTTCCACCAGCAACTGACCAATACAGATGTGGATTCTTGGAGTCAACCATCAGACTGAGCTCAGGGGTAGTGGAAGGACTGGAGGAGTAGAGGGGGATTGCAACCCCATAGGAAGAACAATATCGGCTGGCAGGACCACCCAGGCTCCCAGGGACTAGTCCAACCAAGGAGTATACCGGGAGGAGTATACATAGCTCCAAATGCATATGTAGCAGAGGATGGCCTTGTCTGACATCACGGTGTGATGCCTCAGCATAGGGGGATGCTGGAACAGTGGGCAGGAGAGAGTGAGTAGGTAGGGGAGCACCCTCATAGAGGCAAAGGGGATGGGGGAGAAGATGGATGTGGGATGGGGGGTTTGTGGAGGGGGAATTGGGAAGTGGGATATTATTTAAGATGTAAACAAATGAAATGATTAATAAAAATAATAATAAAAGAAAGAGTGCCAGGCGTGGTGGCGCACGCCTGTAATCCCAGCACTCGGGAGGCAGAGGCAGGTGGATTTCTGAGTTCGAGGCCAGCCTGGCCTACAAAGTGAGTTCCAGGACAGCCGGGGCTACACAGAGAAAAACCCTGTCTCGAAAAACCAAAAAAAAAAAAAAAAGAAAGAAAGAGGACCAGGTTCAGTTCTCAAAACTGAATTGGGGGCTCATGACCATCCACAATTCCAGTTCTAGGGTATCCGATGCACACTTCTGATTTTGTGGGGACCTGGCACATATGTGGTGTATATACATATATGCAGACAAAACACCCATACACAAAAGTCTAAACATTTATTATTTTATCTATTTGTGTTAAGTGTATGAATGCTTGTTACATTTCCTGGAACTAGGATTATGGATTGTTGGTAGCCAAAACTTCGGTGCTGGGTCATCTACAAGAACAGTTACTCTTAACTGCTGAACCATCTCTGCAGTTCCCTATTTCTTTTTTAAAGCATGTTGAGTTAGGTATGGTATAGTGCAAACATGTAATCCCAGCTCTCTGTTATGGAACTTTGTCTCAAAAAAACAAAAAAGACAAGAAAAAAATAAACATAAAACTAGAAAATACTCATAAAGAGATATTAGACTAAAATGCAAGTTTCAAAATCATGTTTGTAAGTTTTGAGAAATGGGTGTATAGGAAAGACTAGAAGGCTATGGCAGTGCATTGGAAATAGTTCTGTTTTCTGTTTGCAGAGTGACAGGGTTAGAGGCTTCTATTTAAGTTTCCCTATTTTCTTTTTAAAGACTTATTTATTTGTATTTTATGTGTATAAATGTTTTAGTATGTATGTCCACATGTGTGGATTTCATGCTCATGGAGGCTTGAACAGTATGTCACATCCTGGACCTGGAGTTACAGTGTGAGCTACAATGTGGGTGCTGGGAATTTAACCCAACTCCCCTACAAGAGCAATATATTGTTCTTAAACACTGAGCCATCTCCCCAAACCCCAATTTTCCTGTTTTAGGCATTTCTAGCTAGCATTAAAATGATAATTCATAAATGAAGGAAAGGATTTTCTCCAGAGAGATTTCTTTTGGGTGCCAAGTCTTATACTGAGAGAAATGGGTGTTCCATGTTGTGATGGTTTGCATATGCTTAGGCCAGGGAGTGGCACTATTATGAAGTGTGGCCTTGTTGGAGTAGGTGTGTCACTGTGGTGGTGGTCTTTAAGACCCTAGTCCTAGCAATCTGGAAGCCAGTCTCCTAGAGGACTGCAGATCAAGACTTAGAGCTCTCAGCTCCTCCTGCACCATGCCTGTCTGGATGCTGCTGTGCTCCTGCCTTGATGGTACTGGACTGAACCTCTGAACCTGTAAGCCAGCCCTGATTAAATGTTGTCCTTATAAGAGTTGCCTTGGGCCCAGCGTGGTGGTGCACGCACGCCTTTAGTCCCAGCACAGGCAGAGGCAGGCAGATTTCTGAGTCTACAGCCAGCTTGGTCTACAAAGTGAGTTCCAGGACAGCCAAGGCTATACAGAGAAACCTTGTCTCAGACCCCCCCCCCCAAAAAAAAAAAAGAGTTGCCTTGGTCATGGGTCTGTTCACAGCAGTAAAACCCTAACTAAAACAGAAATTGCTACCTGGGACTAGAGTATTGTGATTGGCTTGACCATGCTTTTGTCTTTAAGAATGTGGATTTGGAAAACAATGGAATGCTTCTGTGGGGCTTAATGGGCTATCCTAGTTGGAATCTGAAAGACTGTTGCTGAGATCCATTTGAACTGTGCAGACCTGGCCCAAGAGGTTCAGTGGAGAAGAAGAATATCAGTATGTGGCAAAGAGACTGTTTCTTTGGTATTTTGGTGAAGAATGTGGCTGCTTTCTGTCCTTGTCTGAAGAGTCTATCTGAGGCTAAAGTAAAGAGATTTACATTAATTGCATTGACAAAGGAAGTCTCAAAACAGCCTGGTATAAATTCTGTTATGTGGGTTTGAAGAACATTTTAATGAAAAGGAGCAAGCCAAGAAAGGAAAAATACAAAATATATGGTTTAAGTATTAAAGGGGCACCAGGAAGTAGAATGGAACTGAATCCTATATTCTAGGAGATAACAGACTAGGGAGTGGGACTTTGAGGCAAGAGCAAGATACTATAAATTTAGATCCAGGCATGGTGGTACACACACCTTTAATCCCAGGAGACAGGCATGCAGATCTCTGAGTTCAAAGCCAATCTACAGAGCAAGATCCAGGACAGCCAGACTTAGGCAATGAAGGAGTTGGGAAACAGAAAGCTAGTGATAATGTAATAGAACACCGGGGCCATGTTTCAGCTGCAAGCTGCAGAACTCGGCTGCTTTGGCCATGTGGCTCTGGCTTTAGAGTGAAAAATAGAAGGGACTACTGGGGCAATTAATGCTGGTTAGATGGAGCTAAGAAATTAGCAGTGATTAAGAAGAGGCCAGCATCACTGAGGTGAAATCTTCTGGGAATTGTTTTCTGAGAGCACAAAGAAGCTATGTTCTAGAAATAGCCAAGGTTGTACCTCGTGCTTCAGCTGTGCTTAGTAATGTGTAAGGGTCACCCAGGTGGTACTGGTTTTGAAGGCATGAAGGCGTCATGAACTGCTGCTTGGGCTTGGCACTGTGACAGTCTATGGAAGGTCATTGGTGAAGGTATAGCCTTAATTGCAGTTGACAGCCCAGGACAGAAGGGGTCATGCAAAAGGTTTTAAGGCTTTGCACCATGCAGAGAGCCTATGAGAGGCTATTGGTGAAGCCTAGTTGCAGCGGAAGAACCCAGTGTATTGGAGATAGCAGTACCATGGGATGATCACCAAGAACAGCAAAGGCAGTGGAGTGGAATCAACCAGAACACTACAGTGGGCAGAGCTGGAGAACTGAAGCAAGACCTTTGGAGGAGCCCAGAGAGGGACATTGGAACAAGAAGCTGTAACATTGAAGTGGATTGGAGACCCCAAGATGTTTGAGATACCAGAGCCATAGGATATCTGCTGAGGAAAGCTGCTAACTGGGAGTAGAACTAGCCCAGGAGAAAGAAATTTGTTACAGTCAACAAAGGTGAAGACCACTTTGATATTAGATATGGAGATTCAGAGTTTGGAGTTTGTGGGGATTACAGTTAAGTGTTTTTGGATGAATCTCAGAAGAGACCTTGAACTTTGGGCTTTTAACGCTACTGAGACTGCTAGCGACTATGGGGGCTTTTGAAGTTGGACTAAATGTATTTTTCATTATGCTATACTTAGGTATGGCCGCCATAGACTAATTGGACAAGCCTGTAGGAGCCAGGGAGTGGAATGTGATGGTTTGTATATGCTCAGCCCAGAGAGTGGCACTATTAGAAGGTGTGACCCTGTTGGAGTAGGTGTGCCACTATGGGCTTGGGCTTTAATACCCTAGTCTTAGCTCTCTGGAAGTCAGTCTTAAGAGGCCTGCAGATGAAGATGTAGAGCTCTCAGTTCTGCCTGCACCATACCTGCCTGGAGGCTGCCATGCTCTTGCCTTAATGATACCTGACTGAATCTCTGAACCTGTAAGCCAGCCCCAATTAAATATTGTCCTTAAAAGAGTTGCCTTGGGGGCTGGAGAGATGGCTCGGCGGTTAAAAGCACTGTCTGCTCTTCTGAGTTCAAATCCCAGCAACCACATGGTGGCTCACAACCATCCGTAATGAGATCTGACGCCCTCTTCTGGTGTGTCTGAAGACAGCTACATTCTACTTATATATAATAAATTAAAAAAAAAAAAAAAGAATTGCCTTGGTCATAGTGTCTGTTCACAGCAGATACATATGTTCAAGGTTCATTTTGAGAAATGATTTACCTTATTATAGGGCTCTCTTGGCTATCAAAAATTTTTACTGGTCAGCCTGGATAGAATTCTTTCCTTAAGTATGCACTGATATCTATATGCATAACATTTTTAGAATACATGATTGTAAAACAACTCCTCTTTCATGTCTATGAGTCTATATTGCATTAATGTGTGCATCTTTGGTTCTATTTTTCTAAGAGGTAAATTTATAGGGTAAGAGGAATGGGGATGGTGTGCCCACACTGATCAGGCATTTTGTTGTAACAGCCTCCATTATGTTTTCTTACCTCTTCTACGTTGTGAGTATTAAAGAGAGCCTCACTTATTTGCTTTATGATTCAGCATGAGCTTTTGAAATCTTGGAGTACAGTTTAGTAATAGGATTACGAACTTTTGTACAAGACAGGGTCTCTCTGTGTTCCTGGCTGTCCTAGAACTCACTTTATAGACCAGACTGGCCTCAAACTTGGAGATCTGCCTACTGCCACCTGAGTGCTGAAAGTAAAGGTGTGCAACCACTACTGCTAGCTAGGACTAATGATTTTAAGAAGCATTCCCAAATTGAGCCTCCAACCCTTAAATTAAGGATAGATCAACCACTGTCACCATCGGTGTCACCCTGCTTTCTCTGACACTCAGGGTATCTTCATTCTTTTTCCATGGCCAAGCTCTTGGGAATCTAGAGATGCAAGTTTTTAATATAGTTTTTCGTTTCCTTTAAATTGGTCATATGTCTGATTTACAGAAAATGTACAGGTTAAAACAAAACAAAACATTGCTTTTCCTTTAATTATGGTAGAAGTAAAATTTAATCTTTAATGGTCATAATACTTTTAGATCATGAAATATTAAGTTTAGAGGTTTCAGCTTTAAGACAGTGAAGATCATGCCTCTTGGTATGCAAATGGGTTTCTGCTGTACCTGCACTGATAATCATTGCTATATTATGTCCATAAACAGGTTCCCGGTATAAATTTACCTGTCAATCAGCTGACTTACTTCTTCGCTGCAGTCCTCATTAGTGGTGTTGTACATGAAATTGGACATGGTATAGCAGCTATTAGGTAATTAGACTTAACTTTTTCTTTTCTACTACATGCAAAGAAGCTTTTCATTTAAGAGGACTTCTTCCTAAAATTCTGTATATTTGATGAGTTTTATCTTGTATAGATATTATTCAATGTATACCTACCATTTATTACTTTGGGGAAGCTTCTCTTTTAAGAAAATTAATATACAGCTGATACCGCCTTCTAGTGATGTAATCATTTGTATTCTACCTCTTCCTGGCCTTTGCTTTATGCAGCATGGCTATAACCTCAGTGTTTCAAGTTTTCTCTCTAGTCTTTTTTATCTTAAAAGTTTTATTATTTATTATGCATGTGTGTACGTTTGTGTATGCATGCATGTGCACACACATGATGTGGCATACTTGTGGAAGTCAGACAATAACTTGTAGGAGTCCTTTGTTCTCCTTCCACCATGTGGGTCCCAGAGACCAAACTCAGGTCATAGGATTGACAGAAAGTTTCTTTACCCACTGCCCCATCATCTAGCAGTCCCTGGATTCAACCCTTTGCCACTGCCTCAAAATGTTTTGAGTGCTAGGAAAGCAAGATTTCTCTAACCCAGGCTAACCTCAGACTCAGGGTCTTCCTGCCTCTGTCTTCCAAGTATTAGAATGATAAAGCATGTGCTACTGTACATGGCTTTACCTTATCCAGCTGAAACAGTTTCCTACTTCTGTTCATGCCCTGTGTTGGGTAGAACAAAAAAACCTCAAAGTGCTGGCTTCAGTGATATCTAAGATGGGAAGGTGAGTGTGTTCCCTGCTTCCCTGATACCTCATAGGAAGTCTACCATAATCAGAAACATACAGACAGGAATGTTTCATCTTTTGTGTGCATGGACCAGGGAGAAGGCAGATCACTGTTCTGGAGGAGAAGATTCATCATCATTGTTTTCCGGTTGTTTATGAACACGTTTAGCTACAGCAAATAGACATTCATCATAACACAGTATATTTAATGTGCACACTACTGGTTTAAAGAGGCAGTTAACCTTTAAAAAACCTTTTACAGTATGTTTGTGAAACAATTGGATAACTTTTTAATACTTTCTATTTATTCTTTGAAAATTTTACATATGTATATAATGTATTTTGATCATATCTATCCCCTATTCCTTTCCTCCAGCTCCTCTCAGATCTCCATCTCCCTCCCAAGTTCTCCCCACACCACTTAGTAACACTCTAAGTCAAGTTAATGCTACCTGTTATCTGCATGGTTGTAGTGCCATCCTGGAGCATTGGTAATCTCCCAGAAACCGTCAACTGCCAGTAACTTCTCAGCTAGGGGAAGCGCCTCAAGCACTCCTCCCCCATTCATGATATACTGTTGACTGGTTTGATCTTATGGCCTTCTGCAGGCAGCCATAGCTGTTGTGAGTTCATGACTGTACTGACCAAGTTACATCTGGAAGACAGTGTTTTGCAGCAGTCCTTCCCAAACTGGTTCTTAAAATTTTTCTGCCTCCTCCTCCACAATGTTTCTCTGAGCCTCAAGGAAATGGGTGTGTGATATAGATGCCCCATATATGGCTGAACACTCCATAGTTACTTATTCTCTGCACTTTGACCAGTTATAAATCTCTGTATTAAGTGCCATCCACTTAAAAAAAAAAAAAAGAGTAGCAAGCTTCTCTGATAATAGATGAAAGCATCACTAATCTATGAATATAAAGATAGTTAACTTTTTATCTATTTAGCTTAATTTGGGCTTGCTTACAGTTTCAGAGGTTTAGTCCATTATCATCATGGTATGGAACATTACACTGGAGCAGTAGCTGAGAGAAGGTAGGCAGGCAGAGAGAAAGACTGGGCCTGTCATGGGTTTTTGAAACCTTTAAGCCTACCCCCAGTGCCACACTTCCTCCAGCTAATCAACACCTACTTCAACACCCCCTAGACCTTCTAATCCTTTTAAAGAGTTCCACTCCCTGGTGACTAAGCACTCAAATTTCTGAGCTTATGGTGTCTAATTTTATTAAGTCACCACACTTCCCCACCTACAGGGTTTTGTCTAGCTTTAGCGAGCATGACTTACCTCCTGTAGAGCAGACTGGTTGCTGTTATAGCTCATAAGGTTTACAGCTGGCCAGGCACTTGGGAGACAGAGGCAGGCAGATTTCTGAGGACAGCCTGGTCTACAAAGTGAGTGCCAGGACAGCCAGGGCCACACAGAGAAACCCTGTCTTGAAAAAACAAAAAAACAAGAAAAAAAAAAAAGGTGGGGAAAACCACCGATCACTTTTCTGCACTAGCAGGCTGCACAGCACCATCTGCCGCTATGAATTATGAAATATCCTTACCAACAAAGAGGGAATTATATAGTTGTCTTATATATTTCTATTGAGGTAATGCTTTCCTTATAATATCTGTTTGATCCTAGGAAGTGGTAGAAAACTATTCTTTTAAGGACAATCTTCACCATTAACTCTTTTTTAAATTTTTTTTAAGTTTATTTATTTATTATAAGTACACTGTAGCTGTCCTCAGATACTCCAGAAGAGGGCATCAGATTTCCTTACAGATGGTTGTGAGCCACCATGTGGTTGCTGGGATTTGAACTCGGGACCTTTGGAAGAGCAGTCGGCTTAACCACTGAGCCATCTCGCCAGCCCTGCATTAACTCTTTTTGAATGTACTTATCTTAGTATTTGCTGAACAGAAATATACTTACATAAAGCTTGGGGCTTATTTATAACAACTAAGGCAAATGAATGTGTTTGAATCATATACTTGAGTTATATATTCCCCTTTGTCCTCTGATAATAGGTAATAATACACTATGACTTTCTATCACTGAGTTTTCATAGAATTATTAGCTATTTCTCCCTATATATCAAATATTATTTATATATTCAACAACAGAAAAACCTAAAGTTTTGGCATTTTCAGTATATACCAGAGTTTTCTAGAAGCTAGGCCAAATCTGTATTATACTATTTTAAGGTTATGATTATTAGTTTTTATTCTATATATTTTATCTCTCCAGGAAGATTACTTTTAAAGATTTGAATTATAGTGAATTTTAAGATTGCATCATTATTAATTTCACAAATATAATAATATTAGTAAATTCCTTTTTCTTAATATGATTTTTACATGTTTTCTTAGGGAACAAGTTCGATTTAATGGCTTTGGAATTTTTCTCTTCATTATTTATCCTGGGGCATTTGTTGATCTGTTCACCACCCATTTGCAACTTATATCACCAGTCCAGCAGCTAAGGATATTTTGTGCAGGTAATAAACAGACTTCATTATTTTTAAATGTTTATCTGTTATTTGAGTTTTGATTTTCTGTGGTTTTATTGAAAGTAGTCTTGTGAAAAATAACATTTGGTTAATAAGTTCAGCTTATTAGAGCAATTTTAAAAATCAATATTAATTACTAAAAATTTAAATTAAAAGCAGGAGGGAACACTATATTTACTGAAGCAAAGTCATGATCAAAACCTGAAACCACAACTATGAAGAATGTCAACTTAGCTGAAATATACAAAGAAATGTGCAAAAGTCAAGAGAGAACATGAAAAGCCAGTCACATGATAAATCATAATTCAAGAGTGAAGAAAAGATGGTGTGCAAGGATTGATGCTGAACTATAGCACTCTCAGAGTTCAATCAGACAGAAAGACTCACCCGGAGATATACAATTATGGAGGGGAGAAATTGTGGGAAAAACAGATCCATCTCAGCTAAAGGAACACAAGACAAGTCTACCACAATCCTTAAATGGCATATAAGCAACTATGGAAATAGAGCTTTTGAACAGGAGGTGGTATAAAATAACTAACATGGAATCAAAAAGGAATTGAGGTGTGGCCAGCAACATGGTTCAGTGAGTAAAAACATTTGCTGCTAAGCCTAATGACCTCAGTTCAATTTCTAGTTCCTACATGGCAGGAGGGAAAGAGCCAATATCTATAAGTTGTCCTCTGAGTTCTGTGTTTATGCCCTGATGTATGCATGCACAAAATAAATAGAATGTAGTAAAATTTCCTTTAGGGACTAGAGACAGCTCAGCACTGAAGAGCTCTTGATACCCTTGAAGAGGACCTAAATTTGGTTCTCAGAACCCACATAGTGGTTCACAGCCCAGGGGATTTAATATATTGACCTCCACAGGCTATATAGGCAAAACATTTACACCTATAAATGACTCAATATTTTTTTCTTTAAAAAATAGGAATGGGTAAAGTAAAAAGCCATGAATCTGCATGCAAGATTCTCTTACTTTCTTATGGATTGAATAAGATGTTATGCTTGAGATTAAGTCAGAATTTTTTTTTTCGAGACAGGATTTCTCTGTATAGCCCTGGCTGTCCTGGAACTCAGAAATCTGCCTGCCTCTGGGTCCTAAGTGCTGGGATTAAAGGCGTGTGCCACCACCGCCCGGCATAATATTCTTATTCTATGAAATACCAAACTACGAAATGAAATAGAAAAAGTACAAAGAGAATTATAAATATAATGTATTCATCTCGTAACATGGTATTAAAATAAGTAAGACCATGGAATCTTATAATTAGTTTTATAAAAATAGGTAAGTCATATTCTATGTTATGAACACAGGAGATAATTTCTTTTTTAAATGACCATGAAATTGACAAAGAAATTCATGTACTCACAGATCTCAAATCTAAATAGTAAGAAAATTTAGAAATTTGTCAGTCACAAATTGGATCCATTTAATTAAAATCAATAATTAAATTTTAATAATCATAACCTGATTATATGATAGTTATGACTCATTCATGAATAATAATGACATTATCTTACTAATATATAATAAATATTTAGTAAATATGAAGCTTTACTAAAAGAAAAGTTCAATGCCATATACAGTTGTATAGTCAGAAATGGAAATAAGTCAGTAAAGCAGTAAAGTTAAGAAATGTGAAAACGAGCCAGGTGTGGTGGTGCAATACTTTAATCCCAGCACTCAGGAGGCAGAGGCAGGCAGATTTCTGAGTTAAGGCCAGCCTGGCCTACAAAGTGAGTTCCAGGACAGCCAGGGCTATACAGAGAAACCCTGTATAGCCCTGAAAGCAGTAAAAACAAGTATAAAATAGATAGGAATAATAGGGTAAGGGCTGGAGAGATGTTTCAAAGGTTAAATGGAAAAGGCACTTGCTGCTTTCACAAAGGAAAGGACCTACACTCATATGGTGTTTTATAACCATCCTTAACTCCAGGCCCAGAGAATCCGATGAACTCTCTTGACTTCCAAAACTACCACACATGCATTTATGCATGTGTATGTGTGTGTGTATGTGTGTGTATGGAAAATAAATCACACATTCAAAATAAATCTTTTAAAAAATAAATAAACCGGGCGTGGTGGCGCATGCCTTTAATCCCAGCACTCCGGAGACAGAGGCAGGGGGATTTCTGAGTTCGAGGCCAGCTTTGTCTACAAAGTGAGTTCCAGGACAGCCAGGACTATACAGAGAAACCCTGTCTCGAAAAACCAAAAAGAAAAAAAAAAAAAAAAGAAAGAAAGAAAGAAAAGAAAGAAATAATGAGGTAATTAATAAATATAGAATCAAAATATGAGAAATTATAGAAGAACCAGAGTGATAAACCTAAGAGTTATTTGGAAAAAACATTAAGCAACTGGAGAAAACAGTTATTGATAAGACTTATTATTTAGATTGGTGAATAATATCTGATAAACAGGAAATTGTAGCTATTGACAGACTCTGTATTCACATTGGTAAATAATATCTGATATACAGAAAACTTTATCTGTTGCTAGTAATTTTTTTTCATCTATGAAAAATGTTGGGCTGGAGAGATAGCTCTTCCAGAGGTCCTGAGTTCAAATCCCAGCAATGACATGGTGGCTCACAACCATCTCTAATGGGATCATATGCCCTCTTCTGGTGTGTCTGAAGAGTGACAGTGTACTCACACACATTAAAATAAATAAATCTTTTTTAAAAACTTTTAAAAAAGAAAAATGTTTTTAGAAAACTGAATATAAGAATGGGAAAATAGCTAAAACTGACTAATCAGGCTATTAAATGCAAAGAGGAGAAATTATAAAACTTGATAAAGAATTCCCCTAAAAGTTTTATAGGTAGAATAATTCGAAATCCTGAATAAATTGTTTCCTTTAAAAAAGATTATAAAGTGTGATAATGTATGCCATAATAGTCAAAAATGTACCCATCATACAAAGCACAGTTTAAACATTAAATAATTGCTGAATATCATTGTAGTAGCCCTTTTCCTTTGATATTATAGTATAATGCAGTTATCATGAACCATGTTTATTTATGTAATAACTATTGTCTGGTAATTGTTTATATTGAGGCAAATATTTTGATATACACAATAGTTAGGTAACATTAACTTTTCAAGGTCCTATCCTAATTTAAAAGTTAACTTTTGTGCCGGGCGTGGTGGCCCATGCCTTTAATCCCAGCACTCGGGAGGCAGAAGCAGGCAAATTTCTGAGTTCGAGATACAGAGAAACCCTGTCTCGAAAAACCAAAAAAAAAAAAAAAAAAAAAAGTTAACTTTTATACTAATGCATTTATAGTGCATGCGTAGTCCTCAGAAAGTATTCTCATTTGTTTGTCCACAATTTGTATTCCATATACATATGTATTTTATCAGAAGTAGAGGCAAAAAGGAAAAGAAAATTTTAGCATAAACTTCTCAAGTCATATACAAAAAGCTACTGAGCTTTTTTTTTTTCATTATTTGTTTGCCATAGATGGACATTTGCGGAGGGTTTGGGTCTTTATTGTTGTTTTCTTCTTTGGCATACGTTCTTTGGCATAAGGTCTCAGGTTCATAATTCAGGTTCATCTTGAACACCAGTTCTTTCTGACTTCACCTTCAGAATTGAGAACATAGACATTTGCCCTGTAATACCTAGCAAAAACCATAAAAGTCTTATTTTATTAAGAACATACAGCACAGATACATTTATATAGAGAGATTTTATTATATCTATTATATAGCATATGTAACTATATATGCTATATATTATGTATAATATATAAAATGTGAGCTATAATATATATTTATATTTTATATTTCATATAATTATGTTATAATATATGAACACATTTATACAATAAATATATATAATATATAATATACATTATATATATCATGTTATATATTATATATATTGCAATAAAGCCGAAAATATGGTATATTTTAAGGATGAAAGGGTGATTTAATATTGGAAAGTTTTGAAAATGAAAGTTTACTATCAGGAAAATTTCCTTATCTAACATGTTAAGCATATATTAATATTTTAAAAACCATACTTAATAACAGGAGTAGTTGAAATGTTTCGTGTATTTATTTATTAAATATATTAAAGGACAAAGAAATCAACTATTACTGATATTAACTTTTGGCATATAAAGTATGTCTTGTGATTAAATAACGGGAGATAAAAATGGGACTGAGAGTATGTAGCTCAGAGATAGGATATTTGTATAATATTCAGACACCAAGTATAAAATTTTAAAGGAATAGACTTTCTTTTTTCCTAGATCTGACATAAGCCTGGTTGAGGGTGGGTAAGAAATCTAATGAAATAAAATACAGAAAAGTTAAGTAAGGAACCTAGAAAGGAAATCTATATTCGGTTAGAAACTAGAATAGCAGGAAACCCAGGGAAGGTTCTGCAACTCCTGAAGGAAGTTGTGCAATCAAATAGGCATGCGCAAAAGAAGCTTTCTTGCCGGTCTGTCGGTCTGTCGCAGTTTAGTGACGTTTCCAGTGGCGCGCCCAGTGACGTATCCAGTGACACGTTCAACGCATGCGTCTTGTCCTCCGGAAACACCTATAAGCTCCTCCGGAAACACCGCAGTGCCTCAGACGACGGCGGCTTTTCTCCGAAGCGCACAGCTTTCGTCAGGCTCTCTCGGGTTTGTTTTTTTTTGTTGTAGTTTTGTCGTTTGGGGTTTTTTTTCTCGTTTTGTTTTGGTTTTATCCAGCACGCCAGAGCGTGCTTTTCTTCCCTGATTTTTTCCTCTACTCCACAGCTCTCTCCCACCTGCTTGCTACCCAGGACCGGTGCGCGGGTCTCCGCCATGGCCTCTGAGACAGAGAAACTTCTGTGTCATAACACAGAAAGCGCAGAGATTCCTGCTGATTTTGTGGAGCTGCTGCCACCGGATAATATCGGTGATATCGAGGCGGTTTCTTTGGAAACCAGCGTAGGCCAAACCATCGAAGTATATGGAGATGTAGGTGTCGATTGGGCGCATGGTAGCCAATACCACTCTCCTGTTATTGCTCTGCAGCCGCTTGTGGGCGGCAGCCTGAGTAGTAAAGATCATGATAAGGAAATGTTTGTCGTTCAGACACGAGAGGAGGTGGTGGGCTACCAAGACTCAGACAACCTACTATTCAGTACTGAATTTGGAAGCCAGATGGTTTTGCCAGTTAATGAAGACGACTATCTCCAGCCGACCACTGCCTCTTTTACGGGCTTCTTGGCGGCAGAGAATGGTCAAGATGAGCTCAGCCCCTATGAAGGGAATCTCTGTGGTTTGACGACCTTTATCGAGGCCAGTGCAGAAGAAGGCGTGAATGCTGACCTGGGTGACAAACAGTGGGAGCAGAAGCAGATCGATCTTCTTGATGGAGAATTTCCCTTCACCATGTGGGACGATGTTAATGAAAAAGAAGATCCCATAGCTGAAGAAGAGGCTGGTGAGTCACCCCCTGATTATTCTGAGTATATGACAGGAAAGAAATTTCCTCCTGAAGGAATACCTGGCATTGATCTTTCTGATCCCAAACAACTGGCAGAATTTACTAGCATGAGACCCAAAAAGCCAAAAGGAGACTTTCCAAGACCTATAGCATGCTCTCATAAAGGCTGCAAGAAGATGTTCAAAGATAATTCTGCTATGAGAAAGCACTTGCACATCCATGGGCCGAGAGTGCATGTCTGTGCAGAATGTGGCAAAGCTTTTGTTGAGAGTTCCAAGCTGAAGCGTCATCAGCTTGTTCACACTGGAGAGAAACCCTACCAGTGTACCTTTGAAGGCTGTGGGAGACGCTTTTCCCTGGATTTCAATTTGCGCACACATGTGCGAATCCATACTGGAGACAAACCTTTCGTGTGTCCATTTGATGCCTGCAACAAGAAGTTTGCTCAGTCAACAAACCTGAAATCGCATATCTTAACCCATGTTAAGAACAAGAATGACCAGTAAAAAGAAGTGAGAGTCCTTTTGAGGCCTGGGAAGTATTTTACAGTAATGTGCCTGAGAATAAATATGCCCCTAGTTTGAATAGTTTCTAGGAAAGTTATTGCAAATGAATTTTGTACATATCTGAAGTTTATGTTTTGATAGATCAAAAAGTTAAAAGTTTTATGTTCATAAGATGCTCTATTTTATACTGCCGTGGTGTTTTGCAAAGTTTGGTTTCAACAGGAGACTAATTCACAAACCTCATGTTGTTGCTAAAGATGGCCTGCATTCTTTTTATGCTGAAGTGTTTTGAGATATTTGGTTAACAAGAGACAAAACTGTGAACCTTATATTCTTAAGATACCCTATCTTCTACAGTGGTAATTTTATGAAAGTTGCTTTCAACAAGAGACTGTTTCAAGAAGTAGATATCCCAAGATGACCTGTTTTATTCTGCAGTGATATTTTTATGAAACTGCTTTCAGCGGACTAATTCAAATGGTCTGTGCTATTTTGCACTGAAGTTTTTTGAGAAGTTTGATTTCAGTAGGAGACTAAATTACAAACCCTATTGTCACTAAGATGTTCTGTGTTATTCTGTGAGATGATTTTTTTGTGAAGTTTGGTTTCAACAGGGGACTAAATCACAAACCTCATACTGCTCAGGTATCCTATCTTCTGCAATGGTGATTTTTTTTGGAGTTTGGTTTCACCAAGAGACAATTTCGCAAACTTTATATGCTAAAATGATCTGTATTATTCAACAAGGTGTTTTTATGAAACTTGCTTTCAACAAACTTCATTTTGCTAAGGTGCCCTGTATTACTCTGCAATAGTGTTATTGTAAAGTTGATTTTGACATGAGAATAACTCATGAACCTCAAAACATAATGTTGCTAACATGTCCTGTTTGTTTAGTGGTGTCTTTTGAAGTTTGGTTTCAACAGGAGACTTAATTCATGAGCCCCATATTTTTGTTAAGATGTCCTGTCTTATTTTGCAATGTTTTTTTTTTTTTCTGTGAAGTTTGGTTTGGACAGGGAATAATTTATGAAATCCATGTCAAATTACATTTCTTTATACAACTGTGTGAAATGGGATTCTCAAATATGAAGTTTACTTATAATATTTTAAAATTGTGTGTTCTAAATGCTCATGTTTATACTTTTAGGAATATGTTTAGTAATTGTATATCTGATGTCTGTGGAGTTGATGTTTGTAAAGAATTGACAGCTTTATGCATTCATACTATTCTGATAAAGAAACCTTAAGTTTGACAGTATTCCTTGATAACCGAGACATTTTGTACAAGTTTCTTCTATCTGTATTATACAGTATAGAATGTTATATGACATAATTTTATTAGCCATTTCTTTTAGTCACTTTATCCCATCCCCGAATATTATTTAGAGTGCTGTTGTTGAGTGTAATTTCTTTGATCAATTAAGAAGTTTGTGTTGATTACATAATATCTTGCCTTGACATTGATTGCATGTTTGATGGATATTTTCGTGCTATAGAAAAAACAAAAATAAAACTGTTTGAAGAATTAAAAATAGCTTGCTTGTGTGAATATGGTAGGTAAAAATTAAGGCAAAGGGAAACTGCTGCTGGCATCAGTTTAGTAACAGCTAGAAATGCTAACAAAACATCTAATAATGCACAACTGATTATCTAGCTAAACTCTCTTCATTGTCCCGCTATTTAAAAACTGCTCTGGAGAAAGCAAAAGTGGTATTTCAAAAATGTACTTAAAAATAAATCATTAATATATGAGATTGTTTAGATAAATGAAATGTATCTGCTTCACACATGACTCTCACTTAGTCATCATTAGAGGAGTAATAGGACCAACTGCAAGCCTGGAAGACAATTGCAAAGGTCATCTGTAAGGTCAAGAAACCAGTGCTATTTTGTGACTCCACTTTGATTCACTTGTCCATGCCTGTTTCTGTTACTAGCAACAGGGCAGTAAAGTAAAGGGCAGTGTTATGAATTAGTTTGTCCAAAGGAAATTTTAGTGCATGAATTAGAGCGTTTCATCGGTTTTGATTGCTCTGTTTTTAGACAAGTTCTTACTCTGTAGCCTAAGCTGTGTTGAAATTCCCAGTGTAGTCCAGGCTGGCTTCTTGTAACTTGCAAATTATAGGCATGACCCACCATATTGAGATTCTTCTTTTTCTAATAATCTGTTTATTTAATGAAGTTGTGGGAGATGTGAGTATGGCAGTGTGAATGCCATGGCATACATGCAAAGAGAAGAAGACAATTTACAGCGATCTCTTCTGTTCTGCTATTCTGCCATATGGGTCCTGGGGATGTCAAACTGGGGGCAAGAACAGCTTCAAACTTGGTGGCAAATTTTTCTTAAGAGGGCCTTCCACAACAGCCTCATAATCTTTGCTTCAACTGATTCACAATTTTACATCACATGTACCATGTTCACATTTTCTACTTTCCACAGCATATCATCAGAATTGTTAGAGAATCTGGACAGCCAGAGAGCCATGACTAGAGATGTTCAGAAGGCACACAATACGGCAGGTCTCTTGAGAAAAATGTTCTACTAAAAACATGAGACTAAAAGTAGTTTAAAATACTTCTGACAGAAATGCATGAAAGCTAGCCACCTTATATAGATTGTTACATTGACCCCCTCTCCCAAGATAGTCATAACCTTCCCTGGTTCAATAACCCACTCTCTTTGCACTTAAAAAAAATAAAAATGATTTTTATCACATTAAAAACTACTTTACACTTAAAAATATGATAAGGTAGATAGTTTATAGATGTTTCTAGAGCTACTAAAACACTGCATATATAAAATAGTTGATAAAAATAACCCTCTGGAAAACTGGGTGGGCCGTGGTGGCACAAGCCTTTATCACAGTACTAGGAGGCAGAGGCATGTGGGTCTCTGAAGTTGGAGGCCAGCCAGGACTACACAGAGAAACCCTGTCTCAAAAAACAACAAAATAATTCCTCTGAATTTTACAAAAAGGGAGACAGACATGATGCTTGGTTCATTGGACATGGCAGCTTTTTTCATACTTCATAGTCTGGACCCTCATTTTCGGTATCTTGTTTTTCTGTAGGTAGTTCTTTAGTTTCTTGGTCAACCACTTCAGCGTGTTTGCCCTTTGCTCCCTTTCGACCCTTTTGTTTGCACTTTTTTGTATGATTAGTGATCACCCCAGTATTATTACCTCACCCACAATCCTTTGAGATCTATTTTGGCTTGGGAGGAGCAGTCGCCGCCCCCTGGTGGAGAAATGCTTGAGCTCTTTTTTTTCTACAACATCGGCTCACCTTCCTATGGTTTGCTCCGCACTGCTCTCACACATGAATTCTTGCTTAAGATACACAAACAGTAAAAGCAAGCTGCTTATCGCAAACCTGTTAAAAGCAGGTTAAGCGATCTCTAATAGGGAACTTTATAAATAGGTTTAAGGGCGGGAGAAACAGCATGTATTCTTTAGAGCATGTATTCTAGATTCGAATTCAGTTCCCAGCACTCACATAGTGCAGCTTGCAACTGCCTATGGCTCCAGCTTCATGGGATCCCAGATATCTGGCTTCCAGTTTCATTCATACACATTAAATAATTGAATGGGTTTTTTTTGTTTGTTTGTTTGTAGCCCTGGCTGTCCTGAAACTCACTCTGTAGACCAGGCTGGCCTCAAACTCAGATCCACCTGCTTCTGCCTCCACCACCGGCTAATTAAAAGAATAATTTTTTTCAGCGTTTTCCCCCAACCCCCTTCCCTTCTCCCTCTTGCTCGGGCCCTGCTCACTCCGGCCCCTTTCCCTCTGGCATCAGCTCACTCCTGTGTCTGCTCACTCCAGAGTCTGCTTGCTCTGGCTCCAGCCTCGCCCGCTCCCCCCCTCCCCCTGGCCTCGCTCCGGCCTCCTTTCTTCCCTCCTGCCCTGCTCACTCCAGCCCATAGGGTTTGTTTTGGTTTGGTTTCGTTTGGTTTGGTTGTTTTTGATGTTGTTGTTTGTCATTATGGATGGTTGTGAGCCACCATGTGGTTTTAGGGATTTGAACTCAGGACCTCTGAAGAGCAGTCAGTATTCTTAACCGCTGAGACATCTCACCAGCCCATTAAAAGATTTTTAATGACACAGTAATTATGGAAAAGATGTCAAAAGGAAGCAAACTATATTTGATAAACAATTTGATATTGAGGCATTGAACAACTTGGTTTTTGCTGCTAAGCCTCATGATCTGAGTTACCAGACCCCTCATGGGAGGAAGCAAAAATCTTAAATTGCACTTCAATTTGTACACTATAGCACACATAGCATGCACGCAGGTGCATGAGCACACACATGCACGCGCGCACACGTGCGAGTACACACCCACACACACCCACACAAATAATTAGATTTTAAATTGATAGAGTTTTCAGAATCAGATTTCTTTGTGTGTGTGCAGACACATATACACAGGGGCTATGAGTCAGAGGACAATTTACAGAAGTCGGTTTTTAGGATCCCACCATGGGATCCAGGTATTGAATTCAGGTCCTCAGGTTTATGCAGAAAGCACTTAAGAGTCATCTTAGTGTTTTCTAAATTTGTTCAAAATACATTACGTAAATGTATGGGAATAGCACCATGATGCTCATTATTATATATAACTAATATAAATTAGATGTTAAAAGAGTGCTGGATCTGACCATGTAAATTTTAGCTTTTAAACCTGGAATTGGGAATTTGGCTTAGCTGGTAAAAGTATTAGTCCACAAGCATGACAATTTGCTTTCAGATTTTCAGCACCCACAGAAAAGGCCATGAAGACAGTTGAATATGTGAACTCCATGTTCAGCAAGAGACCCTACCTCAAAAAATGAAGGGGATAGGGGGAAAGGTGGAGAATAATTGAAAAAGATACCTGATGTCAACTCCTGACCTCCACACTCAGACACACTTGTACATATATCCACATATTCACATGCAAAAAACCCACTCGTCATGGTTTGTTCTTTTGTGTTCTATGATATAAGGTACCAATTATCCTGATGTTACTCTCCATAATGATCGAATTAGTAAAATTAAAAGTCTCTCTTTCAGAGTCCCACTAGGGATTTTAGACCGGAATTAAAAACTTTTTAGACAGGTATGTTTGTGTGTGTGTGTGTATGTGTGTGTGGTGTATGCAATGTATGCATGGGTGCATTCACCCAAGCATGCACTGTGGAGGCCAGAGATGTCCATATCTCTACACACACACCTTGGTGAGACTGTCTTTGAACTTAGAACTAGTGGTTTTAGAATGGCTAGCCAGTGAATGACAAGGATATGTCTATCTTCACCACCCCCCACCCCAGTGCTGAAATTACACATAGGTGACCCTGTGCATGGCTCTTATGCAGATTCAAGAGGTCTCAGTTTGGGATCATATGCTTGCATAGCAAGTGTTTTATCTACTGAACCACTTTCCTAGCCCTAAGAATTTTGCTTTCTAATTTGTATATTCTTGAGGTTTCTATCAAAGAACATGAATGTGTTTAAATTAATGAGATATACTGTGTGTGTGTTCTATAAGGAAGGCATAGTTAGAAGAAGTTGATTCTATTTGTATTAAACCATAATCATAATCTTCATAATTATCAAACTAAATGCATTTCACATTTTAGTATCTGAAAAGAAGGCAGATGCATAGTGAGCATCTGTCTGCTGCAATAAGTAGCTCCATCCCTGTGTCTCACAACCCCTGGCCTATTTATGATCTTATCAGGATGCCCATGTGGTATGAAGTGCAGTAAACTCTGTTATATTCTTGTCACTGTTGAACTTAACAGTTGCTCTCTCTCTTTTCAGGTATATGGCATAATTTTGTCCTTGCTCTCCTTGGTATTTTAGCTCTTGTTCTCCTCCCAGTAATCCTCTTACCTTTTTACTACACTGGAGTTGGGGTACTTATCACTGAAGTCGCAGAGGTAAATAATGAATCGCCTAGGGTGTTCTTTCACCAGATGGTCTACTGTAACACTTAGAATCCTTTCAACTGCAAACAATGTTGGATTTTTTTAATGTGATGAAATTTGTTCTTTGTTTTTGTTGTTCTGCACAAAAGAGATAGTATCAAGATTTTGTGTATGTGGTTTATTAATCAAATGCATTGTTTATCTTTTCTGTTCATTTTATTTCTGATTTTTAGCACTAAGAAGAATGATAGGCTACCCAGTCAAAACATTTTGTAGGAGTTTTAAGTTAATGCCAGGCGGTGCTGGCCTTTAATCCCAGCACTTGGGAGGCAGAGGCAGGCAGATTTCTGAGTTCGAGGCCAGCCTGGTCTACAAAGTGAGTTCCAGGACAGCCAGGGCTGTACAGAGAAACCCTGTCTCGAAAAACAAAAACAAACAAACAAACAAAAGTTTAGATTTTTTTCTTCGTTTGTTTTACTTTTAAATGTCACATTATGTCCAGGGTTGGGTGTTTTGACAGCAAGTGTGTCTGTGTAACACTTGGGTGCCTAGCATTGGGTTCCTTGGAACTTGAGTTAATGGCTCTTGTGAGCCACTGTGTACATGCCAGTAATGGAGTAACCACTGAGTCATCTCTCCAGTCCCTCATAGTGCTTTTCTTTTTGATCTTCATCCTTTAATGCTACAGGGGATCAAACTCAGGACCCGGTTCAGACTAAGCTTGTGTTATATACCCTGCTGCTTTGTTATTTTAATATTAATAATCAAGAAATAGGGTTTTTTCCTTTTGAAGTTGTGAAAACTTCATAATCATGGAGAACTAGGGAATATAATACTAATTGTTTGGCTATAAATTTTGGATTTAGAGATGGGTTATTTTATGCATTAGTCAAAATAGTCTGCTTTGAAGAAAACTCTAAGCGGAATGAAAAGGAATGGAAGCATGTAGGAAAGTAGTTAGAGGGATGTGGGGGATGAATAAGTTAAAAATACCTTGTGTGAAATTTTCTAAGAACTAATAAAACTGTTTAAAAGTATTCCACCTTTAATTAGTGCAGTATCTATTACTGTGGCTAATATAGATTTATTTATTATAGCTTGTCTATAATCTATAAAATACATTGTCTGCTTTGATTTTCCTTCCTCCTAAGGACTCACCTGCCATTGGACCCAGAGGCCTTTTTGTGGGAGACCTTGTCACTCATCTACAGGATTGTCCCGTTACTAATGTGCAAGATTGGAATGAATGTTTAGACACCATTGCATATGAGCCCCAAATTGGGTATTGTATAAGTGCATCAACGTTACAACAATTAAGCTTCCCAGTTAGAGGTGTGTGCATTTACTTGCTATGACACAATGCTTTAAAGTACTAGTCCCTTCCATTATTAACCCTGAGAAGGTATCTATAGATTTGTTTTAAAGCAAGTAACTAAAATAAATAGGTACAAATTAATAGATATTATTCTTGGTATGTTGGATATTTGCTCCCTTTAGTATATATTGTTGAACTTCTAATTTCTTTTTTTTTTTAAAAGATGTATTTTTTTTTAATGTATGAGTACACTGTTGCTGTTTTCAGACTTACCAGAAGAGGGCATCTGATCCCATTACAGATGGTTGTGAGCCACCATATGGTTGCTGGGAATTGAACTCAGGACCTCTGGAAGAACTGTCAGTGCTCTTAACCACTGAGCCATCTCTCCAGCCCTTTCTTTTATAATATAATATTTGACTTTTAGAATTCTAATATCTAATTCTTTCTGTTTTCAAAGCAGTTTTGTTCAGGCTGGGTGTATAACTCAGTGGTAGAAGAGTTTGCATAATGTGTACAGTGACCTGAGTTCCATTTCTTGCACCACTGAAAAATAAAATTTTAAAAAATATGTAAAATCGGCATCCAAGCTCAGTGGCATGGACTCTGTGTATGTAACTCAGTAATAGAGTGTTTGCCTCCCTGTGCATGAGGTGCAGGGTTCAATCCCCACTACAACCAAAACCAAAAATCAAAACATCCATCAACTACAATTGATTAATTACACTTAAGTAAATATGTAAGTATAGTATGATCTTTACACATGTGTAGACTCATAATTTTATCTAAATTTAATTCTAATTTTAAAACACATTTTAAAATTTTGAGGTTATATAGTATAGTTGTAACATTTCTCCCTTCCCTCCCTCCAAAGCCTCTCCATTCTCCGTCAACTTTTTAAATCTCTACAATTATCACAGTCCCTGTTGTTTTAAATGTTATGTGTTTATTGAAGTGGAGTCACTTGTTTTCTCAAATTTTACATGCTCTGTAATTTTCTCTAATTTTACATAGTTTTCAAGTTTAGAGGCTCAGTTTGACTCATTCTGTCTTTCTCCTTCCCTCACACCTTCCTTGACTTCTCCTTCCCTCCCCCTCTTTCCCTCCTGTCTGTATGTCTGTCTCTCTCTCCCCTCTCTCCCTCCCCCCCCTCTCCACCCCCTTTCCTTACTTCCCTCCTTCAAAATATTTCACAGGCAATGCTTGGTACTTTTGTTTGTAAGATTTCGAGATGTCAGTTGTCTGGTGTTCTCTTGGTCTGTTATTATTATTATTATCATTATTATTAACCAATCTGATTCTTTAGAGTTCCCCAGAGTTCCTTTCTCCCAAAAGTCACTTTTCAGGCCCTTGTTCACTGTAGTTCAGGAAGAGGCTGGAGTTCCTCTCACAGAACTAAAACTCACTCTAGCTTTAGTGTTATGGCTGGGGAGTTTATAAGACAACTGCTAACCTGGGCTAAGTGCAGCTGCATTTTTCTTTTCTTTTTGTTTTTGTTGGATTTCTAAAATTTTACTTATTCTCTTTACATCCCTCTCACTGCCTCTCTGCCAGTCACCCCCCTCCCACAATTCTTCCCCCATCTCCCATCTCCCATCCCTTCCTCTCTTAGCAGGTTATGTTTCTTGTTTTTTGTTTTTTTGTTTTTTCTTGTTCCTTTTTTTTTCTCTTTTTTTGGACAGAATCTCATGTAGACCAAATTTGTCTTGGAATTAATATATAGTTGAAGATGAGCTTAAGCTGCTGGTCCTTCTGCCTTCACCTCCTACTTGCTAGGTGAAATCCTGAATCAAATCAAGCCTCTAAACATATGTATGTCCCACCTTGCCTGGCTTATAGAATGCCAGCAGTCAAACCCACAGTTCCACATGTGCTACAGAAACACCAGACCAACTGAGCTATCCTAACACTAAGTACCTGAGTGCAACTTCTCGTTTCAAATTGGGTACCCTTTTAATATTATAAAATCAGACTATAGCTTGTAGCTGTCTAATAACGCATTAACAGTTGCTTTCAAATATGTGTATCTTTCTGCTTATGGTCTTTGTCTTTTAAAAGCAGAGTTTTTATTACAATTATACTTCTATGTAATCCATGCTAAGTACTGTGTTTTTCTTTAGCATACAAACGACTAGATGGTTCTACTGAATGCTGTAACAATCACAGCCTCACAGATGTGTGCTTTTCCTACAGAAATAATTTTAATAAACGTTTGGTAAGTAGTACCAAAGGCTATCTTACTTGTCTGATATGATCATTAAAGTAAATATATAAAGGTATAATACCTTCTGTCTTTATCTATTTTGTGTTAGTTAAAACCTCCATGTTTCAGATGCCACATTTTATCTGAGAATCTAAAAATGCATAGTAGTATGATATCCTATATAGCAAAACATGGAATATTGAATTTACAGTAGGTGCACATTAATAAATAGCATGTTTTAATGTCAAGGTCATTCCTAATCTGCTGGGTGACAAGAAAAGCATGAATGAATGCAAGTTAGATTTTTCTTGTTAATAAGTACTTTTTTTTGGTATTTTTTGAGACAGAGTTTCTCTGTGTAGCCCTGGACCTCACTTTGTAGACCAGGCTGGCCTCGAACTGAGAGATACCTCTGCCTCTGCCTCCCAAGTGCTGGGATAAAGGCATGTGCCACCACTGCCCGGCTATTAAGTACTTTTTAACATTGACTGATATTATATTTTTAGCATACGTGTCTACCTGCCCGGAAAGCAGTTGAAGCTACTCAAGTTTGTAGAAGCAATAAAGATTGCAAAAGCAGCGCAAGTTCTAGCTTCTGTATAGTACCGTCCTTGGAAACTCACACCCGACTAATAAAAGTGAAGCATCCCCCGCAAATTGATATGCTGTATGTAGGGCACCCCCTGCATCTTCACTATACAGGTGGGTACTTCTGGGGAGCTCTTCCAAGTCATTAGGATCACATATGTTCTCAGTTGCTTTGGTTCCATTTAATATAAACTGGTTCTTAAAGCATTACGTGGAATTCAAGTAAAAGAAAAATAATCAGCCCATGGAGAATGACACTCATTTTTTTCAGCCACTGATATGCTTTCTGTTTCTATCAATGTGCCTATTCTCTAAATTTCATATAAATCGAATATTTCCAAGTTGATGATTTCTTTTTTTTCCTTTCTTTTCCTTTCTTTATTATACATACAATTGTGCTCAAAATGTTACATGACTAGGCCAAGTTGCTGATTTCATGTAGCATGTTTTCAAGGTTTATCCTTTACCAACCATAGTTTCATTTTTCATTTATCAGTAGATGAATATTTATATCTTATGTTCCTCGTTAAAAAGCATTGCTTTGTGTTTATTTTGCTTTTGTTTTTAGACAGAGACTCACCATGTAGCCCTGGCTGGCTGGCCTAGAGCATGCTACATATACCAGGCTCACCTCAAAAAAATAGAGATATGCCAGTGGCTGCCTCCTGAGTGTCAGGGTTATAGGCACACACTACCACACAAAACACTACTTTATAGTTTTTGAGTTGTTTGTTTGTTTGTTTGTTTGTTTGTTTGTTTGTTTTTTAAGACAGGGTCTCACTATATATCCCTAGCTAGCCTGGAACTCACTTTATATACCAGATTCATCTCCAACTCAAGAGTTTTACCTGTCCGTGCCTCCCAGGTGCTGGGATTCAATGTGTGTGCCACAATGCCTGGCTTCCTTTGTAGTTCTATAGTGAGAGACACCTGCATCATTTTCCTTGTTTAATGGTTTGGTGTTAAGTGTGACTCTAGGATGCAGCTATTAGTAAAATCTTAAGTGAAAAGATGGTTCTGATTGGGTTTAATTTAGCAATGTGGACTGTGAGCTTTGCCTAATGACTGGATACATTGTAGATGCTTTGGACCAGGGTTATGGAGTCTACAGAGTACAGGGAGTCATGTTAATCTTTATCTTAGCAGTAAAGAAGTAATCATTAAATAGCATAATAATTGGAGCAAATGTAATTTTTAGAATGCATATCTTTGAAAGAATAAAGAATACTTTTGATAAAACTTATATTTTCAAGTCACACTTTGTATTTGGTAGTCATAATGGGTATGCAGTCTGCTTTATCTTAGCTATAACCTCAAAATGTAAGTGTACATTAGGACATGAGTTTTGTCATTATACGATTTGTAGTGTATGTTTGATAATAACTGCTTTCTCTTCTTCCCTCACTCCCTCTTTCTTTTTTGTTTTCTTTTTTTGTTTTTGTTTTTGTTTTGAGACTTCAAGGCTGGTCATGTTGGCACACGCCTTTAATCCCAGCACTTGGGAGGCAGAGGCAGGCAGATTTCTGAGTTCAAGGCCAGCCTGGTCTATAGAGTGAGTTCCAGGACAGCCAGGGCTATAGAGAAACCCTGTCTCGAAAAACCAAAACCAAAACAAACAAACAAAGAGAGATGTCATACAATATAGCCCTGGCTAGCCTAGAACTTGCTATATAGATCAGGCTAGACTCACAAAGATCCTTTTCCCTCTGCTTCCTAAGTAATAGAATTAAAGGCCTGGTTCTGATTTTATACATATATATGTGTGTGTTTATGTATATATGTAAATGTGTTTGTGTATGTATGTGAGAGAGAGAGAGAGAGAGAGCATGCTTTGTAAAGTTTTGCTTGGCCATTTTAATAGACTAGTGCAATTTTTGAATGTATGGTAAATTTGTAATGTTGCTTATTGTGCTATGAATAATATTTATTATTCCCTGTTTTTCATTTTTAGTGAGCATTACAAGTTTCATCCCACGTTTCAACTTTCTAAGCATAGATCTGCCAGTGATTGTGGAGACATTTGTCAAGTATCCTTTCTGGTTTAAAAGTATGTTGGTTGTAGCTTTATCCTTTTTACCCCAAATAGATCATTATAAAGCCTTATCATTTAATTGCTTACGACTGAAAGAGACCTTAAAGATGAAAGGTTAGGTTTTACTTATGAGGAGAAAGTCAGTGAAGAAAACTCCATCAGCTATGGACAAAGGTTACAGAAAGGAAGGTCTTGTGGGAAAAGCAGCTAGCATCACAGTGGCCTGGCTGCCTGGAAGTGTCTGAAGCACACAGAGAGGATGGGCTCTTTTCACAGAAGCTTCCTTGCCACCAAAACTGTCTCCACTGCTCTGCTAGCTCAGAAGTTCAGGGGGTAGTCTTCTGCCAGTGCACCTAAGGTATGTCTGTGCACTGTGTACATGCAGTGCCCACAGAGGCCAGAAGAGGGTGACAGAAACAAGTTGCATATGATTGACTGCTCTATGAAAGGAAGGTCTTGAGAAAATCCCAGCAACCACATGGTGGCTCACAACCATCTATAATGAGATCTGATGCCCTCTTCTGGTGTGTCTGAAGACAGCTACAGTGTACTTACATTTTAAAAAAGGAGCAGGACAGTGACAAAGTGTCTACAACAAGGTAACCCCAGCTTCCCATTCTTTCCATCCTTATCTTGCCAGGCTATCTTTAATCACTCTTTTACATTATTATACAATTCTGCTCCTTAAAACTTATATTCTAGCTGGGCGTTGGTGGCACATGCCTTTAATCCCAGCACTTGGGAGGCAGAGGCAGGTGGATTTCTGGCCAGCCTTGTCTATAGAGTGAGTCCCAGGACAGCCAGGGCTATACAGAGAAACCCTGTCTAATTGTTTAAGAGCACTTGCTTTTCTTTCAGAGGATCTGAGTTTGGTTCCCAGCACCTACATTGAGTCACTATAACTCTAGCTCCAGAAGATCCAGAAGATCTGACTTATTCTTTTGGCCTACACAGGTACCCACACACACGTATACATGCACATTCACGCACAGAGAGGGGGGGGAGAGGTAGGGGGAGAGAGAGGAAGGAAGGAAGGAAGGAAGAAAGAAAGAAAGAAAGAAAGAAAGAAAGAAAGAAAGAAAGAAAGAAAGAAAGAAAGGCGCTTTTTTTTTGTTTTTTTGAGACAGGGTTTCTCTGTGTAGCCCTGGCTGTCCTGGAACTCACTCTTTAGACCAGGCTGGCCTCCAACTCAGGAATCCGCCTGCTTCTGCCTCCCAAGTGCTGGGATTAAAGGCGTGTGCCGCCACGCCTGGCTAAGAAGTAATTTTCGGGGGCTGAAGAGATGACTCAGAAATTAAGAGCACTAACTGCTCTCCCAGAGTACCCAGGTTCTATTTCCAGCATCCACATATCGATAGGCTTACCCATCTGTAACTCCACTTCCAGGGTATCCAAACATCTATTCTGACCTCCATGGGCTTCTGCATGCATTTGGTACTCATTGAAACAAATAAAACAAAAATAAATATAGTTGAAATAAATTGGGACTGCAGTGTTGGTGTATGCTTAAGATCTTGAAAACAGGATTGTCACCATCCTGTCCTGTAAGGCCCAGTCTCAAAATTTAACATAATCCTAATTTGGGGCCTGGCATTGTTGTTCAGTAGTAGAACAATGCCTAGCATGCACAAAACCCTAAGGTTGGGGGCACTTTTTTCCTTTCTTTCTTAGTCCTCCTGCATTCCTTCTCTTGTTGTATCATTAAAGGATTACAAAAGCATAAGCTTAGGAATCCATTGTAGATTTGTTAGTCTGTTGTTCTGTAATTTGCTTTTGTATTGAAAGTTTTAAATAATTGAGATAGAAGAATGTTTTAGGGTTTGTTTTTATTTGCTTTTTCACTTTTTTGTTGTTTTGGTTTTTTTGGTAGTGGGGTGGGTTTTTTTTTTTGGTTTTGGTTTTTGGTGGTGGTTGTGGTGGGTTTTTTTTTTTTGGGGGGGGGTTGTTTTTGGAGAAAGTTTTTCTGTGTAGCCCTGGCTGTCCTGGAAGTTGATCTCTAACTGCCTCTGCCTCCTAAGTGCTGTGATTAAAGGCTATCACTGCCCAGCTTTAAGTGGTTATTTATTTATTGGTTTGCTTAGGGTTCTTTGTTTTGTATTGTTGCTTGGGTTTTGGGTTTTTTATGGGGTGGGTGTTTGTTAGAAGAAAGAATGTTAGAGACTTAAAGTAGAGAGACCTACAGTAATGTCACCTCCCAGTGACTTCTCAGAAGATGATTTCCACTTGTAATCTCATAGCTAGCTCCTTAACTGATTGTTACCCAGGTACCTGATTTCTCTTTCTGGAGCTCTGGCTATTGTTAATGCAGTGCCCTGCTTTGCCTTGGATGGTCAATGGATTTTAAACTCTTTCCTGGATGCTACCCTTACTTCAGTAATTGGAGACAACGATGTCAAAGATCTGATTGGATTTTTCATCTTGCTTGGTGGCAGTGTACTTTTGGCTGCCAATGTGACACTGGGACTTTGGATGGTTACAGCACGGTAATATTTGCTCTCATCCAACAGAATTAAGAAGTAGAGCTACATGGTAATATCTGTTGCCATTGAAATTCTTACTAGTTATAAAATGTAAAGTGTTTCCTTAAAACACCTTGGCCAACCTCTTTGAGCTCCTAATATCTAGAGAACCCAAAAACTCTGTAGTAGAGGGAGTGGAAGAAATGAAAAGCATAATTCCTGACTTCATCCTACTTTTAAAGATTGAATGTGCAAACTCTGAATGTTTGTTGAAGAATTTGTAAACAAGTGAAAATTCATTCATGTAATACCATTTTGTGTGACCATATAGCATTTTTGGAATAGTAAAAGGAAAAGCAGAATCTTGTAGGAAAACGTGTGTGTGTGTGTGTGTGTGTGTGTGTGTGTGTGTGTGTGTGTGAGAGAGAGAGAGAGAGAGAGAGAGAGAGAGAGAGAGAGAGAATGTGTGTGTATGTGTCTGTGTGTGTTCTACTAGTGTTTGAAACCAGGGCCTTACTTATGCTACTTATGCTAAGCTTGCCTGTCCCAGGTAATTTACTGAAAAGTGCCATTAAGATGATATGGTGGTGCACACCTATAATCCCAACACCTGCCTGTATGTGTTTGGGAGGCTAGGCATAAGGATCATGAATTCAAGGCCATCATCTTTAGCTACATAGTAGGTTCCAGACCAGCACTGGCCACATAGCAAGACCCTTTTGTGCATGCATACATGCACAGGCACACACAGGGGTGCGTGCACGCATGCACGTGCACACACACATGCACACACACACAATCATTAATGATTTGAAGGAAGCTAGACCTTGGTTGAATGGAAAGTAGGGCAAATGCTCATGGTTTTATAACTCTTGTCTTGTTTGAAAAGTATTTTAAAGTTTAATGGTATATTATTCTGTACTCTGGTTACAGTTCTATGAAAGTATCTGCTCACATGAAAGCAAAAACTCTGTGTACAAGTGATATCAAGTAAATGGACAATGTTGAAAGCAGATAAGGCTTGTTGTGGGATAAGACAGTTTGTCGCACAAGTATTACAGTTTTCATAGTGTAAGTTCACACTCAACATTTTTAAGCCTTGTTATATAGAGAGTATGCTGCAGGAAGGATCTCTCACGGCAGCATGTGAGCTCAGGCAGTTAGAGGTGAACTTGAGAACTAAGCTGAGTCCTCTAACAGATCACAACAGAACTTCAGCAAACCTACTTAACCACTTCCTAGAGCTTTGCAGCTTAGAACTCTTCCAGGGTACTTTTTCCTTTGTGCTGCAAGAATCAACCCTGAGCCATACTCTGTCATCACCAGCACCTAGTATGTTTCTCTCTGTTGGCGGGATTAAACACCTACTGTTTGTTTTCCATCTCCCCCTAAGCTACCTCTGTGAGTACATAAAAGACTTGGTAGTCTAGTGAGAATGGCTGCACAAATGAAAATTTCCCAGAATCTAGAAACAGACTTTTGAGCTGTGAAGAATCACAATTGGTCTTGTCGGGTAGCAGTTCAACCCTGGGAAATTAAGAAAGTCAGCTGGCTGATGTGACACTGTTAGTCTTAAGAATATATATGCACATACTGTTTCTGTCATGAAAAATACCTATTTCATGAAACACACACATTAGAGGTAACAAAAGGCAATGATCCATTCATTCATTACTAGCCAGATATATACCTCCCTCCTGAAGTAAGATACTTCATAAGGTTACCTTTTTCAGAACATTAGTTCTCTTAAGCGCCTAAAACTTTTAAATCAATTTTTAGAAATTTTTTAGACTTTATTACAAATTTGCCTTCATTCTTTAATAGGAACCATACACTGAATATCATTTTGAGATTTTATTAATGATGGGCCATTAGTTACTAATTATACTAAAGTCATACAAATCACTAACTTTTATTGCAGAAAATATGGCATTGTTGTCTTCTAAGATCTCTCAGGACCAAAATGTATCTGCATATTAAAAAGGCACAGAGCTTTTCAGGTAAAGCTTAGAGAATGCCGTGAAATACTCACATCATTAACTTCATCGCATGCATGAAGCAGTTTACTAATGAAAATGTATGTGTGTAAGTCATTGTTTTCAATACTGAGGAAAACAATTGTTGGTATGGTACTTAGAGAGCCCAGGACCTCACACATGCGAGCAAGTATTCTACCACTAAACTATTATCCATAGACCATGAAAATAGTTGAATAAGAGGAAATTCTATTCATTAGCTTCATTTTCTGAGTGAAGGCAAGAATACAAAATCTTATTTCTTATTAGCTGCTGAACACCTCTGCCAGCTAATCTTTAGGCTCGGGGCTTGGGAGCTTCTCTCCTGGAAGTCCAGCCAATTTGTATGCAAATGGCCTCATTACTAAAGAAAGGAGATGTTACATATTGTCTCTTCAGCTTCACTGTGGCCTCCTTGCTTCCCTGTGTAGTGCATGAGCTATCAGAATTGCTTAATGTGCTTGAATGGATGATGATTAGTGTTATTTATGGCTAGAAAAGCATGCTTCTATTTAAGCTGTAAAAAGGATTGTTGAATAGTTACTGTAAATATATGTTAACATAGTAAAGCTTGGAATTTCTTATGTCCCTGGTATATTATCATCTTTATGGAAAAAATTCATTTTGGTTTCTGTAGAGCAATTAGAAAAATGAATTATATTGGAAAAATGAATTATGTTGGTGATTTGAAGAAGTATCTTTGTGTGTTGTCTCTTTGTTCAACAGTGAAATTTTATTCTCAGTGTTCCTATTCTGCATTGTTTACATTCTTAAGGTTTTTAATCATCCATAAGTGTAAAACATGTACATATTATTTTTAGCATCTCAGTTTGAAGAGACAAACAGTTAAACTTGACTTTGATAAATACTTCTAGGTCATTGTCTGTGCGAACAGCAGATTGTAAGCATACGCTTCCTAGTGATGTAGCTTTCTGTCATTGTGTCCTTGGTATTTATTGAACATCCACATACTGGTGGCACACAGATTTGTTTCAATAACTCCTTTAATTGAGCTGTAATTCATTTTAAGGCTTTAATTTGATTTTATAATTGTCAGAATGTAATGTTTAGCAATAAAAGAACAAATAAATGTAAACCAGCATTCTACGTTTATCATCTTCTGTATCATATTTTTTACATTTGACCTTAGCCAAAAGGCTGAGAAGCTATTGTCTTGTCAGTGTCCTTTTTCTTTTTTTCTGTAGAAATGTCCCACTTACATAGAGTAAGATCTTGACTCTAAACGTGACCTTCAATTTCCATATTGGTATATGACAGTTGTATATGACAGTTGTCTCAGAAAAAAATCTGTTAAGTGAGGTGCCTTTGTTTATAATTTTGGAAATGTTTGCTTTAAGGAAAGAGGACTGCCACATCTCCTTAGTGGTGTGTGCGTGTGTCATTCTGTCTGGTGTTAATATTATTATATTAATATATTTACATCGTAGTATTACAAAAGTATGTATGTGGAAGGAGGGTACATGTGAGTGTAGCGGCCAGAGGAAGACATTGGATTTCCCTCTGTATGACTCTTCACCTTATTCCCTGAAGACAAGGTCTCTTAGTCTGGAGCTGAGCTTAGGAGCCAGGGTCTAAGGTCGGATTCTTGTGCTTCCATAGAAACCGCTCTAACCTACAAAGTCCTTGTTAGCATTTTATCTAAGCTTTGCCCCAGTTACCTGGCAACAGCCAAGTGTGCCTGACTCACTACAAAAGAGGCTGCTCAGCTCCCTCCCCTCTCACCTTGTTCTCTTGCCTTCCAGCTTTTCCTCTGTCCTCTCCTCCCTTCCCCCTCTGTCCCTATCCCCTCCCCCATCTCTCCACGTGCTCATTGCTGGTCTGTACTCCTCCCCCTCCGCATTTCTCTGTCTCTACTACCCTCTCAACTCCCCTCCCCATGCCCTGGTGTCTTGAAATCTTACCAGAGTTTTATGTATACACACTGTTAAGTTGAATTTTTATGTTAGGCAGATTTTCAAAATGGCATCTATAATTTGCATTTTTGATTAGAAAAAAAATCAACATTTTAAAATGTGTTAACCTGTCAGTATATTTTGTTTAAACACATCCTTTTCTCGTTTTCATTTTTTAAGTGTGTGTATATATATACACACATATTCAATTAAGTATTGGGGCTCATATGTGCAGATGTGTATGCACATGTGTACTCATGAATATGATGGCCTGAGATTGATGTCAGAAGTCAATCTTGATGGTCCTCTACGTTATTAATTGAGGCAAGGTCTTCCAGTTGAGCTTAGAGCTTGCCAATAGCTAGGTAGCTTCTCAGAGGGTCCCAAGAGCAGGTACCATGTCTACTCAGTGGAGATCCTAAATCCTGCTGCTTGTGTTCTAAGTGCTTTGACCATTAAACAATGTCCCCAAGCCCCTTTTCCTATTCTTCTTGGGAGGGATTAGTTTACTCCTTTTCCTAAACTTCATTTTAGTATAATGCTTATCATTTTTAATTTCATAATAGTATTATATTTATTATATTTATTTTGTAACATATACTTTAATATATTATACATGTGTATAATATAGAACATTATATATGTGTGTTATATATTAATATATATATTACTGTATGCCAGTCTTAGTCTGCTTTGCCTGTGTCTTTTTCACAGTTGAAAGTCTTCCCCATTCCAAGATTTTACTAGTACATTTTATTTTAACAATTTTATGATTTAATTTTTTTTTTAATTTTTAACCATGTATTATATTTTACTGTTTGTGCTATTGGGGACCTGTTCAGAAAGTCTATGCCTTTATCCGATGCATGGTATCAGGTCTCATGTTGAGATCCTTGATCCATTTGGAGTTGAATTTTTTTGTAGGGTGAAAGATAAAGATCCAGTTTCATTCTTGTACATGTAGTGATCCAGTTTAACCAGCACCATTTGGTGAAGATGCTGTCTTTTCTCCAGTATGTACTTTTAGCTTTTTGGTTAACGATTGGATGGCTATCATAGTGTGGGCTTATGTGTAGATCTTCAGTTCTGTTTATTCATCAGTTTATCTGATTTCAAAGAAAGGGTGCAAGAACACAGCAGTATAAAGGGTCAAAGTGAAATAGTGAAACCGGAAGGGTTAAAAGGAGGGGAGCCTGAGAGGGCAAAGTAGAGAAGGGAACATGGGAAAGGTAGAAAACATAAAGGCATTTTGAAGAAGTCATATGGGAATCTAGACACTTCCTAAAATATATACATACACATCTATAGAAACAGTTGCAGTCAGTTACACTATAATGGGACAGAGTGCCCCTACTATACACCACAGGCTAACAGATAAAAAGTTCAATGCCATAACGGATTACCACTTTTGGAGTGGTTTGCCAGTGAGGTCCCATAGGCACCTCTCCCAAAATTACATGCTATTGCCAACACTTGATTGCACCCCAGAACTTGAAAATAAGACCCTGTTACTGAAGATACTGAATACTTGAATCATGGTACATGAGAAAATCAAGCTGGTATGTACCTGGAAGTTTCATTTCCCACAGACTGGGAGAAAAAATAAGTATCCATCTTACCTAGCTGTGAACCCTGTTTACAAGGAATCGGTTTCCCAGACACAAAGTTGCATGTGTGACTTCACAACAGTTGTGACAACATAGAGATGACCTACTCAGGCTCAAGCCAGGCAAAATCCCAGCGTGGAAAGGGGAGGTAGGCACAAAGTCCCATCCCCCAGCTAAGGACTTATTGGCAGTTGCTATCATTTTAGAGAAGAGAGTCAGTTTTCCTTAAGGATGTGGCCCTGGTAGGCCATCTACACTCCAGTAGAACGCCACATCCTATTACTGACGATACTGAATACTTAAATCATGAGAAATCATGAGAAACATGAGAAATGAAGGTGGGACACAGTGTATATGGGAAGCACAAATTGTACTCTCTATATTTGAAAGAGAAAACACAAAATTGGGTGGTTAGAAAATAGGGGTGGGTTAGAAGGGATGGAGAGAGTCAATATGATCAGAATGCATTGTATGAAATGTGCAGAGAACTAATAAATATGAAAAAAGTGTGTCATCCATAAAATGTATAAAGTTAAGTTTTCTGGAGAGAATAAATATTAGTAATGTCTTACCTCTCATTTGGAGAAAGTATTTCTTATTTGCATAGATGGCAACTATTTTGTTTTTTGATTCAGTAATATAATAAAATGATTTTATATATATATATTTTTTTGACTGAATAGAGTACTTATCTTTATTTTTTATAAGAATAGTGTTCCTGGGCTGGAGAGATGACTCAGCGGGTAAGAGCACTCACTGCTCTTCTGAAGGTCCTGAGTTCAAATCCCAGCAACCACATGGTGGCTCACAACCATCCATAAGATCTAATGCCTTCTTCTGGTGTGTCTGAAGACAGCTGCAATGTACTTATTCATAATAATAAATCTTTAGACCGGAGCGAGCAGAGGTCCTGAATTCAAATTCCCAGCAACCAAATGATTGCTCACAACCATCAGTAGAGAGAGCTACAGTGTACTCATATAAATAAAATAAATAAATAAATCTTTATTTTTAGAAAAACGATAGTGTTCCTTAAACTGTATAGTTTAACAGTCTTGAGATTCTTCATAGCATGCACAGTGGTTGAAAAGTATTTCTTCCGTTAGCTTTTAATGGAAATAATTTTTCTTATATCTTAAACCTTAATACCTCTATTTGTGAACAGTTTAATATTAGCCTTTAAAAATTACTAATTCATTTTTAGCTGGATGTGGTGGTACATGCCTTTAACCCTAGCACACCTGTGGCAGAGGTCAAGGCTAGCTTGTTCTACACGGTAAGACCATGTGTAAAAATTTTTTAATTCATTTTTAGGGGCCGAGAAAGATTGCTCAATAGTTAAGAGCCAATGATACCCTTCCAGAGGACCCAAGTTTCATTGGGAGAATCTATGTTAGATGATTCACAACCACCTCTTACTCCCACTCAGAGGGGTCCAACACACTCCTCTGGTCCCTGTGGGCATCTGCACACACACACACACATACACACACACACAAATGAATCTTAAAAAAAAAATCCTTGGAAAGGATATCCTGATTTCAAAGCACTTTTTTACCAGTTTTAAGTAATGGTTAAATATAAAACTTGTTCAAATACATGGATTAATTTTCTCATCATTTAAATGATGAAAATCAAGTTGGGCAGTGGTGGCTACATGCCTTGAATCCCAGCATTCAGGGGGCAGAGGCAGGCAGATCTCGGTGAGTTTGAGGCCAACTTGGGTTACTAGTTCTACGACAGCAAGGGGTACACATTAAAAACCGTCTTGAAAACCCAAAAAGGGGGTGGAGGGTAACTCAGCACCCTTGCCTGCTGAGCCGTCTTGCCAACCTTAACTTGCCAGGTTAATTTATAGGCCTTAGGAACAGAGAAGGTAACATCTTTTCTTTCAGTTAACTGTCATGTCTGAAGCTCACTCTTAAATGATTCCCAAGCAAAGTCAATAAAGTCATTCTAACAAAACACTGAAGTTTGAACTTCAGTTGGAAGGTTGAGGTCATGCCTTTATACTTTTTCTGAAATTTTTAAAATATTTTCACACAAAAATGATTTTTGGGGGCTGGCAGGATGGCTCAGCGGTTGAGAACACTGACTGCTCTTCCGAAGGTCCTGGGTTCGGATCCCGGCAACTACATGGTAGCTCACAACCACCCGTGAGGAGATCTGATGCCCTCTTCTGGTGTGTCTGAAGACAATTACAGTGTAGTTATGTATAGTAATGAATAAACTTAAAAAAAATTATTTTTGACAAAGAACCAACTGTGATGGTCACAGTAGCTCACATCTGTGACTTTAGCTTTTGAGAAGCTGAAGCAGGAGGGGCATCTAAAATTCAAGGCTACCCTGGCTACAGAGGGAGATCCTGTCTGTCTCAAAACACTAAATTAATTTATAAACAGCTTCTTAAAACTATACTAACAATTATCTGTTTGGTGTTTTTTAGTTTTTACTTCTGTTCCCAGCATCAACATTTTTTCTTTTTTTCCACGTACATGTGTTCCGTGTGTGAATTACATGGCCCATGCATAGTCGGGGTCTAGAGGCCTATATTGACTTTCCTGTTCAATCATTTTCTTCATTATTTCCTTTAAATAAGGTGTCTCCCCAAATCTGGAACTAGATTGAAGGTCAGAAAGCCCTAGCATCTTCTGGTCTCCACCCCAGTTGGCTTTGGGGTTACAGGCCATGTAGCACCTGGCTTTTTATGTGAGTGCTAGCATGTTGTGTTTGGTTGGTTGGTTTTTTGGCTTTTCAAGGTTTTTCTGTGTAGCCCTGGCTGTCCTGGAACTCACTCTGTAGACCAGGCTGGCCTCCAACTCAGAGATCAACCTGCCTCTGCCTCTGCCTCTGCGTGCTGGGATTAAAGGTGTGCCGCCACACCCAGCTCAAGTGCTAGGGTTTTAACTTGGGTTCTCATGCTTGTCAGCAAGTGCTTTGGAGAATAGTACATAATTCCTATTGAATTGGATTATAGTTCATATTGGATTGGCATACAATTTTAATTTGGAATGGTTTGTAATTCTAAATATTAAGGTATAAAAAAGAGTAAGTAAAATGACATATTTTGAGTCCAAATGTTAGCTCTGTCATCCACGAGCATTCAAAACTTGAAGACTTTCTAGTTCCAGAAATCAGTAGGAGAACATTCAGGGAACTAGCTGTACAGATAGATGGTTGTGAGCCTTCATGTGGTTGTTGGAAATTGAATTTTTAGGACCTCGACTCGCTCCAGCAACCCTGCTCGCTCTGGTTGGCCCCGGTTGGCCCCGCTTCGCTCAGTCCCTGTTCCCTCTGTCCCAAAGTTTTATTTATTATTATACATAAGTACACTGTAACTGTCTTCAAATACAGATCTCATTCCGGGTGGTTGTGAGCCACCAGGTTGTGAGCCACCATGTGGTTGCTGAGAATTGAACGCAGGACCTTCGGAAGATCAGTCAGTGCTCTTACCCACTGAGCCATCTCTCCAGCCCGAACTTCTAGCACTCTTGTAATATTAGATTGGAGTTTTTGTTTGGTTGTGTTTTAGTTTGGTTTGGTTCTGTTTTACTTGGAGACTATCTCTTACATAGCCCAGCTTGTCTAGACTTAAGGTAGTCCTTCTGCCTCAGCCTCCCAGCTGCTGGGATTACAGGTATGTGCCATCAACAACCATTCCCATTTACAGTTACTTTTTAAGCTGTGAAACAGTCTTGCAAAATATGAATCAGCACACGGAAAAACCAGTCTTTCCCCCTCTTTTCTACAGTATATGCTTTCTGTGGCAAAAATGTAAAATCACAACTAGTCTATCTCTTTCCCTGCAATCCTGCAGGTAGGACTAGCCACGTAACCCATCTTGGCAAATGAGCTTCCGGGCAGCATTCTCCGTAGAGACTTCTAAAAGACATTTCTGTCTTGATTAAGTAAAACCTATTCCAGGCAGGGCTGGGGAGATGGCTCAGCAGGTAAAGTGCTTGCAGTGCAAGCATGAAAACCAGAGCTTGCATCTCCAGCATACAAGAATAGCTGGGAGTATGCAGTACAATTCACCACTAATCCCTGTACCCTACGGATGATAGAAAGAAGATACAGGGCAATCCCTGGAATCTTTGACCAGATAGTCTGGTGTCTGTAGTAACTAACAACTGTTTCTAACAATACAGTGTTGTCATCTAACCTCTACATTTGTACTGTGTCACATGTGTGTCTCTGCTCACACACATGAATGGATGTGTGCATGCATACACAGGAAGGAGGGGGGAGGGAGAGGTGAGAGAGAGAGAGGTGTCCAGGGAGTTGTGCAAAAGCAAACACTGTATCAATTGAGCCATGCCCAGCTCCTTTTCCTGGGAGGCATATTGCATCATTCAGGCAATCGACAAAAGCAATTGTTTAAGATGGCAACATGCAGAAATACAAAGAACCTGGGTGGCTGGTAACACTCTTTAGACTAAGACTATGGACTCCTAGTCTTTTCAGGTCGGACAACCAAACCTCATGTTGAATGTGCTGCTATTTCTGTCCTAATTGAACTAGAATGAAAGAGGAAGAGGTTTCATACTACCTTCTTACTGCTTTCCCTCAGATGTTTTTAAGCATAAGCATATAAGAAAATCCTGTAGTGAAAGGAATATGCTAAGTTAGATGTCACTCACCTTGCAGGGTTTCTCAAGTGTGGCAGAGTCAAAGAATTGTTGTCATGGTAGGAGGAAAGACATGGTCCAAGAGTGAAACTATAGAGTCTACAGAAATGGTTCAGTGGGGTTTATCACTTGTACTTGCAGAGGACCCACATCCAACTCCCATCACCCACATGGAGTCTCAAAACCATCCCTAACTCCAGTTCCAGAGAATCTGACACACTCTCCTGTCCTCCATGGGCACCAATCATGCACATGGTAAGCATATACACATGTAAGCAAAACAGTCATACACATGAATCATTCAAAAGGTGAAAATAGACAGATTAAGAATTATGTTGGGAGCAGGGTGTGATAGCACATGCCTTCAATCCTATCCCTCAGGAGGCAGAGGCAAGTGGATCTCTGTTTGAGCTAACCTGGTCTATACTGAGTTCTAGGCCAGCCAGAGTTACATAATGAGATCCTGTCTTAAAGAAAAGAACAGTAAAATTTTTTTTTGTCAAAACTTATTGCTAAAATTATTAGAAATAGTTTCCCCAAAATATATGGTGAAAAACAGAACCCATTACCCTTCCCCCAAACAAACCATAAATAGCTAAAGTTTTGCTCTAATTCTCACTGTTTTCCTGTGTTAAGAGTCATAAAGAAATGATCTGGAACTGGTTGGTGGTGGTGCACGCCTTTAATCCCAGCACTTGGGAGTCAGAGGCAGGCGGATTTCTGAATTTGAGGCCAGCCTGGTCTACAGAGTGAGTTCCAGGACAGCCAGGGCTACACAGAGAAACCCTGTCTCAAAAAAAAAAAAAAAAATGATCTAGGACTGGTGAGATGGCTCAGAGGGTAAGAGCACTGACTGCTCTTCTGAAGGTCCAAATCCCAGCAACCACATGGTGGCTCACAACCACCACCACAACCATGAGATCTGATACCGTCTTCTGGTGTGTCTGAAGACAGCTACAGTGTACTTACATATAACAATAAGTAAATCTTTGGTCTGAAGCGAGCAGGGCTGGAGTGAGTGAGCAGAGGTTCTAAGTTCAATTCCCAGCAACCACATGATGGTTCACAACCATCTGTACAGCTACACCGTACTCGTATACATAAAATAAATAAATCTTTAAAAGCAAAAGAAAAGAAAGAAATGATCTGCCCTATCTTGTTCGGTTGTACAGCAAACACTTCTGAGCCATTTCTATAACATCCCCTGCCCCTTTTGAGATGTTCTAAACACAAGGCCAGTGGGATGGCTCAGTGGATGAAAGTCCTTGACAGCACTTACAAACTCAATTCTGAAGAATGGATGGGTCACCCAATATCTTTGGATCTTCAATCAGAAAATTCTTGTGTCACATTTTGAAACTAGCTTAATTAATGTGTTGATGATTTCCTCTTAATATCCCATTTTGTTATGAGAGCATCATCCTTAATTTTTATGCTAGGCATGAAAGGGATTGTATAAGTCAGGATTCTCTAGTGTCACAAAACTTATTGATAGTCTCTATATAGTCAGGGAATTTGGCATGATGACTTACCATCTGTAGTCCAACTCTCCAACAATGGGCAGCTGTGAATGAGAAGTCCAAGAATCTAGTAGTTGCTCAGTCCCATGAGGCTAGTTGTTTCAGCTGGTCTTCTGTAGAAGTCAGTTCCAACAGATGTGTTGTCAAGTAAATGCAAGCCGTCAAAGAGCGAATCTTCCTTCTTCCAATGCCCCTATGTAGGCCTCCAGCAGAAGGTGTGGCCCAGATTGAAGGTGTGTATCACCATGCCTGGATCTTGGATTTGTTTTGTCCCAGGTTGACCTTGAACTCAGAGATTTTACCTTAGTCTCCTGGGATTAAAGGCATGTACTACCTTGCCTGAGCCTAAACTTTTCATAACCACTATGCCTCAAGATCTCCATGCAAAGATCCAGTATCCCCCAGCCTCAAGATCTGGGTTGCAGATGAGCCCTCCAATTCTGGATTGTAGTTCATTCCAGATAGAGTCAAGTTGACAACCAGGAATAGCTATTACAGTCCCCACTTGGAGGAACTGTTTTGGAAGGGTTAGAAGATGTGGCTTTTTTGGAGGAGTGTGTCACTGAGGGTGGGTTTGAGATTTCAAATGCCCATGACATTCCCAGTTAGCTCTCTCTGCCTCCAACTTGCAGATCAGATGTAAACTCTCAGCTAGTGCTTCCAGAATCATGTCTGCCTGCTTGCGTCCTTACTTCCTGCCATTATGGTCATGGACTCACCCTCTAAAACTGTAAGCAAGACCCCATTTAAGTGCTTTTGTTTATATGTCACCTTGGTGTCTCTTCACAGAAGTAGAAAAGTAAGTAAAACAAAACATGTTGTCAGCCATTTGTTACACACTGTGCTGGGATGTGAACACCAGTCCTCAGGATTTTGCAGCAAGAACCTCTGAGCCATTCCTCTAACATCCCCAGCCCCTTGTGCAGTAGCCAGGGAGGTGGCTCAGTGGATAAAGGTGTGTGTGGTTAACCCTGACAACCTGTCAGATCCCTTGGACTTGGAGTTCCTGGTGGCTATAAGGTGCCAGACAGTGGTGCCGGGGACCAAACTCTAGTCCTCTGCAAGAGCAAGTACTCTTAACTGCTGAGCCATTTCTATGACCCAAGCCTGATATACTATTTGTTCTATATAAGAAATCCCTTCTTTTGATGTTATTATTTATATTATTTTTAATGCAGAGATGGAACTTAGATAAAGCTTCCTTTTCTGCTGCCCCTTCTCAGAAATTATGTTGTATCTACTGTTTTAAGGTGAACTTTAACTTTACGAAAATTGGCAAAAGTCCTTCTCCAAAACCCAAGCTGTAGATGGGAATTCAGTATAAATTATATAACTAAAGGAAAGTCTCTTTTTTTTTAAAGATTTATTTATTTATTATATGTAAGTACACTGTAGCTGTCTTCAGACACTCCAGAAGAGGACGCCAGATCTTGTTACAGATGGTTGTGAGCCACCATGTGGTTGCTGGGATTTGAACTCTGGACCTTCGAAAGAGCAGTCGGGTGCTCTTACCCACTGAGCCATCTCACCAGCCCGGAAGGTCTCTTTATAAACTTGGATTTCAACAGCTAAAGAGATGGCTCTGTGGGTAAAGTGCTTGCTGCACTCTAGGGAATGAATGAATGAATTCCTGAGTAAGTGTGTGTGTTGACAGAGCCCCCAGAGCTTCAGATCTATGAAAGAATGATAGTTTTCCTCTGGTCTAAGTACGAATGTTGATAGTGTGAACCGAAAATGTACATCATAGCATTCTCTCCATGAATATTTACAACCTGAATACTGCTCCCCTACAGAGACTGCTCCTGCCTAGATTACCTTGTTTATCTCTATGTAATAACTCAGGCCTTCTTGTCCAAGTGTATATAATAACCCTCCTTTCTGTCGAGCTGAATATACTGAATATGCTGAAGTTCTGGGGTGCTTCAGTTCCTTAAGGCAAGAGCTCAGACTACCTGATCTTACTTTTATGACTGAATGTCTGTGTAGCTCTCCCATTTTCTTAAGTCCCTGGCTCCCATCCTAGTCAGATCCAAGTCCCTGAACATAACAGTGTATAAACTCTAGGACCTGAGTATGGATCCTCACCACCCACACAAAAACAAGGCATGATGGTAGCAAGTGTCTGTAACCCTAAAACTGCAGTTGTAGAAGAGATAGAGACAAGCAGATCCCCAGAGTTCACTGGCCAGCCAGGGCAATGGATCAGGATGCTCCAAGCTCAGTGAGAGACCCTGTCTTGAAAAATAAGGTGGTGAGCCACCAAACACCTGATGTCAATGTTTGGCCACTCCAAACATTTGGTCCTAAGTACATGGACCCACACGTACACACACTCATACATACACTACACACACACACACACACACACACACACAACTTATACCTCAGTGTTTTCCTATTCATAGAGTAGACATATCACTTATTTGTAAAAATAATATGAAAGCACTTCATGGAAAAAAATAAAGTCACCAACTAGACATAAGAATGTTGGCAAACGAGCCGGGCATGTTGGCGCATGCCTTTAATCTCAGCACTTGGGAGGCAGAGGCAGGGGGATTTCTGAGTTCGAGGCCAGCCTGGTCTACATAGTGAGTTTCAGGATAGCCAGGGCTACACAGAGAAACCCTGTCTCGAAAAACCAAAAAAAAAAAAAAAAAAGAATGTTGACAAAGAACACCAAGATAGCCCAGAGTGGTGGCACACACACACCTTTAGTCCCAGAGCTCAGGAGGCAAAGTCAGGTGAATCTCTTGAGTTCAAGGCCAGCCTGATCTACAGAGTAGTTCTAGGATGGCCAGGGCTACACAGAGAAACCCATCTCAAAAAAAAAAAAAAAGAAAGAAAGAAAGAAAAAGAAAGAAAGAAAGAAAGAAAAGAAAGAGAAAAGAAAAAAGAAAAAAAGAAAAAAGGGAGCAAACAAAAGAACACCAAGTTCCTGTTACCCTGCCTGAAATTTAAATTTTTTGTTTGTTTGTTTGTTTTTCTTTCTTTTTTTTTGTTTTTTTTTTGTTTGTTTGTTTTTTTGGTTTTTCGACACAGGGTTTCTCTCTGTAGACCTGGCTGTCCTGGAACTCACTTTGTAGACCAGGCTGGCCTCGAACTCAGAAATCTGCCTGCTTCTACCTCCCAAGTGCTTGGATTAAAGGCTTGCATGACCACCGCCCAGCTTTAAATGTTTTTTGAGTTGATAATCATTTATGCCTTTGACAATCTGATCTGGATCACAGAGAAGACATTCTGAGGAAATGTTTCCATTATCTTAGCCTGTAATTTGTCAAGGTAAACTATGACACATGGAACTGGAAAGGTAACTTCTTCACAGTTTTGAGAGCACTTCCTGATCTTTGGGAGGACTCAAGTTTGGTTCCCAGCAACCATATCATGTGCCTCACAGTGACAGATCCAGTGGCCACTTTTGACGTCCAAGAGCAACCATACAGAGACACAGAGAACATACATGTAAATAAAAGCAAAATAATTTAAATGACACATTACAATGTGGACTGACATTACTAACTGACGTGTAATTGGAAAACAATTTATCAATAGTTGTCAACCTAAAAAAAATCCCCATGCTTATTGAATGTAATTCTTTTGTGATAATGTATGCTAAAATAATTATGCTAAATTTAAGTAAAATTTTTATGAAGTGAGTAACTGGAAACCATCTGTCCAACTACCAAAATAGTAAGTAGTATGAAAGACTAAGTTGGTTAATTTAAACTAGCATTATGCTGGGCGTGGTGGCGCACGCCTTTAATCCCAGCACTTGGGAGGCAGAGGCAGGAGGATTTCTGAGTTCCAGGACAGCCTGGTCTACAGAGTGAGTTCCAGGACAGCCAGGGCTATACAGAGAAACCCTGTCTTGAGAAAAGAAAGAAAGAAAGAAAGAAAGAAAGAAAGAAAGAAAGAAAGAAAGAAAGAAAGAAAGAGAGAGAGAGAGAGAGAAAGAGAGAGAAAGAGAGAGAAAGAGAGAGAGAAAAGAAAAGAAAAGAAAAAAGAGAAGAGAAGAAAATAAAAGAAAAAAAGAACCCCCCCAAACCCAAAAACAAATAAACTACCATTATATTTACATAAAGACACTCTTATTAGATAACATATGCAGAAGTACTTTGAGTAAAAAGTACAAAAAAAGAGGGAGGTGGCTCAGTGATTCGAGTGCTTTGCTTGAGGCACGAGCATAAGGACCTGAGTTTAGATCCTCAGTACCCGTGTAAAACTACCATGCATGTTAATACAATTCTGTGAACCCAGCACTAGGCAGATTTTGGAGGCTCACTGGCCAGCCAAGCTAGGGATAGAAGTGAGTTCTGGCTGCACTCAGACATCCTGTATCAAAAAGATAGGTGGATACACCTTGGATGTAGGACACAGGGAAATCAAGGTAAAAGATTCCTGCCTAAAGGCTAACATTCACAGCACCGGAAGATGCTATGCAGTCTTCTGGAGAAAAAGTCATTAGCAGCCTTTCCCAGCTGTATACCCTGAGTATAGTATGACCTGGCAGGCAGGAGATGCCCACTAGTGTAATATAGCATGAATATTCGATGGCAAGAATATTTATGGTTCTCTAGAGTAACAAAACATATAGTATTAATCTCTAGGCATCAGCATTAGTGTCTGGGTTTGGTGTCTGCAGATGGGATGTATCCCTATGTAGGGGCAGTCTCTGAATGGCCTTTCCTTCAGTCTCTGCTCCACTCTTTGTCCCTGCATCTCCTTGCTGACAAGAGCCTGGTATACCTGTTCCCTAAGAGGCCTGCCAGTGCCTGACCAATACAGATGCAGATGCTCACAGCCATCCATTGGACTGAGCACAGGAACCCCAGTGGAAGAGTTAGGAGAAGGACCGAAGGAACTGAAGGGGATTGCAACCTATAGGAAGAAGAACAGTATCAACCAACCAGACCCCTCAGAGCTCCCAGGGACTAAACCACCAAAGAGTACACATGGAGGGACCCATGGCTCCAGCTGCATATGTAGCAAAAAAAGTTGCCTTATTTGGCATCAATGGGAGGGGAGGCCCTTGGTCCTGTGGAGGCTTGGTGCTCCAGTGTAGGGGGATGCTAGGGCAGTGAGGTGGGAGTGGGTGGGTACACGGGGGAACACTCTCATAGAGGCAGGGGGAGTGGGGATGGGATGGGGGTTGAAATGTAAATAAAATAACCAATAAAAAGGACTAATCTCTCTCTATAGAAAGGGATTTTAGTATAATGAGAAGTACTACATCACTTGGGATGAGCTTTGAGAACTCATTCATATCCTGGTCCTGTTTCCTGTTCATTCTCACTCTCTGCTTCCTTCTTGTGATCTTAGATGTGACACTGTTTCCTGCTCCTATCACTATGTCTGTTTTGTTTCCCTGTCATGATGGATTTTATCCCATTGGAATCATAAACTGAAATAAACTTTCTTTCTTAAATTGCCTTTGGTTATGGTGTTCTTATCCCAGCAATGCAAAAGTAATTAATATAATATGTAAATATCAATTTGAAAGGGTTTTCTCCTTCAAAGGGGTTGACTATCTCTGCATAATGGAATCATAGGAAGATTTTAGATTCATTTTGACTTTGCTTATTTATATTTTTAAATATTTTAAGAAAGTGAGTTACTTGTGACTTGAAACAAAAAATATGGGAGCTGGAGAAATGGCTCAGCTGTTAAGAGCACTGACTGCTCATCCAGAGGTTCTGAGTTCAGTTCCCAGCAAGCACATGATGGCTCACATCCATCTGTAATGGGATCCAATGCCCTCTTCTGGTGTGTGTCTGAAGACAGCTACAGTGTACTCAGATAAATGAATTTAAAAAAAAATTTAAAAAAAAACACAAAATACTTCAAGATGTGGGGGCTGGAGAGATAGCTCAGTGGTTAAGAGCACTGGCTGCTCTTCCAGAGGTCCTGAGTTCAATTCCCAGCAACCACATGGTGGCTCACAACCATCTGTAATGGGATCCGATGCCCTCTTCTGGTGTGTCTGAAGACAACTACAGTGTACTCAGATAAATAAAATGAATAAATCTTTAAAAAAAATACTTCAAAATGTTTCCAGTGCCCCAATGGATCCAATTTTCTTTTCTCTTTTTTTTTTAAAGATTTATTTATTTTTATTATATGTAAGTACACTGCAGCTGTCAGACACTCCAGAAGACACGCCAGATCTCGTTATGGATGGTTGTGAGCCACCATGTGGTTGCTGGGATTTGAACCTCGGACCTTCCGAAGACCAGTCCGGTGCTCTTACCCACTGAGCCATCTCACCAGCCCCGGATCCAATTTTCTTATGTTTTACTTCCTTCATGTTCCTAGTTGTGTTTCCTTCTTTTTTTTTTTTTTTTTTTTTTTTGGTTTTTCGAGACAGGGTTTCTCTGTGTAGCCCGGGCTGTCCTGGAACTCACTTTGTAGACCAGGCTGGCCTCGAACTCAGAAATCCGCCTGCCTCTGCCTCCCGAGTGCTGGGATTAAAGGCGTGCGCCACCATGCCGGGCTGTGTTTCCTTCTTTTACTTTAAAAGGAGAATGAGATTCCACCTCACACCAGTCAGAATGGCTACGATCAAAAATTCAGGTGACACCAGATGCTGGTGAGGATGTGGAGAAAGAGGAACACTCCTCCATTGTTGGTGGGGTTGCAAGCTTGTACAACCACTCTGGAAATCAGTCTGGCGGTTCCTCAGAAAATTGGACATAGTACTACCGGAGGATCCAGCAATACCTCTCCTGGGCATATATCCAGAAGATGTCCCAACCGGTAAGAAGGACACATGCTCCACTATGTTCATAGCATCCTTATTTATAATAGCCAGAAGCTGGAAAGAACCCAGATGCCCCTCAACAGAGGAATGGATACAGAAATTATGGTACATTTACACAATGGAGTACTATGCAGCTATTAAAAACAATGAATTTATGAAATTCCTAGGCAAATGGATGGAACTAGAAAATATCACCCTGAGTGAGGTAACCCAGTCATAAAAAAAAAAAAAACACACATTGTATGTACTCATTTATTAGTGGAAAAAGAAGCTCAGAATACCCATGATACAACTCACAGACCATATGAAACCCAAGAAAAAGGAAGACCGCACCCAAGTGTGGATGCTACAGTCCTACTCAGAAGGATGAAGAGAATAATCTAGGGAGGTAGAGGGAGAGAGGGATCTGGGAGAGAGAGGAGGGGGAGGGGAAAGGTGGTCTGGTTCAGATACAAGAGGAGATAGAAGTACAGAGGGTCAGGAATTTGAAAGGAGAGTAGCAGTGGGGGATGGGGAACTGGGGGTAGCCGCTAGAAAGTCCCAGATGCTGGGACCAAGAGGTTCCCAGGACCCAACAGGGATGACATCAGCTGAAATACCCCCACAAAGGAGAGGAAGAACCTGTAGAGACCATATCCAGAGGTTAGGCATGGCCCCCTGTTTGAGGGATGGGACCACCCATCCATCTCAAAGATAATAATCCAGAATTGCTCCTGTCTAAAGGAAATGCAGAGACAAAGAGTGGAGCAGAGACTGAAGGAAAGGCCATCCAGAGACTGCCCCACCTGGGGATCCACCCATATACAGTCACCAAACCCAGACACTATTGTTGAGGCCAAGAAGTGCTTGCTGACAGGAGCCTGATACAGCTGTCTCCTGAGAGGCTCTGCCAGAGCCTGACAATTACAGAGGCGGATGCCTGCAGCCAACCATCAGACTACAACCAATGGAGGAGTTACAGAAAGTACCCAAGGAGCTGAATGGGTTTGCAGCCCTATAGGAAGAACAACAATATTAACTAACCAGACCCCCCCCCCCCGCCCCAAAGCTCCCAGGGACTAAACCACCAACCAAAGAGTACACATGGAGGGACCCATGGCTCCAACTGGATATGTAGCAGAGGGTGGCCTTATCTGGCATCAATGGGAGGGGAGCCCATTGGTCCTATGGAGGCTCATTACCTCAGTGTAGGGGAATGCTAGGGCGCTGAGGCGGGGGGGGGGGTGCAGTGGGGGTGGGCAGGGGGGAGTACCCTCATAGTGGGAGGGAGAGGGGATAGGGGGTTTGTGGAGGGGAAACTGGGAAGGTATAACATTTGTTTTTGTTTTTTGTTTTGGGTTGGTTTTTTTGGTTGTTTTTGAGACAGGGTTTCTCTGTGTAGCCCTCGCTGTCCTGGAACTCACTCTGTAGACCAAGCTGGCCTGGAACTCTGAAATCTGCCTGCCTTTGCCTCCCAAGTGCTGGGATTAAAGGTGTGTGCCACCACTGCCTTGCAGGGGACAATATTTGAAATATAAATAAAATAACCAATAAAAAAAAAAAACAGAGCAAGAATGAGCTATTAAGAGAAAGCACCATCCAGCTGGTTTTCTCCCAGCACTGGAGAGGCAGAGGCAGAGGCAGGTCAGGCTGTGTTCTTTGAGTTCCAGGCCAGCCAAAGCTACATAGCAAGACCCTGTTTTAAGAGAGGGTGGAGGGAGGAAAGAGACGTGGGGAGGGGAGAGAGGGAGAGGCGGACAGACAGAGACAAAGAGAGAGACAGAAATAAACACAGTGACAGAGAGACACAAAGACAGACAGAAACAGAGAGTACCTCCTCATTTCAGTCACTTTATTCCTTTCAAACACCTGTCCTATATAGGCTAGACCAGACTGTGCTGCCACAATAGACAAGCCCAAACAACAAAGATGGATTTCTCTCTTGTATCCTTTGTCTGTCATAGAGTTCAGCTTTGAGCCCTGCCCGCCATAGTGATCTAGAAACTGAGTCTGTAGCTCAGCCACGATGCCAGACTTTGCCATCTGCCACACTAAACCCAGGAAAGCTGATAGCATCAATTAAATGCTCCCACCCAAAAATATACACTTATACTATGGCCACAATTAGTTACAGCATCAATATCAGGGAGCCAGAATGTGAGCAGAACACATTATATTTGTTGAATGACAACAAATGACATTCAGAATGCAGTAAGCGGCCGGGCGTGGTGGCGCACGCCTTTAATCCCAGCACTTGGGAGGCAGAGGCAGGCGGATTTCTGAGTTCGAGGCCAGCCTGGTCTACAAAGTGAGTTCCAGGACAGCCAGGGCTATACAGAGAAACCCTGTCTCGAAAAACCAAAAAAAAAAAAAAAAAAAAAAAAAAAAACAGAATGCAGTAAGCAAATATTGGAAGAACTATAAGTACCAAACCTAAAATCACAGTGCCCATATTCCTGGCACTTACTAGTCCAGTGTGTGGCCAGTTTTAATTGTGTAGATGCAAAGATTGTAGAAAACATATGGATGTGTCCAATGGAGATCAGGAGTCACAAACACACAAGAACTTGGATTTTTGTGGAATCAGAATCTAGCAATGCCTTTGCTGAGGCAGAAAGAGAATGGAGACACTTACACACACAGTGGACTGCACTTCTAATTTCCTCTGGCTGCACTCAGCTGCCTGAAGAAAATATAGCTTGCTTTCCCCTTTCCTTCTGTTCTGATTTTCTTATCGGCTTCTGCCCTCTATAGAGAAGAAGGAAGGAAATCCTTAATAACATAGAGTCCAATTTATTAACCTCAGTTGGATTCATGATTTAAAACCTCTTCATAGGTATATAGTGTAATTGGATGGCTTAGTTAAGTGCTCAACTCTAGGAGGAGTTCCATCAGGTAGGCCATAAAGGGGATTGGCTTCTATGACCTGGTAGCAAACTACACATGCTATTCTCCCTTCTTTCACACAAAAGAGCAGGATCCAGACATCCCCTCCTCCAGTCTTATGCTTCCTCAGCAATGCATTGCCCAAACTTGGAGCAAACCTTTGCAACTTTGTGTGTTTTTCTTTTTCCCACCCCTTATCTCCCCCACTTCACTCCCTATCACTAGATAGGAGAGAAACATGGAGGGAGGGAGGGAGTGAGGGAGGGAGGGAGGGAGGGAGGGAGGGAGGGAGGGAGGAAGGGAGGGAGGGGTGAGAGAGAAAGAGAGGGAGATCCCTGAATCTAATTTCTTTCCTTTTGTTTCTTCTTTGAGCATGACTACAAAAAAAAAAAATACAAAAAACAAAAAACAACAACAACAAAAAAATAACTACCACCACCCCAAAACCAACAACAACTCCTATTGGGGCCCTAGCATTTATGTACCCTCTGAAAAGTTCCCAGAATTTCTAATGCCACACACTCACAGAAACTATCTGTAGTTGGCAAAAACATGCCTCTGCAAGAGCACGAGACAAATCATAGTCAGCTGCTGCAGACAGTCCAAAGCAGGCCCATAGTTCCACACCTGGGATTAAAATGTAAATATTCTTCAGATGTTTCTGTATTTAAAAAAAAAAAAAACAAAAACAAAATCCCAAAATTTGTCACTACACATACTTCTTGCCATAGGATTTCAATGTGGAGCAGGGAGAATTGGGGCATTTGGAGTTTGGGACCTGTCTCCCAGACTGCAGTCTCTTTCTCTACAACTTTATGTCCCACAGCCCCCATTTCACCCCCTATTACTAGACTGGAGAGAAAGGGGGTAAGGAGTGTTTTTATCTACTTTACAATGGGGGGGCACCTCCTTTCTAACCTACCCACAAGACCTGCATACTACAAAGAAAACATTTAATCTAGAAATGCTTTAATTGAAAAAGGCTGGGGTTTATGTACAGCATCATGCTGAAAAGACATCAAGAAAATCAGCTTTGAATTTCAAAACCAGTGATTAAACTGTGTTTGAGGCAGCAGCTGTCTGTTCTTTATTTCCTGGGACAGTAAATTTGATGAAACTATCAGAATACTTCCAGAAAATGGGTCGGGAAATCTCATCTTATGCATTGGTTAAATTTTATTTGTTTATTTATTGGCCACCACCGTTCAGCCCTATTTTCATTTTTTATGTTTATAAGGTTTTTTTATTTTTTGCCTGAATATATGTCTTGTACTATGTGTGTGCCCGGTGTCCATGGATGCCAAAAGAGGCATCAGATTCCTTGGAACTGTAGTTACATATGGTTGTAGCAGCTATGTGGGTGCTGGTGACTGAACTTTTCTGGAAGAGCAACTCCTAGCTGCTGAGCCATCTCGTCAGCTCACATTGATTAAATTCGTACAGATGAGTTCCATAAAGAAGTGAAATGAGATTAACTCAAATCAAATTGCTTAGGAGATTTTGGTATATCTTGTATAATCAGTTTCCTTCATGCAGATACGTATAATTTTTATTTATTTATTTAATTTATTTGTATACTCCATATTCCATTCCCCACTCCCCATCCACCCTCCACTGCTCCACATCCCACACCTCCTCCTGACCCCCACCCCTGTCTCCACATGGATGCCCCTACCCCTCACCCCACCTGACCTCTAAACTCTCTGGGGCCTCCAGTCTCTAGAGGGTTAGGTACATCATCTCTGAATGAACACAGACCTGGATGTCCTCTACTGTATGTATGTTAGGGGCCTCATATCAGCTGATGTATGCTATCTGTTTGGTGGTCCAGTGTTTGAGAGATCTTGGGGGTCTAGATTAATTGAGACTGCTGGTCCTCCTACAGGATCATTCTTTTCCTCAGCTTTTCTCAGCAATCACAAGTCGGGAGGGAGGGAGGGAGGGACCTGGGAGGGAAAGTGGAGGGGGGACAGGGGAGTGGGGAGAAGAGGAGAACCTGATTTGGTATTGGGTGAGGGAAAAGGACTGAAGCCCTGAGGGCCAGCAGAAAGAACAGGCAACCTCAGGAAATAGGAAGTTGGGGGGGCAGAATGCACCAGAGACCTGGGGGGTAAGAGATTCTCAGGAATCAAAGGGAAGGACCTTAGATGAAATGCCTTACAGTAGGGAGAGGGAACTTATAGAGCCTATCTCCAGCAGGAAGACAGGACATCAAGTGAGGGATGAGGTTGCCATCCCACAGTCACATCTCAGATGATTCTGAACATTGGGAAATGGAAACAGAAAAATCAGGAGATCAATGCCATCCTTGACTACACAGCAAACTGAAATCTAGCCAGTGCTAAATGAGATCCCATCTCAAAAAACAAAACAACCGACCTATAGCTACATCTGTGTCTAGTGACATATGACTCAATATAGAATTACTACATGTTATAAGTATTGTGCCTTAATAAGGAAAACAACAATACAGTAAAAAATCTAGTTCAAAAGAATTCAAAAGGAACAGAATGCTGAAATAAGTTTGCTAAATGAAAGGCAAAAACTGTATAATAAAGTTGTTCCCTTTGGGGCTATCACTTCTGCTGCACAGATATCATTTCCATCTCTACTGAGCCAACTCCTCCAAGTGAATGTATCTTATAGCCTTAGGCAAGCAATAGCTCATTTCTGCAGAGACCTGAATAACCCTTGTACAGGCTTTGGAGAAAAGAACCATCAAATGGACCTTCCGTTTCAGAACTTTACTCTGAACTTATAGATGTTAAGGATATTTATGATAACTTTTCTTTAGACTTATTCAATAAAATAAACCAACTTAAGCTAACAGTCCCACGGCCAGAGCAGGTTCATCTGGTTAAACCACAAAGCACATGGTTGTTATTTTTCGATTGTGATTGAGGTTACCACAGCCCATGAAATGAATGCTAGCCTATTAGATTACCGAAACAGCAAACAAAACTGCACTGACAGCACATATTCAGTTGGCTTGTCTCCCAATAGTAGTTTTCAAAATAGATGTGAGCTTTAAAAACAAACACACACACACACAAACAAACAAACAAACAAAAAAAAACCCAAATCTCTTAACAGCTCCTTTGTAATGTCATCTTCTGTACTCAGAGTCTCCTCTTGGGCAGAAAGAAACAAAAGAAAACAAATATTATAATAGAACAAAGCATGCTCTGAATAGCAAGGTGCTCATTGTATTTTCTCAGTAGAAAGCAGGATCATCTGATTAAAAAGCTCAAATTCTCAGAAATTTTCTGTTAAAGGCCCTAGTGTGTAACTTGAGCATATTTCCATGTCAAGGTTATTCAGCTAAGGAAAACAAGGAGCACACTTCCATATCAAGGTTAAAGTTGTGTTCTTTTACTTTGTTTCTACAAGAAGGCATAGACAAACATTTGGGGAAGCAATGACAACTCAAAAGCATGGCCAAAGCTCAGAAATATAAGTAACCTGTGGCATAGCTACACGGGAACATATTCCGCTGCCTAATCCAAATAGATCATGCTCCTGACAGTGTGAAAGGCAGATTTGCCTGCTTTAATTTGGGGGGTGGGGTGGGGCTTGAGATGGGGGTGGGACTGGGACTTGAGACAGGGTTTTGTTGTGTAGCCCTGACTGTCCAGGAACTTCCTCTGTAGACTAAGCCGGCCTCAAACTCACAGAGATCTGCCTGCCTCTACCTCCTGAGTGCTAGGATTAAAGACCTGTGTGACCACTGCCCAGTTAGGTACCTTCTTTCTTAAGCCTTTCATTGAAGTCTATTGGAAGTGCCTGCCATTGGCTTCTCAAAACATACATTGTAAGACAGGCGTGGTGGCACATGCCTTTAATCCCAGCACTCGGGAGGCAGAGTCAGGCAGATTTCTGAGTTCAAGGCCAGCCTGGTCTACAAAGTGAGTTCCAGGGCACCCAGGGCTATACAGAGAAACCCTGTCTCGAAAAACCAAAAAAAAAAAAAAAAAAAAACAAAAACAAAAACAAAAACAAAAACAAAAACCCCATACATTGTGATATAGTATAGCCTCTGGCAAATTGCCTGTGCTCCAATACATGACCTCTCGCATGCTCATTTAAGCAACCCCTGTTGGACTCACTGGATCACCAAAAAAGGATCAATAAATAAATCCATAAGAGTAGAAGGAGGGCTATTGGAAAGAGACAGAAGATCAGTGTGAAGGGGATGGGGACCCAAGAGAGTGGGAGTGAGTATGATCAAAGTACATGATATGAATGTAGGAAAAAAAATTTTAATTGGATATTTTTATTTGTTTAAATTTCAAATGTTATCCCCTTTTCCGATTTTCCCTTTGCAAACCCCCTACCCTGTTCCCCCTTACCCTGCTTCTAGGAGGGTGCTCCCCCACCCACCTACCCACTCCTGTCTCACTGCCCTAGCATTCCTCTACACTGGGGCACCAAACCTTCACAGAACCGAGGGCCTCCCCTCCCATTGATGCCAGATAAGGCCCCTTCAGCTCCTTCAGTCCTTCCCCTAACTCCTCCTCCATTGGGGTCCCTGTGTTCAGTCTGATGGTTGGCTGCAAGCCTCCACATCTGTATTGCTCAAGATCTGGCAGAGCCTCTCAGGAGACAGCTGTATCAGGCTCCTGTCAGCAAGCACTTCTTGGCATCAGCAATAGTGTCTGGATTTGGTGTTTGCATGTGGGATTGATCCCCAGGTGGGGCAGTCTCTGGATGGCCTTTCCTTCAGTCTCTGTTCCAATCTTTGTCCCTGTATTTCCTTTAGAAAGGAGCAATTCTAGGTTAAAATTTTGGAGATGGGTGGGTGGCCCCATCCCTCAACTGAGGGGCCTTGTCTAACCTCTGGATATGGTCTCAACAGGTTCTCCCTCCCCTTTGTTGGGCATTTCAGCTAATCTCATCCCTGGTGGGTCCTGGGAGCCTCTTGCTTTCCTGGCATCTGAGACTTTCTGGTGGCTATCCCCAGTTCCCCATCCCCCATTGCTACACACATCTGTTCAATTTCCTGATCTTCTGTACATCTCCTCCATCTCCTCCCATACCTAATTCTGACCCTCTTTTTCCCCTCCCCCTCCTCTCTTGCTCCCAAGTCCCTCCTACCCTCTACTTTTCTTAATTATATTGGACCCCCTTCTAAGCAGGAATGAACCATCCACTCTTTGGTCTTCCTTCCTGTTCTGTGAGTTATATTGTGGGTATTCCACACTCTTTGCCTAATATCCACTTCCCAGTGAATACATATCATGTGTGTTCTTTTGTGACTGAGTTACCTCACTCAGGATGATATTTTCTAGATCCATCCATTTGCCTGTGAATTTCATGAAGTCATTGTTTTTAATAGCTGAGTAGTACTCCATTGTGTAAATGTACCACATTTTCTATATCCACTTCTCTGTTGAGGGACATCTGGGTTCTTTCCAGCTTCTGGATTTTAAAAATATGGCTGCTATGAACATAGTGAGCATATGTCCTTATTACATGTTGGAGCATCTTCTGGGTATATGCCCAGGAGTGGTATATCTGGGTCCTCAGGTAGTACTATGTCCAATTTTCTGAGGAACGGCCAGACTGATTTCCAGAGTGGTTGTACCAGTTTGCAAACCCACCAGCAGTGGAGGAGTATTCCTCCTTCTCTACATCCTCGCCAGCATCTGCAGTCACCTGAACTTTTGATCTTAGCCATTCTGACTGGTGTGAGGTGGAATCTTAGGATCGTTTTGATTTGTATTTCCCTGATGACTAAGGATGTTGAACATTTCTTTAGGTGCTTCTCAGCCACTCAAGTTTCCTCAGTTGAGAATTCTCTGTTTAGCTCTGTTCCCCATTTTTTGATAGGGTTATTTGGTTCTCTGGAGTCTATCTTCTTGAGTTCTTTGTATATATTGGATATTAGCCTTCTATTGAATGTAGGATTGGTAAAGATCTTTTCCCAATCTGTTGATTGCTGTTTTATCCTATTTCAGTATCCTTTGCTTTATAGAAGCTTTGCAATTTTAAGAGGTCCCATTTGTCGATCTTAGAGCATAAGCCATTGGTGTTCTGTTCAGGAAAATTTCCCCTGTGCTCATGTGTTGGAGGCTTTTCCCCACTATCTTTTCTATTAGATTCACTGTATCTGGTTTTATGTTGAAGTCTTTGATCCACTTGGACTTGAGGTTTATACAGGAAGATAAGAATGGATCAATTTTCATTCTTCTATATGCTGATCAGTTGAACCAGCACCATTTGTTGAAAATGCTCTTTTTTCCCCCCACTAAATGGTTTTAACTTCTTTGTCAAAGATCAAGTGACTATAGGTGTGTGATTTCATTTCTGGGTCTTCAATTCTATTCCATTGATCTACCTGTCTATCTCTGTACTAATACCATACAGTTTTTGGTTTGGTTTTTTTTTTTTTTTTTTTTTGTATCACTATTTCTCTGTAATGCTGTTTGAGGTCAGGGATGGTGATTCCCCCAGATGTTCTTTTATTGTTGAGAATAGTTTTCACTATCCTGGGTTTTTTATTATTCCAAATGAATTTGAGAATTGCTCTTTCTAACTCTATGAAGAATTGAGTTGAAATTTTGGTGGAGATTATATTGAATCTGTCGATTGCTTTCATCAGGATAGCCATTTTTACTATATTAATCCTGCCAATCCATGCGCATGGGAGATCTTTCCATCTTCTGAGATCTTCTTCAATTTCTTTCTTCAGAGACTTGAAGTTCTTATCGTACAGATCTTTCACTTGGATGATTAAAGTCACACCAAGATGTTTTATATTATTTGTGACTATTGTGAAGGGTGTTATTTCCCTAATTTCTTTCTCAGCCTGTTTATCATTTGTATAAAGGAAAGCTACTGATTTGTTTTTGATAACTTTTTAAAAAGATTTATTTGTTTATTTTATGTATATGAGTGCACTATTGCTTTCTTCAGACACATCAGAAGAAGGCATCAGATTCCATTACAGATGGCTATGAGCTACCATGTGGTTGCTGGGAATTGAACTCAGGACCTCTGGAAGAACAGTTGGTGCTCTTAACCTCTGAGCCATCTTTCCAGCTCTAGGAAACTGTTTTTTAAAGACAAAATTTTAAAACTTTTCAAGAAAAAAATAAAACAGCATATATATATATGTATATATATGTGTGTGTATATATATATATATGTGTGTGTGTGTGTGTGTGTGTGTATCCTTTTAAAACTGTATAAACTTTCTACCTGGTTATAGGAAGCTTCAGGCCATATCACTAATGATGTGGGTCTCAGCTAAGGTCACCTCCATTGATTCTTGGATGCCTCCCTTATCCTAGGTCTCCCTTATCCCAGGTCTCTCTTTTATCCTGGAGATGCCCCCACCTCCCTGTCAGTTGCAGATTTCCATTCATTCTCATGGCCATCTGGTCATCCCTTTTGTCCCTCCTCACACCTGATCCTGATTTCCCCCTCATTCCCCTTCCCATCCCCTCCCTCACAGTTCCCTCCCCCCATCTGCCTCATGACTATCTTATTCCCCTTCTAAGTGAGATTCAAGTATCCTTGCTTGGGCCTTCCTTCTTGTTTAGCTTCTTTGGGTCTGTGTGGTGTATCATGGGTATCCTGTATTTTATGGCTAATATCCACTTATAAGTGAATACATACCATGCATGTCCTTTTGGGACATGGTTACCTTACTCAGGATGATATTCTCAAGTCCCATCCATTTGCCTGCAAAATTCATGATGTCTTTGGTTTTTTTTTTTTTGTTGTTGTTGTTTTTGTTTGTTTGTTTGTTTGTTTTTTGTTTTGGTTCTTGGAGACAGGGTTTCTCTGTGTAGCCCTGGCTATTCTGGCACTCACTTTGTAGACCAGGCTGGCCTTGAACTCAGAAATTTGCCTGCCTCTGCCTCCCAAGTGCTGGGATTAAAGGCGTGTGCCACCACGCCCGGCTTTGTCTTTGTTTTAAATACCTGAATAGTATTCCATTGGGTAAATGAACTACATTTGTGTGTGTGTGTGTGTGTGTGTGTGTGTGTGTGTGTGCATTCTTCAGTTGAGGGACATCTGGGCAGTTTCCAAGTTTCTGGCTATTACAAATAAAGCTACTATGAACATAGTTGAGCAATGGAGCAATAGGGACACCAATCCACCCACAAAACCTTGCTCCTAAATTTATCTTGTCTACAAGAAATGTAGGGACAAAGATAGAACAGAGGCTTAGGGAATGACCAACCAACTTGAGACCCATTTCATGGGCAAATACAAATCCCTGACACTTTATTAATGATACTCTTGTTATTCTTGCAGACCGGAGTCGAGCATGGCTGTCCTCCAAGAGGCTCCACCCAACAGCTGACTCAGAAAGATGCAGACATCCACAGACAAACATGGGTGGAGCTTGGGGACTCTCATGGAAGAATAGGAGGAAGGATTGTGACCCCGAATGAGACAAGAACTCTACAGGAAGACCAACATAGTCAACTAACCTGGACCCTCGGGACTCTCAGAATCTGAACCACCTAAACCTCCCCACAGTGGAAGTGCAGCTTAGTCTTCATGTGGGTCCCCAACAACTGGAGCAGGAGCTATCCCAAAAGCTGTTGCCTGTACATGGGATATGTTCTTCTGCCTTATCTGGCCTCAGTGCGAGAGGATGCATCTAGCCTCAGAGAGACTTGAAGTGCCAGAGTGGGGAGATACCCAGGGAGGCCTCCACACACTCAGAAGAGAAGGGGAGGGGTGACTGGGAGGGGGCAGTGAGCAGGATGTAAAGTGAATAAGTACAATAAAATTTTTAAAATGTATAAACTTTATTCTTTTTTTAAAAAGACCTCTCGAGTAATTAAAAATATCACACAACAAAATTACCCATCTTTTTTTTTTTTTTTTAAAGATTCATTTATTGGTTCTGGGTGCAGGGCGGCCACTGGAGGAGAGCAGGCTGCTGCTCGCAAGTTTTGGAGGCAGAGCCGCTGCAATGTTCCGGATCGAGAGTCTCGCGCCTGAGTTGGACCCGGAGGAGATGAAGCAGAAGATGCACGAGGATGTGGTCTTCCTCATTCAGAAGTTCCTCATCTACGTGGCCCCGCTGCGAGTCACTCCATACATCTTAAAGAAGCTGGATAGCATATGAGGATTGGGAGTCATGTGAATGCATGGCACGAAAAACCTGGTGACCAAGGTTTCTCCTCCTGTCTGCAGCTGAATTAGCCCAGAAAGGTGTAAACAGACATATAAACTACTTGTGGAGAACAAGTAGTGCTTTGAGAACTGACCTCCATAGCTGAAATATGAAACTACTTGGGAAGTACAAAAAGCTGTCTTGTGTTCATGGTGCCCTTAGGCCCATGAAATCCACCCCTGTGAGTTTTGATGGGAGTGGTAAATAATGTCAGGCTCTAAGGGGAGTCATTTCTGTTTACCACTTCTGTTCAAAGTGTTATTTGTGAAGTATGTTTGGAAGTCAGCATACACCCACAATGACATTTAAGCACAATCTATATTTTTAATAAACATTCTGATAAAAAAAGATTTATTATTATATCTAAGTACACTGTAGCTGTCTTCAGACACACCAGAAGAGGCATCCCATTACAGGTGGTTGTGAGCCACCATGTGGTTGCTGGGATTTGAACTCAGTACCTTTGGAAGAACAGTCAGTGCTCTTAACTGCTGAGTCATCTCTACAGCCCCCACACCCAGATCTAAAATCTACACAAGTCACTGAATTTCTATATAATTAGAGTGGGCATTTAGAATGGAAGCTGTAGATTTTCACATTAGGTTTTAGACTTTCCGTATTGAATATATTTTATTGTACTCTGACTGAATGCAGGTAATGAATGTGAGTTATGAAAGAGGATGTAAAGCTAATTGGTTTGTTTGTTTGTTTGTTTGTTTGTTTTGGTTTTTGGTTTTTTGAGACAGGGTTTCTCTGCATAACCCTAGCTATCCTGGAACTAACTCTGTGGACCAGGCTGGTCTTTAACTCAGAAATCCATCTGCCTCTGCCTCCCAAGTGCTGGGATTAAAAGCATGCACCACCACTACCTGGCATACTCAACTTTCTTTTCTTTTCTTTTTAAAGAATTATTTATTATTATAAATAAGTACACTGGAGCTGACTTCAGAAGAGGGTGTCAGATCTCATTACAGGTGGTTGTGAGCCACCATTTGGTTGCTGGGAATTTAAACTCAGGACCTTCAGAAGAGCAGTCAGTGCTCTTACCTGCTAAGTCATCTCACCAGCCCACATACTCTCAAAGCTCACATTAAGTACAATTCGGTCAAATAGCTCCCCACAACCCCCTTTCTTATCTGCTTACATTCATTCTCACATCAGTATTTAATAAATAAAAGACAATGACTGGCTGATATAATACTAAGAACAGAATTCCTAAGAACATACTCAGAAGAAGGGCAGAAAATTTTAGAAGTGTAGAATTTTACTGCTGGCAATGGAACTAAATGTGCCTCTAGGTGGGGATCCCACACATTAAATGACTATCTCAGTGTCAAACAGCACATGTGTAAGGTAAGTATGATACAGCATTCCTGGTGCAACATATCATACACTTTTCTGCAAGTCCATTAGAAAATATATTTTGTTTTATTTTATTTTATTTTATTTTATTTTTGAGACAGGGTTTCTCTGTGTAGCCATGGCTGTCCTAGAACTCACTCTGTATACCAGGCTGGCCTCGAACTAACAGATACATATGCCTCTGCCTCCCAAGTGTTGGGATTAAAGACTATACTACCACTGCCTGTCCAGAAAATAATTTTTAAGATAAAAAATATGTTTGTGGGTATATGTCTGTCTGTGTGTGTGTGTGTGTGTGTGTGTGTGTGTGTGTGTGTGTGATAAATGCATGTGGGTGAAGTTGCCCTCAGAGACAACATCCCTGCAGCTAGGGTTGTTGGGAGTTGTGAGGCACCTGATGTGGATGCTAGGAATCCAATTTTAGACTTCCATTAGAACAGTAAGAGCTCCAGCTGTAGGAGATGCGATCTCAGGATCCATCTACGAGAGGCAAAGGCGACCTCTGAGGGCAACTCCACACACATGTGTGTACCCCATATAGACAAACTCACGCAATCAAAAGCAAAATAAGTGTTCCTGCAAGCTTTGAAGGTACCTTTGAAGGTGATTCAGGACAGAGAGTGGCAGCCCATCCACTATAAGTAGGCGTGCCATGCCAAGGACTATGTTTGCCACTGGCATCCAGACATTGCTTTTCTAGTATTAGAACATGATCAAATGGAATCATGATTTTAGGAGCTTGCTGATCGAGGATAGGGAATCCTGAATAGCCCTTATGCCACTCTTCCAGGCCAAAAAGGACAGTGAGGACTTGCAGATGCTTGGGAAGAACCTGGAGGAGGGCTGTGTCAAAAAGGACATGCTCAACTGGAAGGTGGGTGTGTTCTGTTCCTTGCACTGGGTGCTACTACAGCTGGCCAAACTGAACTGGCTGTGCCCCGACAAGGACATGCACAAGGCCAACTTTATCGACACCTCATAGCACCTGTCTTAGTCAGGGTTTCTATTCCTGCACAAACATCATGACCAAGAAACAAGTTGGGGAGGAAAGGGTTTATTCAGCTTACACTTCCATACTGTTGTTCATCACCAAAGGAAGTCAGGACTGTAACTCAAGCAGGTCAGAAAGCAGGAGCTGATGCAGAGGCCATGGAGGGATGTTCTTTACTGGCTTGCCTCCCCTGACTTGCTCAGCCTGCTTTCTTATAGAACCAAGACTACCAGCCTAGAGATAGTCCCACCCACAAAGGGCCAAAATGCCTTACAGTTGGATCTCGTGGAGGCATTTCCCCAACTGAAGCTCCTTTCTCTGTGATAGCCCCAGCCTGTGTCAAGTTGACACATAAAACCAGCCAGTACAATTGACCCCTTGTTGACCTGACACACAAACACATCACTAGTAAGCTTCAACCTTTAGTTCTTATTCATCCCCAAGATCTTAAATAACTTTAAAAGTTCCACAGTCAGCCAGGTGTGGTGGGACACACCTTTAATCCCAGCACTTGGGAGGCAGAGGCAGGCAGATTTCTGAGTTTGAGGTCAACCTGGTCTACAAAGTGAGTTCCAGGACAGCCAGGGCTCTACAGAGAGACCCTGTCTCGAAAAACCAAAAAAAAAAAAAAGTCCCACGGTCTTTACATATTAAAAGTTCAATCCTTTAAAAATAAAATCCAAAGTCTTTTTACAATTAAAAGTCTCTTAACTGTGGGATCCATTAAAATATTTTCTTCCTTTAAGAGGGAAAAATATCAGGGCACAGTCACAATCAAAAGCAAAAATTAAACTCCAACTGTCCAGTGTCTGGTATCCAATTCACAATATTCTGGGTTCCTCTAAGGGCTTGGGTCACTTCTCCAGCCATGCCCTTTGTAGCACACGCGTTGTCTTTTAGGCTCCAGATGCCTGTACTCTACTGCTGCTGCTGTTCTTGGTGGTCATCTCATGGTACTGGCATCTCCAAAATGCTGCTGTCTTCCACTGTAACTTGGCTTTAACAATAGCCTCTCATAGGCTCTCTTCATGGTGCTAAGCCTCAAATCCTTTGCATGACTCCTTCAGTCCTGGGCCGTCAATTCCGTCAATTGCAACTGAGGCTGCACCTTCACCAATGGCCTTCCATGGCCTCTGACAGTGCCGAGCCTCAGCTGCTCTGCATGACCGCTTCATGCCTTCAAAACCAGTACCACCTGGGTAACCCTTACACATTACCAAGTCCCACTGCAGCAGGAGGTACAACCTTGGCTATCTCTGGAACACAGCCTTTTTGTGCTTTCAGAAAACACTCCCAGAAGATGTCACCTCAATGATTCAGGTCTCTTCTTAATCACTGCTAATTTCTTAGCTCCAGCTAACCAGCATCAATAGTCCCAGTAAAGCAAAGTTTTTGCTTTAGTAGTTCTGGTATTTTGTTAATCACAGCTGATTCTTCAGTCCCAGCTAGCCAGAACTACAGAATCTTCACAATCAAAATAGCAATGGCCCTGAAAAGATTAATTTTCCCTCTGAAATTTCACAAGCCAGACCACCATCTTCTGCACTGTTCTCAACATTATCTTCCAAGCTCCTACATAACATCTGACAGAGCTCTTAACAACGAATGGATCTTCAAGCCCAAAGTTCCAAAGTCCTTCCACAGTCCTCCCCAGAACATGGTCAGTTTGTCACAGGAATACCCCACTATGCTGGTACCAATTTGTCTTAGTCAGGGTTTCTATTCCTGTACAAACATCATGACCAAGAAGCAAGTTGTGGAGGAAAAGGTTTACTCAGCTTACACTTCCATACTGCTGTTCATCACCAAGGAAGTCAGGACTGGAACTTGGGCAGGTCAGGAAGCAGGAGCTGATGCAGAGGCCATGGAGGGATGTTCCTTACTGGCTTGCTCAGCCTGCTCTCTTATAGAACCAAGACTACCAGCCCAGAGATTGTCCCACCCACAAGGGGCCTTTCCCCCTTGATCACTAATTGAGAAAATGCCTTACAGTTGGATCTCGTGGAGGCATTTCCCCAACTGAAGCTCCTTTCTCTGTGATAACCCCAGCCTGTGTCAAGTTGACATAAAACCAGCCAGTACAGCACCCAAATACACACAAAGTCAAATAAAAATAATGATAATTAGAAAACAAAATATATTTTTTTTCTTTTTTTATTAGATATTTTCTTTATTTACATTTCAAATGTTACCCTGAAAGTTCCCTATACACTCCCCCCGCCCGGCTCCCCTACCCACCCACTCCCACTTCTTGGCCCTGGCATTCCCCTGTACTGGGGCATATAAAGTTTGCAAGACCAAGGGGCCTCTCTTCCCAGTGATGGCCGACTAGGCCATCTTCTGCTACATATGCAGCTAGAGACACGAGCTCTGGGGGTACTGGTTAGTTCATATTGTTGTTCAACCTATAGGGTTGCAGAGCCCTTCAGCTCCTTGGGTACTTTCTCTAGCTCCTCCATTGGGGGCCCTGTGCTCCATCCTATAGATGACTGTGAGCATCCACTTCTATATTTGCCAGGCACTGGCATAGCCTCATAAGAGACAGCTATATCAGGGTCCTTTCAGCAAAATCTTGCTGGCACATGCAATAGTGTCTGAGTTTGGTGGCTGAATTCTCAACTGAGGAATGGCAAATGGCTGAGAAGCATCTGAAAAAGTGTTCAACATCCTTAATCATCAGGGAAATGCAAATCAAAACAACCCTGAGATTCCACCTTACTCCAATCAGAATGGTTAAGATCAAAAATTCAGGTGACAGCAGATGCTGGCGAGGATGTGGAGAAAGAGGAACATTCCTCCATTGCTGGTGGAATTGCAAGCTTGTACAACCACTCTGGAAATCAGTCTGGCGGTTCCTCAGAAAATTGGACATAATACTACTGGAGGATCCAGCAACACCTCTCCTGGGCATATATCCAGAAGATGTTCCAACCAGTAAGAAGGACACATGCTTCACTATATGTTCATAGTAGCCTTATTTATAATAGCTTGAAGCTGGAAAGAATCCAGATGTCCCTCAATAGAGGAATGGATACAAAAAATGTGATACATTTACACAATGGAGTACTACTGAGCTATTAAAAACAATGAATTTATGAAATTTTTGGGCAAATGGATATATCTGGAGGATATCATCCTTAGTGAGGTAACCCAATCACAAAAGAAGTCACTTGATATGCACTCACTGATAAGTGGATATTAGCCCAGAAACTTAGAATACCCAAGATACAATTTGCAAAACACAAGAAAATCAAGAAGATTGAAGACCAAAGTGTGGATACTTCATTTCTCCTTAGAATTGGGAACAAAACACCCATGGAAGGAGTTACAGAGACAGTTTGGAGCTAAGATGAAAGGATGGACCATCCAGAGACTACCCCAAAATATATCTTTTAAAATTATTATTATTTTTTAATTTTGTGTGCATGGCATTTGGCTTGCATGTATGTCTGTGTGAGGGTGTTGGATCTTCTGGAACTGGGGTTACAGGCGGAGTAATAAGCTGCCCTGGTGGTGCTGGGAATTGAACCCAGATCTTTGGGAAGAACAGCCAGTGCCCTTAATGGCTGAGCTGTTTTTCCAGCCCCAAATAAATCTTGTCTTTTAGAAAAAAAAATTTTTTTTTGAAAGTTGAAGGTTTGGATGGTTCAGCTTGCTAAAAAGGTTGCACTTCAAAGGAGCCATCAAAAGATTAAAATGTCAGTGTGACCTTGTCACTGATGATTATCTAGATCTGCTTCATCGTCTCAATTGAAGTTGTGTGCGTGAGGTCTGGGCATGGAGTTTAGTAGTAGAGCATAGGATGTGCAGGTTCCGGGTTCCATCTCTAACACTGAAAAACAAATTAGCATATACATCCATGTGGGCTGTATTAGTCAGGATTTTCTAGAGCCACAGAACTTATGGGATGTCTTTCTTTATTGAGGGAATGTATTATGATGACTTATAGTCTGTAGTCTAACTCCCCAACAATGGTCAGCTGTAAATGAGAAGTCCATGAATAGTTGCTCAGTTCCACAAAGCTAGTTGTTTCAGCTGGTCTTCTCTAGAAGTCGATTCCAACAGATATGCTGGCAAGTAAATGCAAGCAGTCAAAACAGAGAGAATATTCCTTCTTCCAATGCCGTTAGGTAGGTCTCCAGCAGAAGGTGTGGCCCAGATTGAAGGTGTGTATCACCATACCTGGATCTAGGACTTGTTTTTGTCCCAGGCTGACCTTGAACTCAAAGACTTCCTTGCCTCAATCTCCTGGGATGAAAGGCATGTACTACCTTGCCCGGGCCTAAGCTTTTCATAACCACTGTGTCTCAAGTTCTCCATGCCAAAATCCAGATCAGAAACTTGTGTCTTTCACCCTCAAGATCTGTTGAGCCCTTCAATTCTGGATTGTAGTTCATTCCAGATATAGTCAAGTTGACAACTAGGAATAGCCATTACATGGGCATAAAAATTATACACCATTTATAGGGTGGGCATGGTGATACATGCCTTTAATTCCAATACTTGGAATGCAGAAGCAGCACCTGTAGTGGCATCACTATAAAAGGGTTTTTCCAATACAGGAAGTAACCAGATATAATCTAACCTGACACCATCTTAATTGGTAGAGAGCACATAAAATTGGACCATATTCCTCCCCCATGCAAATTTACTCTGGAAAAGAAAGAACTTTGTATTTTTCCTACCTTAAGAGAAAACCTCAACCTAGTTATGGCACAACCACAATGAAAATCTGCACTTACTGGTCTAGAAAATGAATAATAATAGATCCCCTGTTAATGCATCCTTTATCAGCTAGAAGGCTACTTCAGGTGCTAGAATCATGAGTCATAGAAGGTATAAAACTTAAAGCATTCTCCTATAATAAAAGTTCAGTATAGTTTGGATAAAATCAACTAAATTCCAAACTAAACACACATTAATGGCAAGTCTTGACCCAGTTAGAAGTATAAACAATTTAATTATTATTTTCTCTTTCAGTTATGTCTGTCTGTATGTTTGTTTGTATGTATGTATGAATATTGTACATAGGTATGCAGCACCTTGTGTGGCCAGAAGACAATGACAGATCCCACGATGCTGGAGTTACACATAATTGAGGGTCAACCCACATGAGTGCCCAAAGCAGTAAGATGGGTATGCAGTAACTGCTGAGCCATCTTCCCAGCTCCTAAAATTGTTCATTTGAAAATGTTGCACTAGGGCTGCTCTTCCAAAGGTCCTGAGTTCAAATCCCAACAACCACATTGTGGCTCACAACCATCTGTAGTGAGATCAGACTCCTTCTTCTGGTTTGCCTGAAAACAGCTACAGTGTACTTACATATAACAAATAAATACATTTAAAAGAAAAAGAAAATGTTGCACTAAAATATGATAAATCTATGCTTAATGTTTCACAACAATCGGGCTGTTTTCCTTTCATTCTTTTTATTTTGAAGCTGTAAGTTGGATTTTGCTTAAGATTTGTATCTTCACCCTTGAGGGGAAATCCTTACTCTTATCACAATGATATATGGTCAGACTTGACAACCCCAGTTGTTAAACATTTGCATCAATTCATGGTTACATTTTTTAAATTATGTGGGTGTGTGTTTCACTTATTTTTCTATTGCTACAAAAAGATAATATGGTCAAATGAACTTATAAAAGATAACATTTGCTGGGCGTGGTGGCGCACGCGTTTAATCCCAGCACTCGGGAGGCAGAGGCAGGTGGATTTCTGAGTTTCGAGGCCAGCCTGGTCTACAGAGTGAGTTCCAGGACAGCCAGGTCTATACAGAGAAACCCTGTCTCAGAAAAACAAAAAACAAAAAACAAAAAAAAAAAAAAAAACATTTAATTAGTGGCTGGCTTAAAGTTTCAGGGGGTTAGTCCAACAGTTTCAGGTTAAGTCCATGGTTATCTGAGAAGCATGACAGTGAGCAAGCATGATGCTGGAGCAGTAGCTGAGAACCTATATCTGGTCCACAAGCATGGGGAGGTTGGGGTTGCTGAGACTGAGTCTGGCATGGGCTTTTGAAACCTCAAAGCCCTGCTCCCAGTGACACACCTTCCCCAATGAGGGCACACCTCCTAATCCTCCCTAAATCAGTTCTACCACCTAGGAACCAGGCATTCAAACATAAGATTATGAGAGCCATTCTTTTTTCTTTTTTCTTAGATATTTTCTTTATTTACATTTCAAATGCTATCTATCCCCTTTTCTAGTTTCCTCTCCAAAAATCTCCTATCCCCTCCCCCTCCCCCTGCTCCCCAACCTACCCACTCCCACTTCCTGGCCCCGTATGGGAGTCATTCTTATTAAAAATCCACATTCTACTCCCTGGCCCTCATAGGCTTGTAGCCACATCATAATGCAAAACTCATTTAATACAACTTCAAAAATCTCCATAGTCTTTCATAGTCTCAAGAGGATTTAAAAGTCCAAAGTTTCTTCTGACATTCAAGGCAATCTGTTAAGTGTAAAAGCAAAAGCAAAAAGCAAATTCAATACTTCCAATATACAGTGGCACCGAATATATATTGCCACTCCAGAAGAAGGGAAAGAGAGAATGATGAGGAAATACCAGACCAAATCAAGACGGAAACCAGCAAGGAAAATTCCTAATCCTGTAGTTCCATGTCTGATGTCAAACGGCTTACATAGATCTTGAGATCTCCCACTTCCTCCAGCTTTGCTGACTGTAACACACTTCTCTTGGGCTAACTCTTAGTAAGTATCCCAAAGCTCTGGCATCACAACATCTTGAAGTCTCTAACTTAATCAATGCTTCACTTTCACAGCTTCGTAAGATGGACTTTTCAGGGACTCCCTTGCCACACGCCTTGACTCGGTGGCTTTCTTGGAAGAAGAATTCACAACCCTTTTACTCCATATCCGTCTTTTCTCTAAAAACCATGTGGTTAATGCTGCCACGTTTGTCTGCTTGCTGGGGATGGAACTTGTCCCCCTTTTGATTTGTTGATATTTTATCTGGTTGTATATATGCGAGGGGCACATGCATGTCATGGTTTGCATGTGGATGTCAGAGGGGAGCTAGGAGGAGTCAGTTCTCTCCTTTCACTGTAGATTTCAGGAATTGAACTCTGGTCCTCAGGGGCCTTTACCTGCTAAGCCATCTTGTTTGTTCATATATATATATATATATATATATATATATATATATATCACTTCAAAAGAAGGGAAAGAGAATATATATATATATATGTATATATATATATATATATATATATATATATATATATATATCCCTGTAAACATTTACTTATCAATTCTAATAGGTACCCAACAAGTCATTACCCTACAAAAATGTGCATCACAAGAATCAAGAAATACCCTCATCTGTCAGCATATCAGCAACTCCTTAGGCACTATGCCATCACTGAGTTACATGTGTGTTTGAGTACACTGTCGCTGTCTTCAAACACACCAGAAGAGAACATTGGATCCCATTACAGATGGTTGTGAGCCACCATGTGGTTGAAGGAATTGAACTCAGGACCTCTGGAAGAGAAGTCAGTGCTCTTAACTGCTGAGCCATCTATCTCTTCAGCCCATCACTGAGTTTCATGAACAGTCACTTTTTTGCCTTCAACCTGAATGAAAGATGGAGTGATGTAAATATAATGTAGCATATTTTAAATGACTTCTTACAACAGGGCACAAATTAGATCAATATACTCTACAGACTGCCACAAAAATATCCGTCACTTAATTAGCTCTTTGTGTATCTTGCAAGCCTTTGGGTAAGATATGACTCTCTTGTATCTTGCAAGCCTTTGGGTAAGATATGACTCTCTTGTATCTTGCAAGCCTTTGGGTAAGATATGACTCTCTTGTATCTTGCAAGCCTTTGGGTAAGATATGACTCTCTTGTATCTTGCAAGACTTTGGGTAAGATATGACTCTCTTGGAACAAAGTTTTTTTTTTTTTTTTTTAAGATTTCTTTATTTTTATGTACATGAGTATACTGGCCAGGCGGTGGTGGCGCACACCTTTAATCCCAGCACTTCGGAGGCAGAGGCAGGCGGATTTCTGAGTTCGAGGCCAGCCTGATCTACAGAGTGAGTTCCAGGACAGCCAGGGCTACACAGAGAAACCCTGTCTTGAAAAACCAAACCAAAACAAAACAAAAACGAGTACACTGTAGCTGTACAGATGGTTGTGAGCCATCATGTGGTTTCTGGGAATTGAACTCAGTACCATTAGAAGAGCAGTCAGTGCTCTTAACCGCTGAGCCATCTCTCCAGCCCAGTACAAAGATTTCTGTCTTCAAACAAAACCACCAGGACCACTAAACAAGCCTCCTGAAGTGCACCAAGGGTTGTGCTTTGAAAGCTCAAGTTGATTTTTAAATCCTGTGTGGTTATCTTTCTCTCTCAAGAGAAGGTCTGATTTCTGGTGACTACGAATTTCTCCAAGTGCCTTGGAGCGATGAAATTTCTTTATTTCATCAGTAGAGGGTGGCCAGGTGTTGGCAGCGAGCTTTCACACCATTGAATTTAGAAGAAGTAGCTTTGGTTTGATTTAAGGTGCTGTCTACTAGATTTTTTCACACCAAACTAAAGTCTTGGGGCATTTCTCTGATGTACAGCAACTGCTACCTGGTAAAGAGTTACAGTCATCAAACAAGGGAAATATTTCTTTTCCCAGGAACCACCAACCCTTCATGCAGTGATATGAAAACCTTTTTCAATAACTATTGTGTATGTATTGATCAGATGATAACTTGTGTGAGGTGCTCTTCTTCTTCTACCATGTGGGAGTCTTTATGGGAATTAGTTTTCTCCTTCCACCTTCTGGGCATCTTTACTCTCCGAGCCATTTCCCTGGTCTGGTTTTTTTTTTTTTTTTTTTTATTGGTGACAAATTATAAACCATACTATGATGTAATGCTTGAAGTTTTTCTTTTGTGAAGGTATTCGTTCTATTAATAAATATAAATTTTTATATTTTACATTTTATTAATAAAAATACAATTGTACTTGGGATTTGAGGCCAGGAGGAAGAAGATTGGTGTCATGCTCTATCACTCCCCATCTTATTCCCTTGAGACAGGGTCTCTCGCCGGCTCTGAACTAGCTGGTGGCCAGCGACCAGAATAGGATATTGAATTTCCTAGAGGTGGAGTTGTGTGGATACTGGGAAGGGAATGTGGGTCTTCGGGAAGAGTCACATGTACTCTTACCCACCGAGTCAACTCTCCAATACACACCACGGATTTTTTTTTTTTATTCATTTGCTCTGGTTTTGATGCATAGCACTATATAAACTAGGAGAGGTAGTGCATACCTATAATCTCAGCACTCAGAAACTGGAGGCAGGAAAAGTAGGAGTTCACAGCCATTCTCACCTATACAGCGACTCTGAAGCTTGCCTAGACTACAGGAGACACTGTCTTAGAAAAAAGAAGAGTAGGGCTGGAGAGGTAGCTCTGCCAGCATGAGGACCTGAATTTAATCTGAGCAAGCTATACAACCAGTTAGACTTAGTGCTGCACACTCATAATTCCAATGCAGGGCCGTAGAGACAGAAGGATCCTAGAGATGTGCTGGCTGGTTTAGGCTAACCTAATCAGTGAATGCCAGGTCCCAGTGAAAGATCATGACTAGAGAAAAAAGACAGCACCTGAGGAAGCAAAGTCATGGGAACCACATGGGGGCACTACCATAAAATGGTTGTGCCATCTTAGATGTGCAATCCAGTCGACTCTTCAACTCTCTCCAGTCTAAGCTGCCATCATTATGGCACATGCCATGACAGGACCTGACCCTAAGCATAAGTGTTCAGTTGATCCCAGTCAACCCACAGAGCAGCAAGAGATAATAACAACTCAAAAACAATTCATTGACACAACGCCAGACCTAGGGAGAGGTTGTAAGAATAGAGAATACAATATCACAGCTATCTTCACTTCCCTGTTCATAATTTTAACTACTTTCTCTAAACTTGGGTCCTCTAATCAGCAATATATTTACTTATTTGCTCAAAACCAAGAGTGCATTAAAGTAGTTTAGAATTTGTCTTTGCAAAAAAAAAAAAAAAAACAAACAAAAAAAACCAAACAAAAACAAACAAAACAAAAAAAAAAAGTAAGTCCTGACCAGAGATCAATACTTATTTAGTATTCCTTTTCTCCTTGGATTAAGAGCATTGTAACTTTGATTTTTTTCAACACCTATTTTTAATGTTTTTTATTAAATACTTTAACCTCCCTTCTAGCCCAACACCCACCAGAGGTAGTGGAAATAAAGGATGTGGGGAGGGGGGAGGCGCAGGGAGGGGAGTGGACCTGTTTAGAAAGTTCTTTGGAGCAACTCCCATCTGTGTTGTCTGGAAATGGGCAGTTCAGTTCACAGGAGTCAGCAGTGGCAGCTTGATCTACTCATAAACACTTTATAACTGAGCAGTCCAGTTCAGTAGAGTTGGGACAACAAACACGAAACAGCCTTGGTGGCACTACCTAGCAGAGATAGCCAGGCCTCAGCCTCAGCACAAGTCAGCAGCAGGAGGGATCAGGGCCAAACAGGGACTTCAAGGAAGTTCTCCTCTGTGCCTCTCTCAACTGAGTGAAGGTCAGTGAAGGTGCAAGACCCACGAGCATTGCACAGCTAGCTCTATAAACAAACCTACCTCCACCTCCATCACTGTCTGGGGAGTTCTATTTATAACTCTCTCCAAATATCACATGTTCTTCACAGGTCTTGCCTTTTATCTGTGTCCACGTCAGGAAAACACTCTTTCAAGTGTTTGCTCCAGCAAAACACCATCCAACACAACTGACTTTCCAAGATTCCTTAAAATTTCCACTTTACATTGTGTCCAAAATCTTTGATGCCATCCCTCCAACGTAATTGGGCTATTTATTTGGAAAATATTTCAGCTCACTTGCTTCTTTCTGTGATCTGTTTTATGGTCTCCCCAATTACTATTTTAAGTTAGCAATTGATGGTACACACAGTACCGGACATCCTAGATGCCATCCTATCACACACAGGAACATATGAGGTCAGTTATTAGTCATGAATATTAGAGCAAGGTAAGACCTTGCACAGCAGAACTGTGCATTAAAATTCATTCATAAGCAATCTTATTTTGCTGTTTTGAGTTTTTGACACACAATCTCACTCAGGCCTGTCTGAAATTTCTTAGCTCCAGTGATCCTCCTGCCTCAGACTCCTGAGTAGCTAGGACTTATAGGTATATGTTACAGTGCCTAGCTCATCTTATTTAATTATTATTTTTGGATTTATACATTTTCATTTTATGTGCAGATGTTTTGCCTGCATGAATATATATGCACTGCTTACATACCCAGTGTCTCTGGAGGCCAGAAGGGGACACCAGATCTCCTAGAACTAGATTACTGTGAGTCACCATGTGGATGCTGAGAACCAAACCCAGGCAGGTCCTCTGCAAGAGCAGCAAGTACTCTTTACCTCTGAGCCTTCTCTCTAGATCGCTATTTCTTTTTTTTACTCCCCCCGCCCCCATATCAGTACAAACCCATCAGGACCATCACAGCTGAGGAACTCTATTTCAAGTTTATCTCTTCTCTGTGGAAATGCCTACCTGGATTTGATAGGAATGAAGAGAATCTATTTACTGATCATTCAGTGAGTGAACTTCACAGCTGGCAGAGAAGGTGGGAATCCAGCTGTGATGACATTACTTGATTCTAAGGAGTCTATGCTTAAAACGGAATGAAACAAATTGTATACATGTTTGTCAACTTGAGACTCTGATCTCAAGTTGCAAGATTTGGAGAAAGAAAAAAAAAGAGTGTAGTCTTACTTTCAGTTTTTCATGCTGCATTAGAATAGAATGGCTGCTGAGAATGTTTGCTTGACAAGGACACTGCTTCTAATTTTGTCAGTAATGTCATTCTTTAGACATCTTACCATGTAATATTTTTACAAGATAAAAGATGTGTAATTGAACCTTAAAATAATTTCCTAGAGAATATAAGACTAGAGAGTACCCTAGATAAACGAATTTAACATTTTAAAAATTTCCCATACAGGGACTGGAGAAATGGACCAGTATTTAAGAGCATTGACTGTTCTTCTAGAGGACTGTGTGCGGTTCAATTGCCAGCACCCACAAGGTGGCTCACAACTGTCTGTAACTCCAGTATCAGGGGGACCTGATGATTCTTCTGGCATGTGGGCACTGCATGCTACATGGCACAAATACACACAGACACAACACGTGTACAGCTAAAATAATAAATAAATGATATATTTTAAAAATTTGAATGCTTTTCTTCATCTATAGATGATTCATGTGATGTATGAGACCACTGAATTAATAATCTGGATATGTTTTGGCTCAAAAGAACTTCCCTATTCACAAAGAATGCCTACTCATAGCATTAAAATCCTAAAGCACAGACATTTTAAGGTCTTTTATGTCTGCCAAAGGCGACCTTCCATTAGATATAATGGAGGATGGGTGGAGTTTCAGATTAAGTTTTATTGTGGGTGGTATTTTTCTGGTGACTTCATATCAGTGAAAAATACATACTGAAAATATTTGGCTTCAGTTCCCCGAAGTTCTCTCTATGAAAAGCATCATGGACATCATTGTTAAAATTGTTCAGCATATGTGCAAATGATGTAACTCCTCATCAGTTTATGGAACTGTTGAAAGGAATAAACAATGAATTTAATCCTGTGCTCATTGCCAATGCTTGTTTGTTGAGCCATAAAGAGTTTTACAATGTTTTACTGGGCTATTAACTCCAATCCAAGATTTCCTTGAGACAAAAAGAATGTACACTATATAAATATTCAATAATCAAAGCAAATATAGCAACAGGATATGTGAGCAAGATAATTTGAAGCTCTAATGAAACTAAAAGTTTATTCCTGACCTAACTAGACAAGTCTAAGGATTTATGTGAATTTAAATATTTTTGACAATACAAATCAATACTGATAGGCTTGGGCATTTTTCTAGCAATAATAAAATATTCTGAAAGTTTTAAATATAATCACCATTCTCAAATTGTCTGCTAGAAGTAGGAAGAGAAAGTTGATAAATTTAGAATTGCTCTCCAATCATGACATATACCTTTGAATACCATGTGAAAATAGTGAACCAAAACAGATTAGTGAGTTGCTGAAGTTTTGAACAGATATGGATATAGACAGGTTCATGCTCAGAAACCACACCCCAAAGTGAAACCTCAGAACTAGCCTCACAGGCAAACTTATTTCTGATCTCCTTCCTCCTGCCTGTCTTATCCTTTATTTCCCCCTGGAGCAAGCCATAGAAACTATATTTTCTTTAGCCCAAGATATCTCACAGAAGCTAGAATGTTTTTTCCTCAAAGCCAGTCATAAAACAGTTTTTGTCTTACCTGCTCATACTTTTTATTTGAAGAGCTGGTCATAAAGAAATTCTCTGACTTTCTTTTTTTCTTTTTTCTTTTTGGCGATAGCCAATCATGATACCCAAATCTAAATGAGCTCTTGTCATATACCAAGGAGAAATATATGCTTTAACTAATAGGCCAGGAAGAATCTGAAGAAACAGGCTTTGGGGGGTTCTTCTGCCTCAGTCTATTTTCAGTTATATCTTTTATGTCAAAGCATATTCCTGCTATCCATAAAAATAAGTCAAGGTTGAAGTGAAAACTTAAGGGTTCTTTGGAAAGTCAGTTATGTTGGATGGTGTTTTGCTGGGGCAAACATGAGAAAGAATGTTTAGCTGAAGCAGACACAGGAGAAGGGATGTTCTGCTAAAGCAAGCCCATGAAAGGACACATGATGAAGGATTCTTTGCTAACAACACACATGTATTGGTCTGCCTTACATTGCATAGCTGAGCTCCATTTGTTGTTACTCCACACAGAGAAACATATCAAAAAATTTCTGGTGGTGTGCTGCAATTTCTTGCTGCTTCCTTGGACTTGGGCTGGTTGGCAGAGTGATGTCAGCTGAGACAGACACACGTTGCTGAGGCAAGGCATGTGCTCAGACAAGACTCGTGGAGGATTTGTGATGCTTGGAGGGAGTATAAATAGGACTCAGCAGTGACAGGAGCTGAGCTAGGCTTGTAGAGCTAGCTGAGAGAGGCACAGCTGAGAAGATCTGGTGTTCCTGTTGGCTCTGGTCTCTCCTGTTGACTCATGCTGAGGCAGAGACCTGGCTGAGGCCTGGCTGTTTCTGTTAGGTTGTGCCACCTCTGCTGCTATCCCAACACTACTGAACTGGACTGCTGGTGTATCCATGAAGTGTTTTCCAGTGGACTGAGCTGCTGCTGCTGCTGCTGCTGCTTCTGGCCTGTAACATGAACTGCTGATTTCCTGACAATGCAGATAGGATTGACTCCAAAGAACAATTTCTGAACAGGTCCACCTGTATCCTTTCTTCTACTACTTCTGGCGGATCATGGGCTAGAAGGGAGGTTAAAACATTCAAGAACCATCATTAAAAATAGGCTTTGAAAAGATTAAAGTTACAAAAGGCTGTCCTCAAGGTCATCAGACTGGGTGAGCGGGTCCTACCCCTCACCTACTGCAGCACTCAGGAGAGCAGGCCCTGGATCTCACCTGCTTAGCAGGGTAGAACTGGTCCTTGCAAGGGGATGGGGGTGGGCACGGAGTTGTTGGTGAGTTGGCTCCAAGGGTATGAGAACAGGAAAGCTGACCAGTTTAAATACCTCTCAGGCCCAGATGCAGGTCTTTCAATTGGCCCACCCCAACATCTACCCCATCAATGGACTGCTGGGGTGCATGGAGGAGCCAGTCCTACAGATCCAAAACTACAGGATCTCTATGACACAGGGCAACAATTGCATATCCCAGAAGAATCCCAGTGAGGTTTCAGTATGGATAAAGTAGTTTCTTAGTTTCCTATTACTTCTTTTGAACTCTTGACCTTAGTTGAGAAACTAAGAAGCAATTTTGCTTCTTTTCTTAAAGATTTTGTTTATTCTTCTCTCACATATTACATTCCAACAGAAGTTTCCTTTCCCTCCTTCCACTCCTTCTAGTTCCCCTCCCACCTCCCCTTTCAGGCAGATACACTCCTCCTCCATTTCCCTTCAAATAAAGAGCAGGATGGAGCCAGAGGCTGGACAGCGTAGAGAACCAGGAAAGGACCAAATATGACTGTCAAACAAAGTCAATGAAATGATCCCAATAATGCTATAGTCATAGATCAGTGCCTAGCCCAACTGTCATCAGAGAGGTGTCATCCAGCAGCTGATGGGAGGAGATGCAGAAACCCACAGCCAAACAGTAGGCTGGGCTTGGGGAATTCTTGGGAAGAAGAGGAAGAAGGATAACAGCAGCCAGAGAGGTCAAGGGTACCCACGAGAACATGACCCACAAAATCAACTAAGCAGGACTCATAGAGGCTCATAGAAACTGAAGTGAAAAATCACAGACCCTGCATGGGTCTGAGCTAGGTCCTCTGTGCATACATTATGATTGTGTAGTTGGTGTTCTTGTGGGACTCTGGTGTTGTGGAAACCTAGTGCAATGGAAACTTCCTGAGATCTATAAGGATGAACCTAGTGAAGACTCCTAGTAAAGGTGGATAAGGAGTGTAAACTGCCCGTCTTTGCTTAGTCAGCAACCCAGCTACAAAACCTTCAACCTACAATTTATCCTGCCTACAAGATGTGCTGAGGTAATGGTGGCACAGAAATTGTGGGAGTCCCAGACAATGACTGGTTCAAGAACTTGTGGGAGGATCCAAGCAATGATTGGTCCAAATTGAGGACCACAACATGAGAGGGATCCTACACCTGACACTTCCTGGGTGGTCAAGATATTTTAAAAATATTATGTGTATGAGTGTTTTGCCTGTATGTATGTGTATATGTATGCATGTGTAACATGTGTGTGCAGAGTCTGTAGAGGTCAGAAGAGGGCATCAGTTACCCTGTGACTTAGAGTTTCTATTGCTGTGATGAACCGCCATGGCCAAAAGCAACTTGGAAAGAAAAGGCGTTGTTTTGCTTATATTTCTTACATTGTCAAAGGCAGTCAGGATAGGAACTCAAGCAGGGCAGTTGGGCGGGGGCAGGAGGCAGGAGCTGATGCAGGGGCCACGGGGAAGCGCTGCTTACTGGTGTGTTTCTCATGGCTTGCTCAGCCTGCTTTCTTATAGAACCCAGGACTACCAGCCCAGGGATGGCACCACCCACAATGTCCTGCCCCCCCCCCCCATCAGTCACTAATTAAGAAAATGCCCTTATAGGCTTGCCTATAGCCCCATCAGTTGAAAGCATTTTCTTAGTAGTTTTCCTCCTCCTCGATGGCTCCAGCATGTGTGAAGCCAACAGAAAACTAATCAGCATACCCTGGCACTGGAGTTACAGATGGATGTGAATCACCATGTGAGTGCTGTGAATGGAATCCCAGTCCTTTGCAAAGGGAACAAGCGCTCCTACGTGCTGAGCCATCTCTCCAGCTCCTTTACTTATTTTGAATGTCTCCACTAGGAAAACTTAAATTGCATATATGGCTCTACTGGACCACACGGCTTTGCCTCAGACAATGCCATTTTACTTACATAACATTCCAAGGAGACAGGGAGAGGACATGGAATTACCTTTTTACTACTTACCAAGCAATCTTATTTCTAAATGTTGGGTGGTTTTTCTTTACATGATTAGCTCATAAAAGACCACACTGTGTCTGAGACTTGTCGTAACTAAGCAGCTTCAGAACCCTCTGTCTTCAGAGGAATAATATTAATTGAGTGAGGAAAGGCAGTCGAAAGCCAGACCACAAAAAGTCATTAAGCCATATATAGCAGTCAGTCTTTGTTCTGAAGGCAGTTGGCAGCCTTTGGGTTTTAGCAAGGGGGTTATTGCATCATTAGATGTGTATTCTGGAACTATTGAAACAGGTAGGTGGGCCCTGAATTACAGGGAGGCGATTATTACTGTACAGGCTAGAAATCATAAAGAAAATCCTGGATTCAGATTAATGAAAAGAAGTGATGGGGGGGGGGATAAAGTGGGTTTAAGGAAGATTTAATGACTGATAGAATGTGGGAAGTGAGAGGAAGGAGCTGAAAAGGAGTCCAAAGTATCTGGTTGTGGTTAGCAACAGAGGCAGTGGGGCAGATTCTGTTTTCATCCCCTATTTACAAACATGGAAATGTTCCAACTTTGAGATGACTGGATCTGGCCCTGTAGCTCATTGGTAGAACTTTTGCCTAGCATGTGCAAGTCCCCAACAACAACAACAACAACAACACACACACACACACACACACACACACACACACGATGAATAGGGGACTGAAGGGCCAAAGAGGGCCATGGCTCTCATATTCTTAGAGGCCCTTTCTGAGCTACCTTCTTCTCTTACTCCCCGTGTCTCTGTTCTATCACTGTATCGAGAATGACTGGAGTGAAGAAGACCAAGGAGCAGAGTTGGGCTGACGTGCACACTTCTTAAAGCTGCCCAGATTCTAGAGACAAGTATTGAGGCCATGCTTGTGTAAGCGACGTGAGTAAGCTGAAGGCATGAACTGCCCGAGGAAGGAAGTGCTGAGTTCTTCAATAAAATCAATGAACAATGCAGAGAGAATCCAAAGTTTCCTGGATTTGTTTGGTGGTTTTTGTTTTACATTCTCTAACAAGCAGAATGTTCTTCCTAAGTCTAGTTCCCTTAGAGATTTCATCTTAGGAACTGCTTTGTGGTATACACTTTAGGAGCATTACTTTTTTGTGATATTACTTAAAAAAAAAAAAAAAAAAAAAACCCAAGGTCTCACTGTGTAGCTCTGATTGTCCTAGAACTAGAGCATCTGGCTCTAGTTCTCTCACAGAGATCAGCCTACCTCTGCCTCCTTAGTGCTGGAATTAAAAGCACATGTCACCATACCCAGCTATGCTATCTTACATTACGTACAGACTTTATTATTTTATTTTTTATTTAGGTGTATCAGTCTGTGTCTCTGTGTATATGTCACATGTCTTCAGGTACCCATGGAGGGCAAAAAGCTTTGGATCTCCTGGACTGGGGTTGTGAACCACCACTGCCTGGAACTCAGCTTGTAGCCAAGGTTGACTTTGAACTCCGGATTCTGTCTGACCTCCCAAGTGCTGGGATTACAAGGTATGCCACCACTCCTGGCTATATAGCCTTTGATTTTCACCCACATAATTTTAAATACACGCACAAAAGAGATGTTAATATCTTATATACCCTCTACCTAGTTTCAACAAGTATGGACATTTTGCTTTATTCACCTTATTAATATTTCTCTAGATCAGTGGTCCTCAACCTTCCTAATGCTGTGACCCTTTAATACATGATCCTCATGTTTTGGTGACTCCAACCACAAAACTATTTCATTGCTACTTCACAACTGTAATTTTGCTACTGCTATGAATAGTGATGTAAATACCTGTGTTTTTTCATGGTTTTAGGGCAACTCCTGTGAAAGGGTCCTTCGACCTCCCAGGTTGAGAAGCACTGCTGCGCATTGTTATTTGTACATGCTCATATGGTTTCCACCCGCTGTGAGAGTGAATTAGTGACGTTATGTCCCTTTACCAAAACGGTTCGGTGTATAATTTCTAAACAAGAACATTTTCTTCTTTATATTTTTGGTTGTGAGCCTAGCCTTTAACGGCTGAGCCATCTCTCCAGCCCACATTTTCTTCTTTAATCAAAGTACAGAGATTAAAGCCCGGGAACCTCGCAGTGACACAAGCTGTTGTCTAATCCACATTCCTTGCCCCACTTTGCTCAGATGTCCTGATAAAAACTTTTATGGTTCTTTTGTTTGCTGGATCTAAGATGCAATTCTGAATCCCGTGCTGCAATTCATCTGTGATCTCTTTTTAATTTCTTCATCTGGAATGGTTTGTTGGCCTGTCTTTGTGCTTAATCATCATCATCATCTTCTTCTTCTTCTTCTTCTTTTTTTTTTTTTTTTGGTTTTTCGAGACAGGGTTTCTCTGTATAGCCCTGGCTGTCCTGGAACTCACTTTGGCCATGAACTCAGAAATCCGCCTGCCTCTGCCTCCCACGTGCTGGGATTAAAGGCGTGCGCCACCATGCCGGGCTGTCTTTGTGCTTCTTTTTTTTTTTTTTTTTTTTTTTTTTTTTTTGGTTTTTCGAGACAGGGTTTCTCTGTATAGCCCTGGCTGTCCTGGAACTCACTTTGTAGACCAGGCTGGCCTCGAACTCAGAAATCCGCCTGCCTCTGCCTCCCGAGTGCTGGGATTAAAGGCGTGTGCCACCACGCCCGGCTTTGTCTTTGTGCTTCTTGACCTTGACTTTTTTTTTTTGCAAGCGTATAGGCCATTCAATTTAGAGTTAAGTTGTACATTTAAAAATTATTTTACATTTACTTCTTTTTTTGCATGCAAGTACCACAGTGTGTGTCGGGAGATGGACGTACAGCTTACAGTCAGGTCTCTCTCTCGACCTTTTAGGGCTTCTGATCTGCTGGATCATCTCCATGGCCCAGGTTGTACCTTTTTTTGCCAAGAAGAGCACAGAAAGGAGGCTCGGTCCTTCTTAGTACATCACAGCAGAAAGTGTACAATGTCTATTGGTTAGACTGATGCTTTACTATAGCAGAGGGCTTTTCTGGATTGTTTTCTCCATTCAGCAGGTATTTTGCATTGCAGGGACATTTTTTTCCTAGCATAAGCACGACAACCTGAAGTTTCTAAATTATTATTGTAATTATTAAAGTTATTATTTTTTTTGAGACTGGATCTCTCTGTGCTGCCCAGATTGGCCTCAATCCCAGACTCAGGGAATTTAACTGCCTTGGCCTCCCAAGTAGCTGGTACTAAAAGGCCTGTGCCATCACATTTATATTCATTTTAATTTGTTACAAATAACTAAAGTGCATCATTTAGATTTTGAAAAATATGTATTGTATGTTATATGTGTGAGTTCCTGCATGCATGTATGTGGACCATGTATGTATTTGTTACTCAAAAGAGACAGAAGAGGTTCCTAGAACAGGACCTACACGTCAGTGTAAGCTGCCATCTAGGTGCTGAGAACTGAACCATGGTTCTCTACGATAGCAGCAAATGTGCTTAACCACTGGGCCATTTCTCCAACCCCACTTAGATTTTTTTAAGGAAGCAAATTTAATTAATTTGTTTATTTATTAGAAACAAGATCTGACTGGCCTGGAATTTGCTATGTAGACCAGGCTGCACTGGAATTCGTCCTGCCTCAGCCTACCCTACTGGAATTAAAGGATTTTGCCTAACTGAGAAGCAAGTTTAAAATAATACATATTTTTATTTGTAGAGGGCTAATGTCAACAGTTATCCTTTGAAATAAATGCTATTTTCAGATGAAAGTGAGGAAAGTATATATTTGTTTAAAAGTTTGAAAACTTGAGATTTTTAAAAACATATTAATGTTAACATAAAGCATGGCACTTGTATGATTAACACATTAAGATCTCAGGCAACACACCATATATTTCGAAGAAACTTGGGGCTCAGAGGAGAGTGGATTGTCCTTTGTGGAGTGAATCCTAGCAGTTCTGGCTGCATCAGGGTTTTAGACAGACCCTCAAGGGACTGACAGAGGCTGCTCATGCAACTGGTTGTGCCAAAAGGAAGAAGTTGAAAATGGAGCCAAGAAAGATTTTAAAATGAGGTTTGTGTCAACATGCATAAATTCCCTTGCTTTGAAGGAGCTGCAATGAGATCCAAGAACAGGAAGAGGAATATTTATTGTAATATTAAACGAAGCATTCAAAGCTTGGTTGTTTTTTTTTTTTTTTTTTCCCCTGCCTTCATTTCTAAGTCTGAGCAGCAGCAACAGGGCAGACTAGAAATTCTACTAACTTTGTAGTGCACTAAGCTCAGGTTTATTCATTCCACTGCTGCTGCTGTTCTTGGTGATCATTCCATGGTACTGGCATCTCCAATACACTGGGGTTTTCCGCTGCAACTAGGCTTCTCCAAAACCCATTCAGTCTCTCTTCATGGTGCCAAGCCTCAAATCCTTTTCATGACCCCTTCAGTCTTGGGCTGTCAACTGAAATTGAGGCTATTCCTTCACCAATGGTCTTCCATAGACTGTCACAGTGCCAAGCCTAAGCAGCAGTTCATGACTCCTTCATGCCTTCAAAACCAGTACCACCTGGGTGACTCTTACACATTACTAAGCACAGCTGAAGCACGAGGTACAACCTTGGCTATTTCTAGAACACAGCTTCTTTGTGCTCTCAGAAAACACTTCCCAGAAGATTTCATTTCAGTGATGCTGGTCTCTTCTTCTTCTTTTTTTTTTTTTTTTTTTTTTTTTTTTGGTTTTTCGAGACAGGGTTTCTCTGATAGCCCTGGCTGTCCTGGAACTCACTTTGTAGACCAGGCTGGCCTCGAACTCAGAAATCCACCTGCCTCTGCCTCCCCAGTGCTGGGATTAAAGGTGTGTGCCACCACGCCCAGCTTGATGCTGGTCTCTTCTTAATCACTGCTAATTTCATAGCTCCAGCTAACCAGCATCAATTGTCGCAGTAGTCCCTTCTATTCTGGACTCTAAAGCCAGAGTCATGTGGCCAAAGCAGACCAGTTCTGCTGCTTGCTGAGTCTGAAACATGCCCTCACCCTGTTCTATTGCATTATCACCAGTTTTCTGTTTTCCAACTCCTTCACTGCTCAAACTTGGTTCTCCTGGAACTTGCTCAGTAGATTGACCTTGAACTCAGAGATTGGCATGCCTGTTTCCTGGGATTAAAGGTGTGTACCACCATGCCTGGATTTTCTTCACCTAGAAATTGCTCTGTCCCAGGCTGGCCTTACAAATCTGATTGTCTTTGCCTCCTGAGATTAAAGGCTTATGTTTACCATGCCTGGATTTAAATTTAGCATATCATTAGTGAAGAATAGCCAGGAGGAGCAAAGCAAACCAGTGCTCAGTGCTTGTCTTCTACTGTCTGTGGGGTCATATTTATCCTCCTTCATCTCTAGTCCTTTCTCATGTTTGCTATGTCAAAACATCCTTTCAACTGTGACTGCTTCAGGAAAACATTCTTTCCTGTGTCTGCTCCAGCAAAACATCCTTTCACCTGTGTGTGCCCCAGAAACCATCATTTGACATAAATAACTTTCCAAAGAAAGTAGATGTTTCCATTTCACAGGACACCTCCCACACTTTTTTTTTTTTTTTTTTACAATCAAATAGTAAATGTCTCATTGCATGAATATACCACGTGTTTATGTATCTATGGGTGGACATTTTAATTGTTTCCACGTTGGGGGCATTGTGAATAATCCTTCCATAAACATTCATTCTCATGAACACCTGGTTTCAACTGTTTGGTGTATTTATACTCAGATTGGAGTATTTGAATCATATGATGATATTATCTCATCATCCTACCCCTCCTTTTTAAAGTGCTGGGGATGGAGCCCAGGATCTCAAGCATGCTAAGCAAGCAATCTACCATTGAGCAACAGTACTACAGCAACCTTTTTTTTTTTTTTTTTTTTTTTTTAAGGAGGATGGATACATCATGTTATATCCTCACCAGTAAAGCAGAAGAGTTTCAGTTTCCCTGAACTCCCACACTCCTTACTTTCCATCTTTTCACATTTGTTTATTCTGGCTATCTGTGTGGATGTGAACTGGAGTGACACCTATTGTGACATAACCTGCTTTAGGATTTGGCAGTGGGACTTTTGGCTTTCCATGGGACTCTTTGGGGTTTTGTCTATTTACTTTTAAATAATTCGAATGCAATGCCTAGGCCTCAGACCAATTCCAGCAACTGCTAGGCCTGGGGCCCAGGCAACAGCATGTGTTTCAAGTCCCAAGGTGATCCCAGTGTGCAGCTGAAATTGTGAATCAGCACATCAATGATCCAAACCCCTCTTCCAGTTACACAGTTTTTAATCAGTGTTTTAAATACTGTTGTGTTTCAATAGCTGGACGAGTCCCACGTTCATCTGGGAAAAGTAAGGGAGTGATCCAGATTTTTAACAGCCATTCTAAGCGTAATAGTGAATGCCAGATTGGAAGAAAGGAAGTGATTTCACCTCAGCTGCACATTGGAGGCAGGGATGTGTGTGTGTACAATGTCTCCAAGGGTCCTTTGCAAAATGGTAACAGAAATCCCAACAGTAAAATGGAAAGTTACTGCCCTTGGTATTTGGGGCAGTTTCTATTCTAAGGGCTGTCCCTTGCTCCCACTCCTTACCTACCACCCTTCATTAAGAAGGTTTAGGACAAGGACGGGATGGGTGAGTTTCCAGTGGCTCTTACTATAGCATTTGGATGTTTTCAGCTAATCACCTTAGTTCTTCTCTACTGTGACTATCACTACTATCAACATCACCACCATTACCACCACATTCTGCTTTTGAAAGGGGGGTACTTTTCTGCTTTTGACTTCCTTCTTCCTAGTAGTTGCTAAGTGTGCAGACTACAGCTCTTCCTCTGACTTTACAAAAACTCTGTTACTGAAATCCAACACGGCCGGGCATGGTGGCGCACGCCTTTAATCCCAGCACTTGGGAGGTAGAGGCAGGCGGATTTCTGAGTTCGAGGCCAGCCTGGTCTACAGAGCGAGTTCCAGGACAGCCAGGGCTACACAGAAAAAACCCTGTCTCGAAAAACCAAAAAAAAAAAAAAAAAAAAAAAAGAAATCCAACACAGCCCATTTTGAAAGTGACTTTTGGGTAGAACTAAGTCTAATGTTAAATAGCATTTTCCTAAACTGGTATCCTATGGCTTTATTTTTTACTCTTAAGCTATGATGTCATTCTTTTACCTACCTTCTTACTACTCTCCAGCAATACACTCTCAGGAATACCTCTGCAGTTCAACAAGCTGGTTTCATCTTGTTTCTGGGAGAACATACACCTTGGGGACACTAAGGGACACTTGGGGACATCTAAGCTAGAGAGTGAGAGAGATGCTGACTTAGGGGATTTGCATCAGGTGGCTTGGAAAACATTTCAGGCAATCAAGGTTGGATGCTACCAGGGCTATGTCTATGACTATCTTAGCAAATGTTTCTAGAGAGCCAGGATAAATCAGGGTTGGTAGAAAAGCAGCAGGCATCACTATTAGCAAGACTGGGGAATGTCTGGTCCTATTTGTGGTTTGGACAATGTCCACATTTTGCCCATGTGGAGACATGATTATGGAGTAGCTTTGTTTGTGCCTTGTCCTGTCTAGTTGCTCACTGGTTTACTGAATTTCAGTGTCTAGGGAATTGTTTCTTATAGTATACCTTTGTTCATGAGTGTATGACTAGTTCCTGGAAGGTAAGTCCTAGTTTCCTTTTTCATTCCTCCATTTTGGTCGAGGGCAGCAGAGGGTAGCCTGGTGTACATGAATAATCCATACTACCCACATTTTTGCCATTGGAAACATTTGTTAACCGGGAAGTTGTCTCAAAATGTAGGCTCTGGTTAATGGGTTAGCTTGTCATTGCTGTGACGCAGTACTTGACATAAACAACTCAAGAAAAGGGCGACAAGTTTCTTTTGGCTCATGCTTTCCATCATGGGTAGCTGGCTCCATTGCTTTTTGGGCCATGGGGTGGGTGAACATGATGGCATAAGGGTTTTAGGATCCACCATGAAACAGAGAAAAACAGCAAGAGGAACAAGATTCTGACACACCCACAGTGACCCACTTCCTTCAGCTAGGTAGGCTTTCTAAAGTTTCTATTACCTTTGGTGACAAAGAGTGTCACCAACTGAGGACCAGGCCTTTAATTTATGTGTGTGTGTGAGGGGGCATGCCATATTTGTCTTAGTTACGTTTCTATTGCTGTGCTAAGACACCAGGACTAAGGCAACACACAGTAGAAAGCATATTCTGGGCTTACAATTTCAGAGGGTGGGTCTATGACCATCATAGCAGGGAGGATGACAATAGGTAGACAGGCATGGACTGGAGAAGTAGCTGAGAGCTCACACCTTGATACACAAGCATGAGGTTGAGAGATCAAGGTGGGCATTGCTTGGCCATTTGAAACTTTAAAGTCTACTCCCCGTAAGACATCTCTAACAAGACCACAGCTCCTAATCCTTCTGAAACCGTTCTGCCAACTGGGGACCAAATATTCAAACATATGAGCCTTTGGGGGCCATTCTCATTCAAACCACCTCAAAGGTCAAAACATAACATAGGGATTTTTTTTTTTGCATCTTTTGTTGCAAGATGAGAGGTAGGGATCGTTGTTGTTCTAATAACTAGACAATTACACTTAATGGATCAACTATAATATAATTGCTAGGCACAACCTAAATGATTAATTTTGAAACAATCCTTGCAGATTGGGGCCTAGATTGCAAAAACTCAGGCAATGACAATATTTTCCAGAATCCAAATAGGTAGTCATAGCCCAGTTGGAGATGTTTATAGAAGCCTTTGCTTTCTTTCACTGAAGAGAGACCATGACCACAGCAAGTCTTATAAAGGAAAACATTTACTTGGGGCTGGCTTACAGTTTAGAGGTTTAGTCTCTAATCATCATGGCAGGAAACATGCTGGAGGAACCAAGAGTTCTACATCTTGATTCGCAGGCACCAGAAGGAGACTGTGTGCCACACTGGGCATAGCTTGAGCAAAGGAGACCTCAAAGCTTATCCCCCACGTTGACACACTTCCTCCAACAAGGCCACACCTCATAATAGTGTTGCTCCCTATGGCCATGTCTGCCTGCCTCTACCTCACAAGTGCTGAGATTAAAGATGTGTGCCACTAACATCAGGCTCCTGTTTCTTTCTTTCTTTTTTTTTTTTTAAAGATTTATTTATTTATTTATTTATTTATTTATTTATTTAATGTAAGTACACTGTAGCTGTCTTCAGACACTCCAGAAGAGGGAGTCAGATCTCGTTACGGATGGTTGTGAGCCACCATGTGGTTGCTGGGATTTGAACTCCAGACCTTAGGAAGAGCAGTCAGGTGCTCTTACCCACTGAGCCATCTCACCAGCCCCCAGGCTCCTGTTTCTTATCTTTAATAGTCTTGCCAGGATTATGCAGATTAGTGAGAAGTCCCTTGCAGTAAACTGCTAACATCATCCTGACAATACTGATCCTATATTGAGCATCCTCTTCTCTTCAGGGCTCTCTTTTGACATCACTTCATTAAAGTATCTCAAGGTTTTTCATTTTGCCCTTTGCAAGGTGAAGTACAAATTCTAGGGCGGATATGTTTCAGCTGGGAGCCCATGGTGGTCTGCAATGCTCTCCACAATCTACGGAGCAAGCCCAGCTGCATACTTATCAGCCAAACCTCAGATACCTTCTGCTCTGAAATTTTCAAGGAATTCAAGGGGGTGACAGCAGATAGTGAAGCTAAGGGAAGGCAGGTGGCTTACCCCAATGCTGGCAGGGCATGAAGCACATGTCCTGCACGGGAAGCTTCACTACCCTTAAACACACAGGAGGACAGCTATGTTCCAGTGACTTGACTCCAGAAGAAAGGAAGAAAGAGGAGCTTGGGGCTGATACATTGGGGCTGATGGAGCGGAGCACAAATTAGCTTACAAAACTGAGGACCTGGTCTCCAGAGAAGGAAATAAAAACAGATGGCTATGGATAGGAACAAAGTAGGAGCCCAATGAAAAGAGATGCAGTTGTTGAAGGACAAATATGACGTCAGTGTCAGGTTCTTGCAGGACAGGCAAGGACTAGGCAAAACTAACCAACCAACCAACCAACAAACCAACCAACCAAAACCAAACCAAACGACCATTAAAAATGGCCTAAGGGAAAGCTAAACTTAATGTTTTTGTGTTGTTGGGGAGACACAGAGTTCACTAACCTCAAGTTTAACAACCATTACAGAAATTCCTGGTGTCAGGAGAGGCACAGCAACCCATACAATGATGGAGTCAATTTGCCCTGGGATTTTGCTCCTGCAATAAAGGATCGCTTTATTCCACAGGCACTTCAGTTCTCTTTTGTCCCATCTTGTTGAATGCTACTAACGGTCAAAAAAGAGGCCAAGGCTGTAGGTCCATTGACAAAAAATAGAGGTACCGAGGAGGGGCAAGTCCTGTGGAAGAGGCTCTCACATCTGCAACTTCTCAGTTCGGCTTTAGTCCTCGATTCTTTTCCAAATTTGCATGAAAATGTATGCTACTTGAATGCCCAGGAGCCTTCTATTCTGTTCTCAAATACTACCCCTTACCAATAGAAACGTTGTTAATAATCCCAGTGGGGTTCACGTGCATTTAAAGAAAAAGTCAGGCTTGTACTTTAAGACCACAGGGGTGGTAGCATTTTATATTCTTCAAATGGTCAGGAAGTAACTGGGGCTTTTGCTTGGGGAGGAGGGGTAGGCATATGGGGAAGTGTATAGGGAGGCCCCCCGGAAGTCACGCTGAGCCGTTTAAAGCTGGGTGACCTCCTAACGGATGGCGAATGGCGGGAGAGCATGGCCAGAGCTTTAGCGCAGGGCGCGGCCATTGGTGACGCATGCCAGGGAGCCCAGCGCCCGCGATTCCACCATTAGCGAGGCCTCACACCCTGCGCTTCAAGTTCGGGGCTGGAGGCGTCCCTGCTTCCTCCTCTAAGAGGCGGGTCGGCCCCGCCCCCGCGCCCCGGGTCGCTTGCCCGCGGCCCCTCCCACCTCCTAACTCCTGGCCTCCCCCGGCGCAGCGCACTCCCCGCCGGCCCGCAGCCTGACACGCCGCGCGGTCCCTCAGTCTCCTGCGGTCGCCTCCCCAGGCATGGCACAGGGCCTCGCCACACTATGGCAGCAGCAAGACACAGCACGCTCGACTTCACGCTCGGCGCCAAAGGTGAGGGCGCCGCTCGCCACCTGCACGGGCGCCGCAGCGGCGGCGGCGGCGGCGGCGGCAGTGGCAGCGGCAGCGACAGCGGCGGCGGGGCGACCGTTCCCTCCGCGCCTGCGGGGCTCGAGGCCACAGGACCAGGCTCCTCCGGGGCGCGCGCGGCAGGCTGAACAATGCGGACGGCCGCGCGGCGCCTGCGTCTGCCGGGCTGCTTCGCGGAGCACGCTGCGGGCCCTCGTGCACCGGCGGAGGCCGCGCCGCGCCCCCGCGGTTCCCCGCCGCGTTTGGTCCTCGGCTGAGCTGGAGCCTGGCGCACTGCGGGGCCTGGGAGAACCGCGTCCGTGTGTGCCAGCCGCACCGCCCGCCCGCCCTTCCGGGCCTGGAGCGTCGGTCCACGCGGGCTCGCCGCCCTCCACGCCCCGTTGTTGGGGGGGAATCCCTTTAAGCCCGTGGGGCGCGGCGGATCCCCGGTGGAGGCGGGTACCGGAGCGCCTTAGCTCGTTCGAGGCACGGCGGGCGAGGCAGGCCTGAGCGAGGGGTGTGTGCGGCGCGGGACCGCTGCCCACGCCACCTTTTCCTGTTCTGGCAGGCTGCTGAATTTCCCTCATGGGTGTGTGTGTCGGGGGGTTCCCCTTAAGGGCAGCGAGGGTTGAAGGAAGACCAGGGCCACTCAGCGCTTGCAAGGTTTTTTTTTAGTCCATCTAAGAAGATGAAGGATCCTCTGAAAAGGGACCCGGCGGGCAGAGAAAGGAAACGATTATTATTATTATTGGGGGTGGGGAGGGATGAGATTTGGGCGCGGGAACTAGAGCCACCACCATCACCATCACCCCTAATCCGGGAGGCTCAGATATTTGAGCCTGGTCTGGGCAGAAATGGTTGGGAGAATCTTTTTTGCGTGATGGAATTTTGAAGGGTAGGGATGGATGTACTGCTGGCTTCTTTTCTTTGAGGGAATCAAGCATGGGCGCAGTGGGCGGGAATGATTGGGCCTTTAAACGTGCGACTGCGGCAGACTTTCACTTACCAGATCATCCGCACATAGTGTGGTGCCCCAGTCTTCCCTTTTCTCTGGTTTCTCTATTAATGGAACACGTGGACTCCACTCTGCTTTTTCTGTTGGGATTTTTTTTTTAACACCGATTTAATTGCTTTTGAACTTCTGAGCTCACACTTTGTACTTTTTCTTCCAATCCTAAAGGATCGCGGAGCTCACAAGATCAATAAATGTAAACACAAAAAATAAAATCGGGGGGATTTGGAGCAAAACCTGGATTTCAGTCTGCCTCTTCTAATTGATTCTCTTCTGTGGGTGGCCTTTTGGGTTTATCTCGTAACGTTTTGGAACCTCATCTTTTTTTTTTTTTTGTCCGGGGAGGGAAAAAAAAAGAAAAGAAAGCAAGAAGCAAGGGACAGCGCACACTCAGGGCATTTACTGTGTACGGGTGAACTAGAGGGTTGTTAGGTAAGCCAGTGTGCTTGGGTGGTCGGAATAGAGTTTAAAAAAAACGTAGCACCGTTCACTTCCCACTTTTCTTAGGTGAGGATGGAAGCAAGGGAGACAGTTGGGAGAGAATAAGGTGGTACTTGGGTGGTGGAGCTGGAGGAGTGTGTTAGGATCACAAAGGTTCTACTGTTATCTTGGCAGCTTACAGGGCTGATTGGTTAATGGGACTTCTAGCACCTTGAGTTTAGTGGGGAGGAATGTGAAGCAACTGTTTTGTAGAGCAAGGCCTCCCAGCTGGGAAGGTGTGAATTTTATCTCCAGCATCCCATTTCCAGTAGGCTGGAGGGAAGGTGAGCTCAGCATGGGGTCAGAGAAATTCTAGCCCTTCCACTGAAGAGTAAACCTTCAGCTTAGTTTAAACACTGAGAATAAAGGGTGAGCGCACACTTAAAGCTCAAAGGAAGGCTCTTGAGAGGGCCAAGACTCAAGGTGTGCAAATCGAGTTCCTGGGCAGCCAGGGCTGCATAAAGAAACTCTGTTTAGACCCGCCCCTCCTCCAAAAGAGACAAACATTAGCTGTTAATGTTTTAACTCACACTTTGCTCCTAATTAAAAATAAGAAAATTAAAGCCAGTCATATTGGTAGACCTTTAATCTCAGCACCCAGAGTCAGAGACTGAATTGGATTTTATATCTAAATCTAGTACAACCTGGTTGGATCCTTAATACAACAAAGAAACAAGAAAGCTTTGAGTTGGACCCAAGGTGGCACATTCTTGTAATCCCAATACCCTGGAGGCAGAGGGTGGAGAGTTCAAGGCAAACCTGGACTATAGACTGAGATCCTATCTCAAGGATTGCACCTAATGATACAAAGGAAAACTTTGTGCCTTAGCTGGGCAGTGGTGGTGCACGCTTTTAATCCCAGCACATGGGAGGCAGAGGCAGGTGGATTTCTGAGTTCGAGGCCAGCCTGGTCTAAAGAGTGAGTTCCAGGACAGCCAGGACTACACAGAGAAACCCTGTCTCGATTACCACCCCCCAATCCCCTCCCTTCCCCTCAAAGAAAACTTTGCTGATACAGTGGGAAAATTTTTTTAGGGAAAAAAAAAGCCACTGTGTTCAGGTGTTGTGTATAAATCAATGTATGTAAGATCTGGAGTTCTTTTTTTTTTTTTTTTTTTTTGTTTTTTTTTTTTTTTTGGTTTTTTCGAGACAGGGTTTCTCTGTGTAGCCTTGGCTGTCCTGGAACTCACTCTGAAGACCAGGCTGGCCTCAAACTCAGAAATCTGCCTGCCTCTGTCTCCCAAGTGCTGGGAATCTGGAGTTCTTAAAGTGTTCTGTCATTAAATGAAGACTAAGGCATGTCCTTATTAGCCACATCCACATTTTAGAAATGGGGTGATTTGACTACATCACAAGGATTTTTAAATTCCCTTCCTTTCCAATAAAGGGGTGCTTGGTAAAAAAACCCAAAAAACAAAAACAAAACAAAACAAAAAACCCTCCATGTGTGAGGTCTCTAAAAACATTTAATTGTTGATAGTGAGTCAAAAGGCATTCCTCTTGGCATGGAAGTATTGGATGTGACTCAAGGGTGAGTCAAATGGCTGCGGAGCTTGAATGCATGTTCTCCCCCTCCCGTTTGTCGGTAATCCTTCCTAATGGAGCAGTTCCATGCTGTGATTTTAGTGGAATTAAACTGGAACTCCTTAGCCATGTTATTGTTTCAGTTCCGTCTAACCTAGTTACCAAGGTAAACTACCTGCAACCTAACCACTTAGAGAGTATTTATCCGTCTGACTGATGAAGGAACTCAGAAAATTGTTTTTGCTAAAACAAATCTCATCTTTGGTCATCTTGTAAGTGAAGTGTTGAATTCTGAGGAGTGTTAATCTCAGGGTTTGAAAGATGAGATTCCCCCCTCTTTTCCCCCCAGCTCCAACCCAACAAGAATAAATTAGTCCTGAGTATCTGGGGGACTGGTGGAGGACATACTCTTGTTCTGGTCCCAGCCCCTAATCAAGGCTCTGGGTATGTAGAGTATAGGATGTGATATTTTCTCCTGGCTTGTTGGAGTCTTGCTAGCCAGTCAGCTTTAAAAACTTCTGATTACTTATGATTCTTTTTGTTACTTATGATTTTTTTTTTTACCAAGCACCCCTTTATTGGAAAGGAAGGGAATTTAAAAATCCTTGTGATGTAGTCAAATCACCCCATTTCTAAAATGTAGCTGTGGATAATGAGGACATGCCTTAGTCTTGGATTGAGTATATCTGGGAGGTGGAGTGATCTGTGTCTTAGACATAGGTGCATAAATGCTAATAATTGTGTGATAAATGCTTATATGTGAGCCAGGCACAGCTTTCCTTTATAGAGTTATGAGGCTGGATTGTGATTTTGGAAATACACTTGATGCCATCCATTTTGCCTTTGGGACCAGTTTTTTTGTAGGGAAGTAGAATGATGTGCGTCATTCAGACTACACTTTACTTTTGAAACAGAAATCTTGGTTAATATGAATAGACTACTTAGCTGAAAAGACTTGGTGTAGGTTTTGCATCTCTTCTTAGTGTGGTGCTAGGGATAGAACCTAGGGGCTTATGCAACCTAGACAGGGCTTTATGCATGTGAAGCAACACTGTGTCACTGAGCCATATCCCCAGCCTATAACAAACATTTTAAGTCAATGAATTAATGCATTTGAATGGGGAAAAATACAGATCTATAATTTTTCACTAACTGAAAATCAGCACTTTCTCCCACTTATGTCAACTACTCCTAACTGTTATAAGCAATGAAATCATTTTTAGGTCAGAGATCTGTTTCTGCCTCCTCAGTGCTGGGATTAAAGGTGTGGTCACCAACCAGGCCTAACACGAGGAACCAAATTGGTAAGCATAAAAGTTCAGACTACTGCAGAACAAAATCCCTATTTTCAGCTGGAAGTATAAAAGATTTGATTTCATTGGTTATAACAGGTAGGAGTGAGTAGTTGACATAAGTGGGAGAACATGCTGATTTTCAGTTAGTGAAAAAAAATATAGGTGTATTTTTACCCATTCCAATTGAAAGGCCCTTTGGTTTGAATTTACTGGCCCCCGAGTGAATTCCTAGATGCTAATAGAGTGTGGCTTCGCCCACACCTTTATTTTACTTGGAGTGCCCCTACCAGGTCCAGGTTCTGCTTTAAAGTACACATTTGAAGCATGCTTATTACTTGCTTGTGTGCCTTTGGCAGGCCTAGTCCACATTTTAAGTATCAATAAATTAGGTCCATTGAGATTTCCAGGTTTTGGGAGGGAAGAGGGGCTTGTGCAGTGGAGGATGGCCTTGAACCCAAGATCTTCTTGCAAACTGATGGGACGACTCATGCCTCACCTATCCTCTTTGAGATTGACAGCCTTTATGTGAGATTAACTATTTGATTGCAAGGCCTTTGCTGCTGTCCTAATTGCCAAATCCCTTAATTTTTTTTTTTTTTTTTTTTTTTTTTGGTTTTTTTCGAGACAGGGTTTCTCTGATAGCCCTGGCTGTCCTGGAACTCATTTTGTAGACCAGGCTGGCCTCGAACTCAGAAATCCACCTGCCTCTGCCTCCCGAGTGCTGGGATCAAAGGTGTGCGCCACCACGCCCGGCTCAAATCCCTTAATTTTTAAGGTAGTGATTGCCAATTGGTATTTTTTCCATGCCCCACAGTGTGAGGGAAATATTTGGTGGTTTCTGGAGAAATGGGCTTGGAGACTTCAGTTTACCTAGCATACACGAAGTCTTGTGTTGATTACTCCCACTGTGCCTGTAATCCCAGCACTTACTAGGTGGAGCAAGAAGATTAGCCTTTAATAGCCATCTTCTATTACATGGTGAGTTCAGCCTTGGATTCCTGAGACCCTGTCTCAAAATCAAACAAGACTGTAGCTATGCTATAGCTACTCTAATAAATATGTTAAAGATACCTAAAAAGGCCTACTAGAGCCCACAAATTTCAGTAGTGCCCACACCGGTAATTGTCCTAAATTCTGGCTTAAAGGCATTTCAATTATTAGTGTGATAAGCAAAACTCCTTCCTGGAAGCATCTATTTTGCATGCAAATTGTTACGGAACGCTCCACCTTCCCCCTAGGTGCTACTTGTCTAGTGCTTGGGGATTACTTCCTGTTGAGCCTATGTAAATCTGTGGCTCTCCTAATTTGCTTTGGTGAACAACTTTATGGTGGAGCCATGCCTTCTTTGTGTGACTCCAGTAGCTAAAATAAATTGTAAAGCTCTAGCCACTCTTGATTATATTTAGCCATTTTCTGATTCACCAGCACCTTATCCTTTACATTTCTCCTCCACAAAGGATTTGTGCCTTTTTGACTTTAACCTTAGAGCCTTGGGGGACTGATGACTGGGCAAGAAAGCTTTGGTTCTACCCTACAATGAACTTCTTAAATGGTGTTTCTTAAATTTGCATCATAAACATCTTCCTTTGGGTTAATTCAGATGCTTGATTCCAGCACGCTGATACCGAATCTCTGGGGTTCAAGGCCAGCCTGGTCTACAGAGCTAGGTTTAGAATAGCCAGAAATGTTACTCAGAGACTGAGAAACACTGTCTTTGAAAAACAAAACAAAACAAAACAAAACAACAACAACAACAAAATAATAATAAGAGTTTTTACTGCTTTCTCAGCCAGGCAGCTTACAATTGTCTATAAGTCCAACTCTAGGGATTCCGACTCCCTCTTCTGGCCAGTGTTTGTAAAGGCACAGGATGATGATGTTGATGGCCACAGCAATAATATAAAAGAAGCCAACCCTAAACAGAAGACAGTCCCACCAACTGTATCACAATACTTTGACACACTTTATCCCAAGAACCTCCTCTGCCCTGTCCTTGGGTCTTTCTGTGAGAGCACCTGCTCAGGGCACTCAAAATTCACGCTCATCTGTTTCCAGGCTTCTATTTCTTGGCCACAGTCTCACCATTTGTCTCCATTGGCAGAAAGGCTGGATCGTTTGATTCCTTTTCTCGTTTACAAAACATTCTTGGGTCCTCAGTACCTTGTGGATGAATAGAAACTCAGTTATCAGCCTAGAAGATCAATTCCTATCCAGTTCTTGATTTTACTGAAATCCCTGCACCCAGCCTTTCACTTTGCTTTGGTGCTCCGGGTGTCTCAGAATTAAACAGCTTTGGAGGAAGACATTGATTCTACTTTGCTAGGTTTTCTACCATAAGGGAATTGTGTTTGAAATGATTTATAGACTGCTTGGAAGAGGGCCATGATTAGAATCTGCCTTTCTTTGACTTGTCTGATTTGCTTTGTTGCAACTTTTTTGTTATTTAAATCAACTTCTCTTTCCTCTGAATTTGTAGAAGATTCTTTCATAGCGCAGGCCTTTGATCCCAGCACTCGGGAGGCAGAGGCAGGCAGATCCCGAGTTTGAGGACAGCCAGGGCTATACAGAGACCCTGTCTCGAAAACCAAAACAACAACAAAAAATGACTTCAGCCAAAATAATCCTGTTGCTGGGAATTTATTTTGTGGGCCTACAATTAAAATTTTGATCAAAGTGTATTGTATGAAACATTTTTTTAAAAAGCCATAATGCTTCTACATGATCTACATTTCTTTCTTTTTTTAAAAAAGATTTTATTTATTTTATATATGTGAGTACACTGCAGCTGTCTTCAGACACACTAGAAGAGGGCATCAGATCCCATTACAGATGGTTGAGAGCCGCCATGTGGTTTCTGGGAATTGAACTCAGGACCTCAGGAAGAGCAGTCAGTGAGTGCTCTTAACCGCTGAGCCATTTCTCTAGCCCTGATCTCCATTTAAGCTGATGGAGGTAGCACATGGTAAAGTCAATTTGTACTTTATATCAAGACACCTCTATTAGCTTTCATTGGATGCTTTTCTCTTGTTTTAAATGCTTTGGGAGGGACACTTGCTGCTGAAAACAGAACCAAGGCACTGACAACCTCCTCCTCCCCTCTCAATAGAGGAAAGGTACTTTTTCAAGTCAACTAAAGCCCCATATGAGCCATTGAGAGGAGTTTCCAGTCAAATAACTGGTAGGCAATTTGTCTTGTTTGTTTTGAGAAAATAGAGTCAGTTTGGATTTTGCTTGGAGGAATTACCAGTTTGGAATCTTCTCATCTCCTCTGCATACAATTAAAATCTGTATTTGAATTGGCAGCTCCTTAGGAGTTGAGGCTACGGCCCTGAGGCCTTTAGTAACTTTGATCTTGGTACTTTTGTTTTTGGATTTGCTATCTTAAAGAATAGTGATGCCCATCTTTAATTTAATTGCAACTCCCTAACCAATCTACACTAAACTAATTCTTGTAGCTAAGGATTCATTTATTAAACTACTGGACATTTGCAAGAGTGTGGTACCTGTGATCTGCAGACAGTGGAGATACTGAGGTAGGGGGATCCCAAGTTCATGTCAAGCCTGGGTTGCATAGTAAGGCATCATTAAAAGATATTGTCTTGTGGTTGTATGTTTAAAAAATTGTCCAGTATGGCTATGAGTGACTTGACTTTTTGGAGTCAGTAATTATTCTGGGTGTTTAATATGCCATTTCACTACAATTGTAACCCAAAACTGCTGGTGAGCCCTGCAGCTCTACCCACCATTTCATGGTAGTTCAATTACAAGCTTGCTTCTTTTGAGAAGTGAAGAAAAGTCAACTGAGTCTGCAAACCAAGGATGTAAATCATGTACAAATGCTCTTTTAAACCCTTAACAACTAGGCATTTCCATATCTCACTCAGGAAGAAATTCTGCTACCCTATGGTGTGATGCCCCTGAATTTCATTAAAACAATAGTGTCATCTGTCTTCTTGGAGAAGTCATTGAGGACAAGGCTATACTAGTAATCAAGCCCCAAACCCAAATGAGGCAATAGCTTTTTTAGATTCACTGAGAATCTTAGCTGTGTAGTTTACAAATGCATCTCAATGCTTTCCTCTCTATAAAGGCATTAATGATAGCAAAATCACACAACATTGCGCTGTTGGGTGGGATAATCAATAAAATGCTTGGAAGATCATCAAGTGATACTACTTAACACTAATTACAATATTTAGGACTAAATACTTTGGAACTGTGCTAGCTATTAAAGGTGCTTAGGTAGATATAAAAACATACAAATTTAGCTTATTCAAGAGATTTGGAAAGTTCTGGCCAAAGAAGATGTGTAATAAGTTGGTTTGTGAGTTGAACCCAGGAATTTAACTAGAGTGGAAATTCCCTAGTGAGAAGCCTGGGCAATCAGTGTCCATGGTGTTGCTTTACTTACACTAAATTCTCTCTTCCAGGAGTTCAGACAGGTCTTAGTGTTCAAACAAGGCTAAGTGATGTGCCTGCCCACAGGCCTTCCTTCCAGAGTTTTCTACTGGCCTTAGAAAATAGAGTTGAATATAAAGGTTTCTTTTTTTTTTTTTCACTGTTTTTTTTTTATTACATATTTTCCTCAATTACATTTCCAATGCTATCCCAAAAGTCCCCCATACCGCCCCCCACTTCCCTACCCTCCCATTCCCATTCTTTTGGCCCTGGCATTCCCCTATATTGGGGCATATAAAGTTTGCAAGTCCAATGGGCCTCTCTTTCCAGTGATGGCCGACTAGGCCATCTTTCGATACATATGCAGCTAGAGACAAGAGCTCCGGGGTACTGGTTAGCTCATCATGTTGTTCCAACTATAGGGTTGCAGATCCCTTTAGCTCCTTGGGTACTTTCTCTAGCTTCTCCATTGGGAGCCCTGTGATACATCCAATAGCTGACTGTGAGCATCCACTCCTGTGTTTGCTAGGCCCCTGCATAGTCAATATAAAGGTTTCTTAAATGTAGTTTAATAAATTAAAAAGAAACTTTAAAAATATTTTCAGGACTGATGCCTTGGATCAGCCTTTGGGAAGCTATGTTTTATAAAGTGGCATGTTTTATAATGGCACTTAATGTTGAAGCTTTGAAAATCTCATACTGAAGCTTAAGTGCCTTAGCCTTGGTTTTGAGGTGTTAGCAATGAAGATCATAGGCCTTCCTGTAAAAATGGCTGCCGTTTCTAGGTCTGCTTTGTCTAGTCTGAAGCTTTGGTGGTCTTGGTGTTAGAAGAAAGAGCTTGCCATTAACTCCTTTTGGTATGAGGTATAAAAGTATGGTAAGGTGAGACTTTTAACAAAATAACTGAGTTGGTGAGATGGCTCAGCTGGTACAATCCTTGGAACCCACATAATAGGAGAGAATTAGCTCCCTCAAATTGTCCTCTGATGTCTAGAAGGCATCCTACTCACAAACAAATGTAAAAAAAAAAAGCTAACATGTTTTGTGATTTGTTTTTCTTTGAATAAACATTTTGGCTTGAAGAGGCTACAGAAAAAGAAACTGCATAAGTAGTTTTCTGTAAATTTATCTTTTTTTCCCTTTGTTTTTTGAGACAGTGCCTCACTGTATAGTCCTGGCTCTTCTAGAATTCACTACTAGACCAGGCTGGCCTAGGCCACCTAGAGGTTCACAGTGTTCTTAATGTGGTGGTGACCCTTTAATATAATTTCTCATATTGGGGTGACCGCTGACCTAAAGTTTTTCACTGTTACTTCATAACTGTAATTTTGTTACTGTTATAAATCATGTTATTACATGTGATATCACAATATCTGTGTTTTCAGATGGTCTTAGGTGACTGACCCCATGTGAAAGGGTCATTTGATCCTCAAAGGGGATCTGATCCACAGACTGAGAACTACTGTATTTGACACTGAGAAAACAATACGACATATCTAGGAAGGACTCAAAGATCATAAGTCATCCTGTGATACATCAGTTTCAGCAGCATGCATTCAGAAAAAGAGTAAACTATGGTGACAGCTATGAAAAGAATGAAAGCAGAAAAGAACATAAAAAGATCTAGCCCAAGTCAACTGTTTATGACAACATTGGTATCTTCTTTGGGAGGTATAAAGGTCCTCAGTCACCACTTCCCCTCATGCCCACATGACAAATAATTAGGTCACATCTCAGGCTGGCTCAAGGGATAGGAGAGTGGTAATCATTCTCTTTAGCTTCATCGAAAAGGGGGCACAAGAGAAAAGTGTAGGGTTGGCCTGGCTTGGTGGTGCGCGCCTGTAATCCCAGGATTTTAGGAAGCTAAGGTATGAGGATTAACTTGTGTTAGAAAAGCATCCCTCCTCCCCCAAAAAACCCAGTTGGGGACAGCAAGTGACATAGCACTTATACAGCATGCGCAAGGACCGGACCATGGATGGCATGGTTCAGTACCACAAGAGAAGAAATACAAGACTGCCACTTTTTCATCATGACTATCTAGCTTCTATTCATTAACAGTATTAATACTACTACTATTATTACTTTTACTATTAGGAGGAGGGAGAGGAGAAGGAGTATTGACAAGATCTCACTATGCTGCTTTGGCTGGCCTGGAGCTCTATGTAGACCAAACTAGCCTTGAACTCAAAGAAATCAGCCTGCCTCTGCCTCCCACATGCTGGGCTGACACCCTGGCCTCTGGACTGACTTAACTTTTAAGTGGACAGAATCCCTTACAAGGTCAGGTCCTTAATATTGCTATTTGTATTTCCATGAACAATTCAAAGATTTCTGTCTAAGTATATGTGCCAGCCTGTGAATCAAGAGTGAAATAGCATTCAAAGAGATCTAACAGTTCGAACATATACTTTGTGATGGCAAAAAATATTATTTTTTGGAACTGTCCCTCAGGAAGCCTCCCCCACAGCACAATTAGCAAAATTCACATTTGGGTGCGGTCCTTCACAGTGGACCTCCAAGTGTTTAGAAGGCGAGAGAAATACAAATGCCATGGGAGAATAATAGAGAGAAGACAAAGGACACAAGTCAAAACAATCTAAACAAAACCAGAGCCATATGCTGTGACAAATTCCAGATGGGAAAGGGCCATGTGAGGGGCCTGAGAACCTGTACTTCAGAATGTTTCCAGATGACTCAGAAACAGTCAACCTTACTGGCTCTCTGTGACCTCAAGGCAGAGGAATATGGAAACATTTTCTGTAAAGATCCACAAAGTAAAATGTTCAGGTGGTGCAGGCAAATCAGGCCCAAGTCTCTGTACTTACCCACAATTTACAACTCTTTAAAAATGCTTAGCTGGAGGGTCAGATTAGAGCAGAGTAGCTAAGCAGGATATGGCCCAAGGACTTTAATTTGCTGACCCCTGGGTCTAAGATCTTTTCTAGCTCCAAAGTCTTGATCAACAAGGACATTTAGCTCTAATTTGACAATCTGAATTTCTAGAAGTGACTGTTTAGAACTTAAGGCTCAAATAACACAACCATAATTTACTGTATTTAAGTCAGCAACTTATTAATTAAATGCTGTAGAAAACAGTCACCTAAGATGCCTGCATTTTATGGAGTATATGGAAGTAACACTTGCCACTAGTGAAAACCATCTCATGATAGAGAATATTTAAGGGAACAGTCTCCATTTTAAAGTCTTAAATCACCAGCCTTTGTTCCCAATTTAAGAAAAAAAACAAACAATAGCCTCAGAGGAAATAAATAAAAGCTGTTTCATCAAAAAATAAAAAGTAGCCGGGCGTGGTGGCGCACGCCTTTAATCCCAGCACTTGGGAGGCTGAGGCAGGCGGATTTCTGAGTTCGAGGCCAGCCTGGTCTACATAGTGAGTTCCAGGACAGCCAGGAAACAGAGAAACCCTGTCTCGAAAAACCAAAAAAGAAAAAAAAAGTAGGGAAATGACAAACCAACAAGGCTGACAAAGAAAAAAAGTCGGAACACCTATAGTGGGAAAGTACTAGGTAAAAGCAAGCAAACAAACCAACCAACAAAAACATTACAGACCTCACAGGCACTAGAAGGATAGGGAAATACTATGAACAACCTGATCCAGACACACATTTGACAGCTTACAGAAGAAATGAGCATATTTCAGCAACACTGTCAGAGTTTGCTCAGTATGAGAAGGGCAATATCTTAGCAACTGTACAACTAAAGAAAACTTAATTTGTAGTGTGAAAGCTCCAAGGGTAGATGAGCTAGCTCAGCTGGTAAAGTCACTTGCCACCACGCCGGAATATTCATATTCCATTTCTGAGGACCCACAGAGTAGAAAACAGTTCCCAGATAACATAAATAAAAATAAAAACATAGATAAATGTAATTTAAAACTATTTTTTTTTTAAGAATGCCAAAGAAATCTTGAAGCTACAAGGTTTCACTAAAGAGTTCTAACAGACATTCAAAGAAAACTAACAGTTGCCATATTCTCTTCTTGAAGATAGCAGAGAAGAGAAGGTCTCCCAAATTTATGAAGCCAGCAGTATTCTAATACCAAAAGCAAAGATATTCTAAAACTGGTAGACAAATCCTTAACAAATAATATTCAGCAATTTAGAAAACAATTACTTAAAGACCAAGTAATAATAACTTCATCTAGGTATATAAGAATGTTTCAATAATTAAAAACTATCATAAAAAAAGAAATCTGATCCACTATATTGATAGGCCAAAGAAAACTTCACACTGTCATAATGAATGAGGACAGAAAAAGTAATTCCATAAAATTTTACACCTATTCAAGATAAAAGGATAGAGAATTTTTTTTTTTTTTTTTTTTTTTTTTGGTTTTTCGAGACAGGGTTTCTCTGTGTAGCCCTGGCTGTCCTGGAACTCACTTTGTAGACCAGGCTGGCCTCGAACTCAGAAATCCGCCTGCCTCTGCCTCCCGAGTGCTGGGATTAAAGGCGTGCGCCACCACGCCCGGCAAGGATAGAGAATTTAAGCTAACTTCCTCAACTCATTAAAGGGCATCTACAAAGACTATACAACAGCAAAGAGTGAATCACTTCCTTTAAGGGGAGCAAGGCATATCTCTTTTTACCACTGCCAGCAAATCCAGCAATGAAGTAGAGGCTGATCAGCAAGGCACGCAGAGGTTAATAGCTTTCATGAGGTAAAACAGGTAGTGGTAGATCCAGGATTCAGTCATAAGCAGGTGGGCTCTAAAGCACACTGCATTTATTTTTATGTATTGGGGGCAGCACATGCCATGTGTAGCTTGGCATGTGTAGCATGTATATCAAGGTCAGATGAGCTCTCCAGGGCATCTATTGTCTTCTTTTACCTTGTGGATTCTGAGAACAACTCAAATTATCAAGCTTGGCAGCAAGCCACCTTTTACCCCTAAGCCAGTGGTTCTAGCATGTGGGTCATGACCCCTCCTTGGGGGGGGGAGGGGATCCAACAAACCTTCACAGGGGTTGCATATTAGATATCCTGCATATCAGGTATTAACATGATTTATGACATTAGCAAAATTATAGTTATAAAGTTGCAGCAAAATTTTATAGTTGGGAGGAGGGTCACCACAGCATGAGGAACTGCATTAAAGGGTTACATCATCAAGAAGGTTAAAAATCACTGCTCTAAAAATTCATACCAACTAATGGTATTTATCTTACCACAAAATGAGTGGCAGGTTTTACCAAAATCTCCATTCGTATGTTTTTTTTTTTAAAGTTCACTTATTTTTTATGCATATGGTTGTTTTGCATGCATTTTATATCTGTGCAATGCATGTCTGAGTGCTCTCAGATTCTCAGAGGCTAGGTGAGGGCATTTGATCATCTGCTGACAGTCAGTCAGTCAACAGGTTCTCCAGGGAGGGAGTGAGAATTAAAAAGAAAAAAAGATGATTAGACAACACTGTAGCATGACCCAAGCCAGTTCTGAAGCAGAAGCAAGTTTATTTTTTTCCCAGTTTGCTTTTATACCATTATTCTAAGTACATGCAAAGAATAAGGTCAGTTTTAGGTCATGGAACAAACAATGCAATAAACAAAGTCCCGTGGTATTCAAGGATCAAGATGATCAAGATCTTGAGTCTACTTCCTTGTACTAGTTTAAAGTCAGATTCTTACCTGAGCCTATTTCCCTGTCCTAGCCCAACGTCAAATTCCTGCTAAATTTCTAGAAGTGGCCCCAAGAGCTCTCCACACTCTGGAACTGAAGTTATAGCTTGCTGGGAACTAAAGCCTCTTATCTCTCCACCACTTCCATGCTTTTTAAAAATTAAAACACTTTGAAAAATGACACCATAGATGTGCTAATATGGATGGGAAATAAAAGCTCAGAGGCTTTAACGCTAGTCAAGGAACTATGCACAACTAAGGAATCCCGAGAGCAGGGAAATAGTTTACTCCAGGGAAGAGCACCCCAATTGGTTATCCAGTACCAAATGGTCAGACCTGAAAGCATACATACAAATAACATCTTACAGATTGAGCAGGTTGTATTTATTTAGGAGTGTGTGTTTGTGTCTGTATGACATAACAATAAATAAGGAAAGATGCCACAAATTTACAAGAGAGCCATGGACAAGATGGGGGAGTTCATGGGTGGGGGCTTAGGGAAAGGAAGGGGAAGAGGGAAATGGCATAATTATAATCTCAATTTTATTTAAAATAAAAAATAATTTTTACATTGTTAAACATGTGTGTGTGGTATGATGTTCATGCATACTGGTGCTGTGGCTCCAGTTTCATGGGACTGGCACACAGTGTCTGAGCCATAGTGTGCTAATGCAGAGGTCAGAGGACAACCTGCAGGAGTTAGTTCTCCTCCAACATGTGGGGCCTGGCTATCAAACCCAGGCCCATCTGCCTTGGCAGTAAGCACCTTTACTCACTAAGCCATCTTAACCAGGCTGCCGTGCTTTATTTCTCTTTCTTGGGTAAATTCTCCCATAGGTTAGATTAGAAGGAAGAGTGAGGTTTGCTCTCCAGATGAGCATAGGGTGTGAGAGTGAATTGAGACCTGGGCTTGTCTCCTTTTTTAGACTCCCAGTTTTAAGAAGAAAATGGCGTTACCAGGAGAGTGGTGGTATAAATTTTGATTAGCATTTTGTTTCCAACCCAAAGAGGCCTTAGAATTGTATGCCAAATCATATTTCTTACCTTCTAGGGTAGGTATATTATGGGAAGGTAACAGGAGCTGGCCTCATGTGTCCTGGGAAATGTCCCTTAAACTGTTTTCTGTTGAAATGGGAATGAGACAGCAGGGCAGGGAAATTAGCAGTAGCACATTTCTGTTAAGTAATAACTGATATGCTGTGGATTTTAAGAAATGGTCTTTGTGACTGGTACTTAAACATTTCCATCTGGCCTTCCTTAATGTGTGCTTGCTTGAAAGAAGTCTGGGTGTTATTTCTGTGTTGGTGTTGTATGGCTATTAATCTAACTTCAGTTGGTCTTTTTTTTTTTTCTTCCTTTTTTCTTTCTGAAGTTTATTTTTCTTGGTTGTGTTCTTCTTTATGAACATAAGAAAACATGATCTGAAGTAAGCCTGACCTAAAATTGCTGATCTCATTGTCCTGGTTTGCATGTTATAGTCCTACATCTCCTCTGATTAAACAGTAGCCTAAGACTGTGGCTGCAGGAGTGTTGACAGTTGCAGAGGAACAGCCCTGTGGTCCCCTCACACTGTCCCTAGAACTTGGCAGACTGCCATTTATTGTTGGATGAAGAGAAGGGCTAGGACAGAACATTACCTACCCTGTAGGCAGGTTCTTTACCTGGTGTCTGTCTTGTAGCTGTGCCTGAGCCTAATAGGGATTTGTGTTATAGGGACTTTGTAGGTCTTGCCTTGGTTACCTCTGAATAAACAGAAATAGGAAGGCTGAGCTCATTTCTTTGGGTTTATTATGACAGACAGACCTCTTAAGTTATGAATCAGATTGTAACAGATAACCACGAAGTGTATTTTTAAAAGGTTTTAATTTTTAAAATTCCTGCATATGTATGTATGGCTGCGTGTTTGGGTGTCCAAGGAGGCCAGAAGGAGACACAGGAATCCCTTGGAGCTAGAATTATATAGGTAAGCTGCTTGATGTGTGTGCTGGGAACTAAATCCAGGTCTCCAGGAAGAGAATCAGCAAATGACTTTAACCACTTAGCTATCTTTCCAGTATAGAAACTGTGTATTCTTAATGGTATTTAGTCTTCACATGGGCCCACAACATAACTAAAAACAAGATGAAAGCCTAGCACCACTGTTTTTTATTTCGTGTCCTGTCTTTTTTCCTTTAGGTAAGATTCTTGCTTGATTCTGCTAAGGCATGGTAATCACTAAGGAGTATCTGTCTACCTAACCTATCCATGCCCCTTTAAGGCTAGGAAGAGCCATTGACGTAAGCCTGCAGTTACCCTAGATTATTTGAACAATAAGGCCTTGTAGGCCAAGCTTAGCCTGTTGGAATTGCTGGGGTCAGGTTTCTTTGCTCCCATTAAATCTCCAGTTGTAACTTGATATATGGCTCTCTGGCTATATGATAGTTTTTAATATAATATTCACAGAGTTCTATGACCATCACCATGATCAGTTTTAGAACATTTCCATTGCCTCAGAGAGAAACCAGTTACTCCTTAGTCATCACCTCAGTTCCTCCTTTACTTACCATTCATTCCTCCCAGGCTCTGGTAGTTGCTAATATACTTTTCTGGTTTTTTGAGTGAACTTATATGACCACACTGTATAAATAGAATTGTTTTAGTATATTTTTGAGATCCATCCGTGATGAATGTAGTATGTATCTGTACTTGGTTTCACTTATGGCTGAGTAACAGCCCACAGTATGGACATAGCAGACTTGCTTATTATCTACTTATAACTTGGAGTCATTTTTGCTTTTTGACTAATATGAGTCACGTTGCATCATATCTGCTCCTGTTTGGGGTGATTAATTGTCATGCAGCTGAGACACACACACACACACACACACACACAGACCGAGAGCATGTGCAAGCAAGACCCTTGCTGGTTTCCCAGAGAACTCTAGGTCAGTTCCATCTCATGGAGCTTAAATGGTTTGAGCCCTCCTTTTGGAGAGCAGTTTTGGTGGGGTATTCATTAGTGATGTCGTGTGGAATCCCCAGGCTTCATAATTAAAAAATATGCTTGACCAGAATAGAAAGTCACCACCTCACTCCCCCCACCCCCATTTCAGAAGCCAGATGCTGTGGGAAAACCATGGCTCAATTCCTTCCTCTTACAGAGGAGACTTTTAAGACTGCCTCATAGGATGGTTGGCTGAGTTGCCTGTGGAGTCTGCATGAAAAATGGGATTTGTTCACAAGACACAGTTGGGGTTTTACACCTTTAGAAATTTCTCATGTCATTCAGTGTGTCCATGGTCATAGTTTTCCTAGAAGAGTACTCTTTGAATTTGAAAAGTTTAAAGCCATACATCAAGTCCCAAGTGGGGAATAAGTTCCTCTCCACCGAGTGTTAGAAGTGTCAAATTCTAATATACTCAAGTTTTAGATAAGAAGCATTTTAGCCCTAAAAGGTAAAAAAGAACTAGGAGTGTAATGTTTCCTGTCATCATCTTAAGCTTTTCGTCTGCATGTCGCTTTAGGCTTCAAAGGTCTCCAGCTAACCTGTTGCTTACCCCACGGCAGCACAAGCAGCTGACTTTTCTTATGGTTGAGGAAGTTAGGTCTTTAAATGAGAGCTTTCCCAGCCTGGGAGTTTGCCTGGGGCAGAGGCTCTGTAGTTTGTAGGAAAAGGTTAGGATTAGGAAGTGTTTCAGATTATACAGGAAATATTCTTTATTTTAATTTACATATTTGCTAATGGATTACAACTTTAAATACAGCATTTATATATGATCCTATAGCTATTTACTTATTTGTGTTTAACATATAGTTTGTATACAGCCTGAATTTAGTAGTATAATTTTACAAAATATTTTGAGTACACTTAATGTTTGTCCTGTCACCTAAGGTCAAATGCTGAAACATTTGCTTGTCAGTGCCATCTTGTCAGTGCTCAAAAACTGTCCCATTTTGGAGGAATTTGAATTCTAAGAGCCTCATCCTATGTAAGAGAAGAGACGTCATGAGCCTGATTGTGATTTCAGATTGGAACTGTGTGAAGAGTTGCCCAGGAGGAGGAGTTCAGTAGCGTAGATAGGTTTGGCCTTCAGCCATCTGGAGCGAGGGTCAGAGGAGGAGGTTCTCAAAGAGAGTCCTGTAAATGGATCCCTGGTAGGCACGGAGAGATGACAGCCCCTCCTCACCTCCGAAGAGTGTATACTTGTGTACATACATGTGTGTGTGAGAGCCAGTGGTTACCCTTTTATGTCATTCCTCAGTTCTGTCTCCCCTTCTTTTTGAAGCAGAATCTCTCACTGATTCGTGTTAGGCTAGTTGGCTAGTGAGCCCCAGGTATCTGGCTAGTTCAGCCTTTAGCTTTCCAGAACTGGGATTATAAGTGTGTCCCTCTGTGCCCAAATTTTATTTTTAAATATGGGTTCTGGGGATTGTACCCATTCTTATATAGCAGGCAACTATATAACTGAGCTCGTTCCCCAGCCTGACATATAGGCATTTAGGCCTCTCGATTCCTTTTCTTTCCTCCATTTCTATTGTGCCCTTCTCCTTCCTTCCTTCCTCTGCCTCCCTCCTTCCCTCCCTCCCTCCCTCCCTCCCTCCATTCCTCCTCCTCCTCCTCCTCCTCTTCCTCCTCCTCCTTCTTCTTCTGCTTCTTCTTCTTCTTCTTTTGGTAGTGGTATTATATGTGGACCATGTGATTCATTGTAAGTTATTGTCAAGTAAGGAAAGCAGGTAGCAGCTTGGAAATGGGGCATTGCATTGTTCATTAGACAAAGGACCCTGAAAATGGTCACTGTTTTGGAGCCTTTGAAAGCTTCTTAGTCATGATTCGGGGGTTATATATATATGTATAATATCCCAACTTTCTTGCCCAGCCATTGTAATGAGTTTTCTTTTCTTTTTCTTTTTTGTTAACATTTTATTTTATTTATTTATTTATTTTGTTTTTCTCGAGACATGGTTTCTCTGTGTAGCCCTGGCTGTCCAGGAACTCACTTTGTAGACCAGGCTGGCCTTAAACTCAGAAATCCGCCTGCCTCTGCCTCCCGAGTGCTGGGATTAAAAGGCGTGTGCCACCACGCCCGGCTGACATTTTATTTTTAAGTTGCTTTTATGTGTATAACTGTTTGCCTGCACATGTACATTCAGGGTACATATAGGCTAGAAGAGGCTATCAGATCCCCTGGAATTGGGGTTACATACAAATGGTTATGTCAGAGCTGGGAGTTGAACCTGGGTCTTCTGTAAGAGCAGCACCTCTTAATCCAGTCCCAGTAATGCGTTTTCTATGAACTGCCAAGTAGCAGTTTACTGGTCTATGTTGGATTACTTTGTCTACTTCAAAGTACATTTATCAGTCAGGTGGTGATGGTGTATGCTTTTAATCCTAGCACTCTGCAGACCTATAACATATTTAGTGGAATTTCTCATAAAATGCTAGAATCTCTATGCCACATTGTAACATGGAGGCAGACAAGTGGATCTTCATCTTTGTGAGTTCGAGGCCAGCTTGGTTCTACAGAGCTGTATCCAGAATTGCTAGGGCCACACAGAGAAACCCTGTCTTGAAAAACAAAAACAAACAAACAAAAAAAGAGAAAGTTTTAAGCTTGTTGGTAGCATATACTCTTAATCCCAGCATTTGGGAGGCAGAGGCAGAAAGATGAGTTCAGTCACCAGCTGGTGGTCTATAGCATAAGTTCCAGGACAGTCAGGACTGTCAGAAACCCTGATTCAAAACAAACAAAAAGTACATTTATCTCTTAGCTCTTAGATCTTCTTAATATTTTTTCCTTTTTGTTTTGTTAAATTTGGGTACACTTCCATTTCACTTTTATTTAACCATGTATATAGAGTACCTAGTAGTTCTCAAAAGGGTTGCTCCTCTTTCTTGTGCTTTTATTGTGAACTTTATTTGCTTTTTCGAGACAGGGTTTCTTTGTGTAGCCCTGGCTGTCCTGGAATTCACTTTGTAGACCAGGCTGGCATTGAACTCAGAAATCTGCCTGCTTCTGCCTCCAGAGTGCTGGGATTAAAGGTGTGAGTCATCATGCCCGGCTTTTATTTTATTTTTTTATTACATTTCAAATGTTATCCCCTTTCCTCGTTTCCCCTCTGAAGATTCCCCTATTCCACCCTCTTCCCCCTGCTCACTAACTCACATACTCCTGCTTCCCTGTCCTGGCATTCCCCTATACTGGAGCATCAAGCCTTCACAGGATCCCAAGGGCCTCTCCTTTCATTGATACCCCACAAGGTCATCCTCTGCTACATATGCAGCTGGAGCCATGGGTCCCTCCATGTGTACTCTTTGGTTGGTGGTTTAGTCCCTGGGAACTCTGGGGGTACTGGTTAGTTCATATTGTTGTTCATTTTAATCAAATCCACATCCTGAGTATATTCTATAACTTTTTGAACTTGAGTGTATCTAGTATGTAAAATGCAGGGTGGAGGTTCGTTATTTCTTAGTACTAGGGTTAGAACTCAGGGCCACAAACAGATGGCATTGGAAATTTTAATAACTCTCCAGGTGATTATAATGTACATTTAGGATTGAACACTACTTATCTAGATGGCTTAGAAACTATGCAAAGATAGAGTAATGAGAATTGTGAATTTAGCCAAATTCTATCTAAACATATCTGCACAGCATCTATTAAGCGCCTGAAATGACGACAAGTAAGCCACACAACTTTAAGTTCACACAACTTTAAGTGAACTGGAGCTTAGAGCTCTGGCTTTTAGTTTTCCCCTTAAATCCTGTTTGTTTTTTATAAAGAAATACCAGAGGGCTCATTTAGCCACCCTCCACCCACTGGAGTCTTTCGGGCCATGGATAACATGAGAGGCCCCAGATCAGGAAGAAACTGAGTGTGAAGTGGGCAGTAAAGCAAATGGAATTATCCCAATAGCCCCCTACAGACAGGCACACTCACAGGAATCAGGAGCCACAGAAACACTGGACCCGTGAACAAGTAAAGAATTGGCCTGTCAGAAATTGATTCTGATCTGTCTGGTTTTACTGAATTAGAAGGGTATGCCCATAGTGTAGACACTAGTAACATTTCAAATTGGATTCCTTTTTTACCCTTTGGCATTTATCTTGAAACTGGCCAGAGGGCTGCTTTTAGTCCATATGGTGCCTTTCTGCTAATTATGCCATTGAGAAAAAGGGATGGCCACCATGCTGGGCTTGGCCGGCAATCTAGAATATTGTGTTAGATCTAAGGCATCCCATTTCCTTGGCCTAGGTAACTGAGTTTATACGTGCTCCCCAGGCCAGGTTCCTGGCCCATCACATTCAAGATAATGCTGGATTTCCGCCCTTCATTTGTGTTCTTTTATAGCATGCCAGCAAGAACACAACTTTAAGGCCGTTTACCAGGAATGATTATTTCTTTTATAAACCTTCAAAACACAAAACATCTCGTCTAGCCAAGGAAGACTGCATAATGACATAGTGGCTTCCATACTTGAGGTAGCTTCTGCTATTCTGGGTGGTTTTTTCCTTCCTGCTCTGTCACCTGCACAGTGGACTTCCTTCCATGAGGCTACAGTGCCAAATACAAACCGAATTTGACAGCTTTAGTTCATGTGACCAAGTTTACAAATAAAATACTTCTTTTTCCTTTTTATTTACTTTTACTGTATGTGGGTGCTTTGCCTGCATAACTGCATCATGGTGCATGCAGTGCCTGCAGAGGCCAGAAGAGGGTATCAGTTCCCACCTGGAGCTGGAGTTACAGATGGTTGTGAGCCACCATGTGGGTACTGGGAATTGAACTCCGGTCCTAGAAGAGCAGGCAGTGCTTTTAACCACTGATCCATTTCTGTAGCCCCCAGAAGTACTTTTTAGGTAGGTTGGTTGTCTTAAATGCCGTAGTTCTGGAGATGCAATTCAGGCCTTCTGTTGTAGTCTCGGAAAACCAGAAGAGCAAAGCAAGCTGGATTATTTCTTGTCAAATGGGATTGCCAATGGGCATGGTTTTGCTGGGAAGAGAATTCATTGATTTGGTGAGCTGCTGCTTATATTCCAAGCTGCTTTGTTGGGATGGGTGGATGGGGTGGAACCTGTGCCTTTCCTTTCTCTCTGTTGTGAAGCTTTATCTTTGAGGTGACATCAGTTTTTACAGTTTGGCTTTCAGGCTACTTAGCCCTTCTTTCTCCCAGTGTCATAAGGCCCAGTTAGTCTAGATGCTCTTCCCTGGTGATATGTAATTGAATTATATCTGCAAAGACTTTTCCAGGAAAGGCCTATTTCCTTTCTTTTTTTCTTTTGTTCCTTCCTGAGGAGCCAGTCTGCAGTATTGGTTCTTCTTTTTTTTTTTAAGATTTATTTATTTATTATATGTAAGTACACTGTAGCTGTGTTCAGACACTCCAGAAGAGGGCGCCAGATCTCGTTGCGGATGGTTGTGAGCCACCATGTGGTTGCTGGGATTTGAACTCTGGACCAACTCAGGACCTTAGGAAGAGCAGTCGGCATTCTTAACCGCTGAGCCATCTTACCAGCCCCAGGTGACAGAGCAGGAAGGAAAAAACAACCCAGAATAGCAGAAGCTACCTTAAGTATGGAAGCCACTATGTCATTATGCAGTATTCCTTGGCTAGACCAGATGTTTTTTGTTTTGAAGGTTTATAAAAGAAAATGGCTTATTGCAGAAGGATAAACTGAATTTTGCTCTTTAAGTAATTGCCATGTTCTTGAAGATTCTTACTTTGCCTGAGCCTGTTGGAGGATAATGAATGCTGATTTGTTCCATTGAGACAGGGCTTTGCTCTGTAGCCAAGGCTGGCCTGGAACTTACAGTGTAGCCCAGGCTGGCATGATCTTTTGGCAGAGCATCCTGTATTAGCCTCCAGAGCCACCATACGTGACCAGCTAACTATGACTTTAAGCTTTACTTTGAGGGCCAAGTTGTGAGTTGGGGCAGGATGGAGAGGAGAGGAGGAAATACAACCCAGTAGTTCTTCCTGTGGTTCAGTTTTTGCTGTTTTCAAGTATGTCACTCAGTGTAATTTTTAATTTTTATTTTTCATTTACATATCAGTTTCCTTTTGTAAATATTTAAACAATAAAATGAAAATTCCCAAGTTATTACTGAGACTCATCAATAATCTGTATACATCCCCTTGCTAGGACTCTGTTCTCTAATTTGTTTAAACTAAAATGGAATCTTAACCGTTTGACATTTCTGGTTTTGTTGAATGGTTATTGTTCTGTATCTTTGCCATACCTATTTGTGGTCAGTTCTTGTGTTCTTATTGGGTAGTCAGGTATTCTTTTAGCTTTTCCATACAGGATGGAGGATATTTAGATGTTTTTATACATTTCAGTCATCAAATTGTGCCACATTAGCTTTTTTATTTTTTAACTTTAATGCTTTATGGTTACTAGGGGTAGAACCCAGGGTCCAAACCATTTAGAGGCAAGTGTTGTACTATTAAGCTCTACACCTCAGGCCTTAGCTTTGCTTTTGCATGTCTGTTTCCTAATCACCTTCCCTTATTTCCTGTCTTCCAGCTGATGGTGAGGCCATTCTGAAAGGCCTTCAGTCCATTTTTCAGGAGCAGGGGATGACAGAGTCAGTGCACACCTGGCAGGACCATGGATATTTAGCAACTTACACGAACAAGAATGGCAGGTAAGATGATCTCACAGGCTTTAGATGGGAACACAGCTGGGACTAGGAATGATATCTAAGATTTTTTTCCTTTGAGACATTATTTCTGTTGTGTAGCCTTGGGTATTCTATAGACCATGCTCGACTCGAACTCAGAAATCCGCCTGCTTCTGCCTCCCAAGTGCTGGGATAAAAGGGGTGCGCCACCACCGCTTGGCTATAGTATTCCTTTTTTCTTTTTTCTTTTTTCTTTTTTTTTTTTTTTTGACAAGGTACATGTAGCCTAGCCTAGCTTACTCACTAGATCCAGGTTGACCTTGATCTCCTGAGTGCTGAGATGACAGGAATGGTGGAACATGACTGACTGATTTATGTGCTGTCAGGGATTGAACCCAGGACTTTGTACATGTCTGCCTTTTTGTTATTGGTGGTGTCCTCTGACATCTTTTAGAAGAGGCTACAATTCAGTGCTTTCACAAAATTCTCTTGCCCAGTCATTTCTCCCGGAGTAAAAGGCAACTGGACATCGGTATTTCTTTAAAGCTCCAATGATTCTTCTATCTGGCTAGGACCAAACAAGACCCCTGGCAACAGAGACGGTGTGACACTGACAGGCAATGATCTGGAGTTGGTTAAAATAGATTTTTGGAGCCCCACTCCCCCTGGTACATACGTCTGTACACACGTACACACACATACACACACACACACACAAATGAGTTTCTGCTGTAATGGGTCTGGGTCAGAGTCCTCTCTTCTATTGCATTTCCAACAAGCCCCTGGTTCCATTGCTGCTGGTAGAGCATTGTTAGGAGTGATTATCTTTTACTAGAAAAAGTAAAACACACGATGAAAACAAGTCAGGCTCAGAAGGACGGATACTGTGTGTTTTCCTTTATGTGGAAACTATTTAAAATTACACACGTGTGTATTTATTTTTGTCAGTCATGAAACTAGAAAGGGGATCACAAGAAAGGAAGAGATCCTAAAGGAGGTGGGGAACGGGTAATAGAACCATGACACAAGAAAGGAGAAGAGAGAACTAACTAGGGGGTGGCGATGGGGGTGTCTCTCAAGATAGGACAAACTCAGACTTGTATTCTGTCTATGTGGCCAACTTCATGTGTGTGTGTTTAGAGGTTGCCTTAGATGTATCTAAAGTGATAACTTCTTCCTTAAGGGTGGCCTAAATTCAACAGGATTACTACTAGTCTTCTTCACGTCTCTCCTATGCCCTGCTTCAGTTTCTTAAGAGGCTTCCAGAAGCAGAGGACCCTCAGCTGTCCCTAAATCTGTGTCATGTAGACCTCCACTCATTCTCTCTCTGTACTGCTCTGTTCCTGTCACATCACTCTGTTTTTGCTATGGTCAATTTTTTTGTCATCCAACAACATCCAACATGGCTCCTTCACTCAGAGCTTCTGCAACCAGACTTTAGCTGCCTCCGTTTTTATTTGAAAAAGTTCTTTATTTCTATTGGTTTGGCACATCACATACATGTGTATCTTTACCCCATTTGAGGTAGTATCTGCCTGTAGTGGAGGATAGATGATTGTAAGCTGCCATGTCTGTGTCAAGAATTGAACCCAGGGCTTCTGGAGGAGCAAATAGTGCTCTTTCCCCCTGCTATGTCTTTCCAGCCACAATTCTACTTGTAGACATAGCACTTAGAATTCTTTTTTTTCTTTTTTTTTTTTTTATTGAGAAAGGAGCTTTTGAGTGACAAGAATTGTTCAGAGGTTGCTTCTGAAAAGCCACATGTGTAAAAATGAAAGCATGTGTGGGAGGGTGGGAGAACTGTGTTTCAGGAATCAATAATAGCTTCAGGGGACTTCCTGAGCCAATGGAAAAAAGAGACCCCTGTGCAAAGGAGGTTTGGAGATTAAACATACACACATGGCTGCTGTCACATTTTCTTCCCCCCTTACTTAAACAGCTCTTTCAAACTGTACATCATTCTTAACCTTCCAGTCAGGATGGCTAGGCTCTCTTCAGAACTTTGAAGGTTAGGTGGGACAGCCTAGTTTGCCCTTCCGCTCCTCCTGGTTAACTAAACTTGACAGAACCACCTGGTGATCCTTTGTAAAAAGTGCCAGAAGTTCAAGGCAGACAAAATTCTAGCACTGGAAACCCGTAAGTGGGTTCAAAGTCTCACCCCTAGCTAGCCAAGAAGCTATTTGTAATTCATTCCTTCTGGGAGAAGGAAAATTAGTGTTGTGGTGTTTTGTTTTTGTTTTTTTTTTGTTTTTTGTTTTTTTTTTTTGGTGGAGTGATCCTGGGCATATCAACCACATTCCATGGCAGACCTCAGGAAAACTAAAAACCCAAACTAAAACTCACATGCTCAAGGGGGTGAGGAGATAGCCCATGTAGTACAGTTTGTGAGGATCTGTGTCCACCCTCAGCACCCATATAGCAAAGCAGGGGTCATGTGCTTTTCATTTCCATCCTTGGGAGGCGATCTGAGTCTTGTCCTACACTTGCCGCCTCCCCACACATACACATGCACAAGGTCAAAGCAGTTTATAGACCTAGATAATATGAATCAGCCATAGATTTAGATCAAGTTCAGGGCCTAAGAAGTACGTATTACTTAGTGCTTGGTACTCCCCTCTAAGTCTCCCTTCTACAAGTGACCATGTCCAACCTCCTACCTCCTACCTGGAATTGAAAAGAAAGCTAGAGAATTAACTGTCAGTGAAGAAGAGAAAGAACTGTGTGTTTTAGTCTTGATAGGGCTGCCTCTTTTTACTTTGAAGTGTCCTGATAACAATTTCTAACAATAGAACTCTACTTTGTTTTGTAGCTTTGCCAATTTGCGAATTTATCCACATGGATTGGTGTTGCTGGACCTTCAGAGTTACGACAGTGATGTGCAAGGCAAACAAGAAACTGACAGCGTTGGTTTTTTTTTTTTTTTACTTTCCCCTTTCAAAATGTTGTATATTTTATTTCCCCAGATTTAAGGTTCTTAAAGCCTCATTAGTTTAATAATGAATGCTCACTTTTAAGTTAACTAACATTCAGACTTGCCTCTCTATATGTAAGTAGTTTGACAGAAGAATTAATCCTTAGTCAGTTTGGAAATGTGACTGTCAGCTTTCCTTTTAATTTCCTGAATGAAAGAAATAGTTTCACTTCCTACTAGAGGGAATGTTGACACTTTATGTACAGTTTTGCATCTGCAGTATCCTTTTGCTTTCTTTCCAGTTATTTATTCTCTTGCCGATATTCAGACTGTGGTTTGGGCAACACTATGAGGGAGAGGTAGTGGGTGGAGTGTGGAATTTGGCTAAGGCAGGAAGGCCCAGTAGGGATGATGATGGGGCATGTGTATAGGCTAATATCACACTGTGGTCAGCATAGCCTTACGCCTCTGCTCTGTGATTTGGTTGTACTGTGCAGTTTATACTCTAAGCCCACTGTTTTCTTTTAATTGTAGCTTTTGAACAAAATAGAAGAAAAAATGAAAGAATTGAGTCAAGACAGTACTGGGCGGGTGAAGCGGTAAGTCCACCTACTCACGAATGTCTCTTAATATTTGTTAAATTGGCAGTGTTGGTCTTAATTTCTGTAGAAGATATGGCAAAGATCAAAGTCAGTGCTTGCTACTGTGTACATGGTGAGCTAAACCATCTTCTCACCCCCTCCAAACAGGACAAACCCTATAAAAACAAACCTGATGCAGCAGGCTGTCTATAATGAGGCAGTAAGTTGATACTAATTCCAAAAAACTGGAGCTATGTAAAGCAGAAAATCAGGCACAGACAGACCTGGAGGGTATTTCCCCAGATCACTGATGACTTGATCAGAATAGAATACTGTTTTCTCTGTCTCACAGCAGATTTCAGAATAGGGAAATCCTTATTGGCAACAGTAGGGTGTTTAAGCACTTAATGACTCACACTGCTTTGTTTGATCAGCCTATAGGAAAGCTCCAGGGCAGATGTAGGATAACTGGGTAATTATTTAGCCTCCTGTAGGTGGTCGGTAGGGAAGAGAAATGGGAAGACTGAGAGTACTGGAAAGAACCCACATTTGAAAGTTGGCCACATTTGAGGTCTGAGGACACAGGGTGTTTAAAAATCCATGCAGCTTCAGTTTAGTAGTCCTTGGCTATGCCCACACTTACACTGCTTTCTGAACACTTCTTTTTCCTGCTTGCAATTTTCCTTACCTGCATCCATCTGAATTGAATAAGTTCCCACTCTGGGAAAATGAATTGGTCCCCACTAAAATGCACTGATTTTTATCAACGCTGCTTCTTTCTGTGAGTAAATTGAATGTATTTCTGGGGCTGAGGAACTTGTCCAGTGAGTAAGAACATTTGCTGTCAAGTTTGAGTTGAATACCCAGGGCCCTTGTGGTAGAAGTAGAAAACAAAGTCGTGCAAAAACCAACTCATGTATACAACACACAAATGTTTAGAAAAAAATATGTATTTCTGGGCTTCATTAAGTAAGACCTCTTTGGTTGCTAGAAGAGTTTGCTAGGGGAGACTGGTCAAAAAGCTTTAGTTTTTTATATCAAAACATGGACTTTGATATATGTCTATATATCTTTTTATAAGATAAGGATGGAAAGAATGGGAAGCTGGGGTTACCTTGTTGTACACACTTTGTCATTGTCCTGCTCCCTTTTTAAAAATATGTAAGTACACTGTAGCTGTCTTCAGACACACCAGAAGAGGGCATCAGATCTCATTAGGTAGGGATGGTTGTGAGCCACCATGTGGTTGCTGGGATTTGAACTCAGGACCTTCTGTAGAGCAAGCAGTCAGTGCTCTTAACCACTGAGCCATCTTTCCAGCCCCGATTGTCCTGCTCCTTGTCAGAGGATAAGGATTATCAGAGGATAAGGATTGTTATAATTTTTGTCTGGGAAATGACATTGTCAGAGGTTAATTTGAAAGCAGATAACTTGGGGATATTATCTGAAATGACTGTTTTCTTTTGAGTAATGGGTATTTTAATATGAAGTTTGACTAAGAAACCATGAGATTTATAGGAAGACTCATTTTATGTTTTCAAGTGAGAAGGAAAAAGGAGATAAACTTATGTAAAGTTTCAGTTTGGGGAAAATTGTCCTCACAATACAGTGTATTTGAGGCCAAGAACAAATGGACCTACCTGATTTCCTTACAAGCCAGGGTTGATTTTGAGCAACGGTAGGTTGGTTTTGTGGGATTGCAGGGGGTCTCTTGGTAGCCCTCTGCAGCAAGGACTCACACTTCCTGCTGCCTTGAACTCTTTTATCAAGCTAATGGCTTCCACATCTTGTTAGCGATCTTCTGTTTCTTTGCCAGGCTTTACAAATCTAGAGAAGAGAGCTCTTTAAAATGAGCCAGGCAGTGTTGAAATAGTTGAGAGTAGGCATTGTTTATACCTGGTTAGGACTGTCAGCCTGGATGGCTTTCCTCTCCTGATGTCCTTGACATCATCAGCAGTTGTGGGAACTCTCTTTTAAGTGTGTGTGTGTGTATATGCATGTATGTGTAGGTGGCTATGAAGGTCAGAGGGACAACTTTGCAGAGTTAGTCTCTGCTTCCAGATTTACATTGCTTCCAGGGATCAAACTTTAAGGTATCAGGCATGGCTGAAAGTACCTTTAACTGCAGAGTAATCTTTTTAAAATAATATTATTAACGTGAAGTAGCATTCTAAGTGAGATTGGTCAAAGTCACCAAGCTCCCTTTACTCTCTTCAGCCCACCTAGGGGTGGAAGAGGCATCCCCCAGTCTTGTTCATCAGCTGTCTGGGTCTTTCCTAACCAGGCTGTTATTTAAGAAATATCTCTGGTCTGCCTAACATTCTGAAAGATGAATTTACTCACTGCAAAGTATAAAATGGGTAAACCTGGAGTTGTTAGGATTAAAGTTTGTGAGAAATTTGTTGGCTCTGGAGCAGTTTACAGACTGTGTGTGTGCCTGTAGTGTGTGGTATGTTGTGGCTGTGTTTCTGAGAAAGTTTTCTTCACTTGTTAGCAGACTGTGGCTATACTATTGGAAGAAGGTGAGAGGAGATTGGGAAGTGAGCAGAGGTTGTGTGTTCCAGCATTATTGACGCTTATGCATACATAGTACCTCTTCATTGTTGGGTGTGCAGTATGTTCTCATTGTCTTGGGTGAGATTTACCAAGCCTCTTTTTTGGAGGATTTTTTTTTTCCCCTTGTCATTTAGTGCCCTCTGCTGGTAGGTTCTGTTATGTGTATCCTATCAGAAATACTAGATTATTTACAAAAGCATGGGATGAGAAGTGTATCATTTTGTCGCTTTTTCAGTAATTAGTGCTTTATACAAGAAGCTCCTACATCCCATTGCCACTAGTAATTGTTGATGTAGTACTCCGTCGCTGAGGACCACAGAACAGTCCTCTTACTTATGTCAAAGGGTGAAAGGGACATTTTGGAGATAGTTCCAGCAGTTACTACTGTAGGTCAGTAACAGCCACTTTAATCATCAGCCAGGGTACAAGTGTCCTTGTATTCCCACCAGGATATCTACCTGGATGCTGTTTGCCAACCTGACCCAAATCAGGAGGATCTCAGCTAAATCCACAGGAAATATGACTGCCAGATGCCTGATCTGAACTTTTAAGAGCGAAATGAAACAGAGAGAAAAGAATAACAAGAATATCTTAAATGAAATGGGGTTTTTAAAAGGGCAGGGAAAAGAAAATGCAGTGCTTACAGCTTTATTCAAAAGCATAACTGCTATGGAGGACATAATTAGGACTCTTTAGGACCCTTCAAGATGGAATCTGCACTAGATCATGGAACTTCTAACTGCAGTAATGACTGTGTGGTTTTGTATAGCTTTAGAGATCGATATGTACAGTGTGATATCTGTCGGGCCCATTTTCTCCTTCAAGTTTTCATTAGGAAAATAATTTTAAAACATTTCAGAAAGTTCTTTCTTGTTTTCCTTTTAAGAGAAATGGTTTTGTACAAGCATTGCAAGTTTGTAGACTGATTGTAAATGTCCAAGGTTTGGATTGTTTTGTGAGTTTAAAGAGTGTCTGGAACAAACACATGGGTACCTTTTTTCCCTTCTTTTTAGTTGTGGGTATGTGCATGTGAGTGTAGGCACTGGACGATGAGATCCAGATATTTCCTTGGAACTGGAGTTACTAGCAGTGGCAACCAAAGCCAGAAACCAAACTTGAGTCTTCTGTGGGAGCATCTCTCTTGTCCCTCATGGCCTTCTGTATATTCTCCATCTAAGGTCCTTCTTGTAAAGCAGTGCTCTCCCTAAAGACTCATTTCTGTCTCTTCCTCTCCAGATTACCACCCATAGTTCGAGGAGGGGCCATTGACAGATATTGGCCTACTGCTGATGGGCGCCTGGTTGAGTATGACATAGATGAAGTGGTGTATGATGAAGATTCACCCTATCAGAACATTAAAATCCTACACTCAAAGCAGTTTGGGAATATCCTCATCCTCAGCGGGGATGTTAGTAAGTATCCCATTCCTACCCTGATTCCCTAACAAGGGTGTGTGTGTTGGTAGCCACTGCTTACTGACAAGTGCCATTGTCAGGGATTTGTCTGAGCTTAACTCGGACACTTCTAGCTTAAGATTCACTAAATTGTATGAACCTGTGGCTTGTCTGGATTTTTTGTTTAAACATTGTTTTTTTTTTTTTTGAAAGGTTCTATATTTTATTACTGGACAAACATCCTAATTTAAGACACGAAAAGTCTCCAGGTTTAAATGTTGAAATCCATCTGGTAGGACTGATTGATGACAATTCAGTATAAATCCTCAGTCTTGCCATTGTGTGAATCCTTACAGACCCAGCTTCTTCTCTTAGAGTTGTACCTGATTTTGTTACCAGTTTTCATCCGGATCCACTGTGGAATAGGGAGATTTTGCTTTTGTTTCTTGGCCAAGAATCGCTTGTGAGAAGACATGGTGAGAAGCCGAATCAAGAACAGCGCGCACGATGGCGGAGGAATGGAGAAGAGCTAAACATTGTTTTGAAATAGATTTTTATTTATTTGATGGATAGTTGGATTGATTTTCAGTAGAAAGTACAGGTGCTTGTTTAAAAAAGGCATTTTAGTATGGAAAAATTCCAACCGAAGTACACAGACTAGTTCAGCGAGCCCACTATAGAACACTGATAACACCAGTGAGTGTTCATCTAACTTTACTGCATTTTGTTCGAAGTGTTATCTTGAAAACAGCACCCAGCTTAATTATTTAGAATATCTGTACATTCTCGAGATATGTATCAGATTCATTAAATTCGTGAAAACTATTCAATCCAAAAACAACAACAAAAAGTTGCACTGTTTTAAAACATTGGGAAATTTTCATTGCAAGCTAGATTTCAGCAGGTCAAGTCATTTATATATTTGGGTAGAGTCATCATTTGGGTTTCTTTTTCTCCTCCCTAGATTTGGCAGAGAGTGACTTGGCATATACCCGTGCCATCATGGGCAGTGGTAAAGAAGACTACACTGGCAAAGATGTACTGATTCTGGGAGGCGGCGATGGAGGCATATTGTGTGAAATTGTCAAACTGAAACCAAAGATGGTCACTATGGTAGAGATATCCTTTACTGTATAAGAAAACAGCTTCAGTGACTAGAGGGATGGCTCAGAGCACTTGCTGCTTTCATAGACGACCTGGTTTGGTTTCAAGTATTTACTTGGTGACCAACAACTGTCTGAAACTCTAGTTTCAGTGTACCTGGTGCCACATTTTTTAGCAGCAGCAAGCATGCATGTGGTGCACATTCATAACAGCATGCACACGCTCATACATAGGCATTTTTAAACAAATGAGAAAAAAACACATGATAGATAGGTGATAGATGCTAGATTAGATAGATAGGTAGGTAATAGAGATAACAAGGTAACTGAATTTCTTCGGTCCTTCCTTTGGCATTTTCAGACTCCCATGAGTATTTCCACAGACTCAAGGCAGATGTGTTATGTTGACTTCCTCGAACAAACATTTGAATTTACAACTAGCAGCCTTGTATGTGTCTGCCAGTAGAGAAGAAGAGATAATAATTGTGGATTAGAGAGTATCCATGTTGGGGGTCCCATCTGCTGCTTAGTGTTTGTCAAACTGGCTTGCCTAAGCCATTTCATGGGGAAAAAAAATCTAGTTTAATTTGAACATCCTTAGTGTGAAAGAAAATTAAGTCACTGTAACGTCCAGTTTTTGACTTTATGATCCTCAGATGGCTACAGTAAAACCTTTGTTTGTTTGAACTTTTATGTTTTAGAGAAGGCTTACTCTTTCAGAATTCTTTGGCACACTCAAAAATTTTCCTTAAACTGTTTCGGACATTGACCAAATGGTAATTGATGGATGTAAGAAATACATGCGGAGAACATGTGGAGATGTCTTAGACAATCTTAAAGGAGACTGCTATCAGGTAATCATGTTTCCTTGGTAGCATACTTTTAAATTGACTGAAAATAGACCATAAGTGATCAATTGGACCTGTACCTTTTGCTATAATTGGTTAAGAAGACAGTCTCTGTGAATTTAGTATCTGTTCATATTTAGAGTGGACAGTATACACAAACTGAAAGAAGCCCCTAGTATAGATTTTATTGTGTTACTTTTTTTTTTGTTATTGAGGATTAAACTTGGCCATTCTGTATGCTAGGCACCCACTACCACTGAGTGATCTACATTAATCTTGGTATAAAAGATTGTCATGTACTTTTTAAATGATGTGGAATCTACCACCTTCTGCTGTTATCCTGAATAATGTCTTGAAGTCTTGGTCTTTCAGACAGAATTTAGATTTTTAATTGGTAGATGTAGTTGATTAAAATATTGCAAATAAGCAATTTGTTTCTGTCCTAAATTGTATTGTGCTTGAAAGTTGAACAACCACCCTGATGTGTGCAGATGCATATATTTTATTGTCATAGACATGAGAGTTTGTTAGAGCAAGATGCCCAAGCATCTTAATTGAACAGAATCTGAAATGTGCATCTCCAGATTTCTAAGCAATTTGGATGAGTGTTGTACTTTGGGATGTCAATTACCCAGCACTTCTTTCTTCCCTAATGTATGCACATTTAAATTTGAGTTTGTTACATGCATGTTAATTTGGAGCAGGAATTCTGTTTGCCTTAAAGTGCAGTTGTGATTGTTTCATGGGCCAAAGGGCAAGAAAAATTAAAATTAGTGTATCCTGTTGCATAGCTTTAAAGGGGAGGGTGTATTGAGCTTTGCTGAACTTTTTTTTTTTTTTTTCCCTCTGAGACAGTTTCTCTGTGTGTAGCCTTGGCTGCCCTGGAACTCACTCTGTAGACCAGGCTGGCCTCGAACTCAGAGATCCACCTGCCTCTGCCCCCCAAGTGCTGGGACTAAAGGTGTGCGCCACCACACCCTAAAAGACTTTTCTTTTCTTTTCTTTTCTTTTCTTTTCTTTTCTTTTCTTTTCTTTTCTTTTCTTTTCTTTTCTTTTCTTTCTTTTCTTTTCTTTCTTTTTTTAAATTTTTATTTTTTATTTATTTATTTATTTTTTTGGTTTTTTGAGACAGGGTTTCTCTGCATAGCCTTGGCTGTCCTGGAACTCACTTTGTAGACCAGGCTGGCCTCGAACTCAGAAATCCGCCTGCTTCTGCCTCCCGAGTGCTGGGATTAAAGGCGTGCGCCACCATGCCCGGCTCTTTGCTGAACTTTGATTGAACTGTTTGGCACTGAATTCAAAGTTACCATGGCTGACAAAGAACGGGCCAGACCCCCTCCCTACCTGCTACACTTAATCCCCACCCCATGCCCTTATATTGAGAAGAACTGAACTATTAAAGGGAATGTATTCAAGGTTGTGGGGTAGAAGGAGTGCAGAATCCTGTCCCCCTGGTTTTGTTGTGTGTACAGATTAATGAGTGACCAGAAGAATAAACCTGGAGCAGCAGGACAATCTAGATGTTAATAGGGGCGTGGTGGAAATGGGAGATTGACCAGTAGTTGTCTCTTAAGTGAGTTCTGTGACTTTTAGGGCACACATAGGTGGTGTGATGAACCATCTGTGAGCCAGGTGTTCAGCTATGGGCAGCGAGGGTAAAAGACTGTATTTCATGGGGCTTTTGGTGTACAGTTGGCAATGGACTGGAAGGATATGTGACTAAATAGTGTTAAGGCCACCCGGTCTGGGAACTTTGAATAGTAAATCACATTGTTTCTTCTCAATGGCTGTTGAGGATGGCACTGTCTAGTATTTTAGAGCAACCACCAGGGGGAGCCTGGAATTTTTCCTTTCCTTTCCTTTCCTTTCCTTTCCTTTCCTTTCCTTTCCTTTCCTTTCCTTTCCTTTCCTTTCCTTTCCTTTCCTTTCCTTTCCTCCCCCCCCATTTTTATTTTTTTATTTATTTATTTATTTATTTATTTATTTATTTATTTATTTATTTATTTATGTTTACTGAGGGTTCTGAAGCTTTCAGTCAGGGTGGGAGCCTTGTCTGGGAGAAGACAGATCCACCTGAGCACACATTTTGTTTATGTACACACATATAAAATTATCAAGTAAAATATGCTGAATTTAGCAACTTATTTTTTTAATCTATTATACTCAAATTGGATTTAGCTTAAAAAAATTAAAGGGGAGAATTTTAAGAAATTTGTTATTACACTATTGAGATGATGTAGTGGGTAAAGGCAGTTGCCTCCAAACCTGATGACCTCAGTTTAATTACTAAAACACACATGCACACATGCATGCACGCACGTAATAAAGTAATGATAAAACAAGTTAGATATATTTCATAAATATTTCTTTTTGCTTTTTTGAGACAGGGTTTCTCTGTGTAGCCCTGACTGTCCTGGAACTCACTCTGTAGACAAGGCTGGTCTTTAACTCAGAGATGTACCTGCCGCTGCCTCCCAAGTGCTGGGATTAAAGGTGTGCACCACCACTGCCCGGCTCATAAATAATGCAAAGGAGAAACATAACTAATGTTAGTAAATGACAAAGAGTGTCAGAATGTTTATCACTCATTCTGAATAATAATTTCTATAGGAGCTAGGGAGACAGCTTAGTTGGTAACAGCTTGCTGTGTAAACATGAAAACCTGAGTTCAATACCAACGCTTACATAAAAATGCTGGGTGTGGGGGTTATATAGTGGCATGTGATTATAATCTCCCTAGGCTACTCCATCCAGTCTTAATAGGAATGCTTCAGGCTACTGAGAGACCCTATCAAACCTCAGTTTGACCTCTGGTTGACACCTGCATGCACATATACACTTGAGTATCCATAGCAAAAGACATTCTAATAGAGGTAACCCACCAAAATATAATAGAAAGTATCAGAGACTTAATTTTAACAGTAAATGATAAAGTAAAAATTAGAGTAAGTCGAAAAAAGTCATTTTCATTAGAAGTAGGAACCAAATTATGAGTGTTGTGTATCTGAGATTATCATTAATTTTGAAGTCACTAATATAGTAAGATAGGAAGATGCAAGTCATAAAAATAGTGAAATAATTATAGGGGATAAAAATGGTTAGAAAAATCCAAGAAATTTACCATGCCAATCTCTGTGACTTCTGAGAAATTGGCTCAGTGATTAAAGATTTAAGTAAGTGACTTAGGAAAGATTATTTTTTTCTCTCTGCTAAATGCAGAACAGTTTGAAAGGAAATTGGGAGAAGTGTGACAGGAAATCCTACTCAAAGTAATCTGCTAAATACTTAGAAATAAACTTAGCAAGAGGTAAAATGAGGCTGATGTGCACTATGGGAAGATTTTCCTGAGACAAGAAATGACGTAAGTAGGTGGAGAGGCATGGTATATCTTGTACATGGTGATAGCAGAACAGTTTCAGTGGCTTTTCATTTATCCTTCTAAATCTCATCGGAACCCCAAGGGAGTGAGACCAACTAATGTTTTAAAAGTTGCTTTTATTAAAATGAATGTCTAAAAGTAGCCAAGAGAACTCAGACAATAGTCACTGTGGAGAGAGACTTTTCCTTCTGATTGGTAATTTGCTACAGGCCCTGTAATCAAATAGGAAGTCAGACACAGACTGTAGACAGATAAGATTTGTGTTTGGGAGCTTGAATTTGTAGTATTGTATTCCAACACACTCTTAACATATCCAATATGCATTTTATTTCACTTAGGTAAAAATCTAGTAAGCCAAAGTGGCTTAACTGGGCCATCCTCTTGCTTGAAAACTAAGTCAACTAACCCTACAAACCAATGAAAGGGAAAGTTCAGTAAACTTAAGCCCTAGGTATAAAAATGATGATATAAAAGAAAAATTGCCTTTTAAATTGGGAACTGAGGGGAGTTAATATGATTATGCTTATAAAGTAATATTAAAGTCAAGGAGTAGAACATAGAGTAATTTACTGTCCATGATCAGAATGATGTACATGGTTCAAATTTTAGTAAAGGAAACAGAGTTGTGTCTGCTATGAGAATGTCAGGTGAACTTTTCTATGGTGTTGGTATCAAGTCCTGACCCTAGGTTTCCTTTCCTTTCCTTTTCTTTTCTTTTCTTTTCTTTTCTTTTCTTTTCTTTTCTTTTCTTTTCTTTTCTTTTCTTTTCTTTTCTTTTCTTTCTTTTGTTTTTGTTTTTTCGAGACAGGGTTTCTCTGTATAGCCCTGGCTGTCCTGGAACTCACTCTGTAGACCAGGCTGGCCTCAAATTCAGAAATCCACCTGCCTCTGCCTCCCGAGTGCTGGGATTAAAGGCGTGCGCCACCACGCCCGGCCTGACCTTAGTTTTTGAAACAGTTTTTGGTATTAATAGAGATGAAGATCTCTTTGTTCATGGGCTGGTTCAATGGATTTAAAGCCCAGCTTGCATTTTCCCTTTATAAGTGCTTAATGACACCCATTTCTGTTGACTCATGTGTCTGATCTTGTTCTTTCTGAAAGGTTCTTATAGAAGACTGTATCCCAGTACTGAAGAGGTACGCCAAAGAAGGGAGAGAGTTTGATTATGTGATTAATGATTTGACAGCTGTCCCTATTTCTACATCTCCAGAAGAAGGTAGATTGTGTTCTATGTTTTTAGTGCTCTTATGTGTGTATGTTCGAATGTGGGCACATGTGTGTATGCACATTCATGTGCATATGTGAGGCCAGTGGTCAACATTGAATGTCATTAAATTATATTCCCTCTTATTTTTTTGAGAAAGGGATTCCTACTGAGCCTAGAACTTGAATCAAGTAGGCACTACTGTCTCTACTTCCCCGTACATAGTTGGGAATGCAGAGGGGCCTTACCATGCCCAGCTTATATGTAGGTGCCTCAAAGCCTGCATCTCCAACAAGGCCACACCTTCTAATAGTGCCACTCCCTCCAGGCCAAAACACAGCTTATCCTACAAAAGGTGTAAGCGTTTGTTCTGGAATGAACTATGAGCAGCCGTGGCCAGGGAATGTGGTTAGAAAGTCACAAATCAAAGATTTTTCACATGCATTGGTGGCCACATTAGGTGGGATTAGGTGGGTTACGGTAATTCTGTTATAGAATTTGAAAGCTGTCTGAAGACATTCTTAGTTTTGGCATTGGTTGAAGCTAGATTGTTCCTCACTCAGGCTTTTTTATTTTTATTTTTTAAGAATTTGAGCTCCTTTGTGAGCAGTCTTTGTTCTTTACCTGAGAGTGCTGCTGGGGATGGAGCCCAGGATCTCCTGCAGATGAACAAGCTCTTCACCACTGAGCTACCCTCCCACACTCCTATGTTAAGTCTTTATTGCTGGTGTGATAACTTTTAAATAGATGTGCACTTGATTTTGACCTTGGTGTTTGCATTGGTGTGTATACAAACCAGCTATATGATTGGGCATTATTATTCATGGACAACCTTTCAAGCTCAAGCTTCTTTAGATTTTTTTTTTTTTGTATTTTATTATTTTTTTCCGTTAAAGTCTCATGTAGTACAGGGTGACCTCAAACCTACTATGTTACCAAAGATGGTCTTCAACTCCTGATCCTCTTACCTCCCCCTCCAAAGTGCCAGGATGTTGGACATGTACCAACACAGTGTGATCTCTTCTTTTTTTATCACTGAGTGGATATTTGATACATGAAAATCATATTTATAAAACAATCTTTTCCACATCCAGATTCCACATGGGAGTTCCTCAGACTGATTCTCGACCTGTCGATGAAGGTTCTGAAACAGGATGGAAAATACTTCACACAGGTACACCATTCAGTCTCCACCCTCTCTCCCTGGATTACCAATAAAAATCAATATTGGCGTGTTTGACTGCATGTTCTTGAATTTCACATATGGCAAGAACAACATCTTTGAATTGTAGTTGGTCAAGCAGTAAGTTTCTGCTCTGTCATCTTTTGAGAGTGCTTTGACCACAGAAGACAAGATTATCCTGATTTTGATGGCCCTGGCTGTAGTATGAGATTGCACCAGCAGGTGGAGACACAGACTGTGGTTTGTTGTTGGGTTTTGTTTTGATTTTGTTGTTGTTGTTGTTGTTGTTGTTGTTTTCCTTTCCTTCCCCTCACTCATTAGGCTCATCTCTAGGGAAAAGCCCATTTAGCAGCATACTCTTGAAGCAGCCTTGCCACATCAGATTAATGTGAGCTGCAGATACCACATAGAAGCACATTTTTGCTTCATAGTTCTTTTCATTTTTTTAGGGTATAAGTTTGTCTTTGGTAGCTCTATATAATAGCTAGATACAAAGCATATTGTAGCCAGGTGTGGTGGCGCACGCCTTTAATCCTAGTCTTTGGGAGGCAGAGGCAGGTGGATTTCTGAGTTCGAGGCCAGCCTGGTCTACAAAGTGAGTTCCAGGACAGCCAGGGCTATACAGAGAAACCCTGTCTCGAAAAACAAAACAAAAAAATTATTCCTAAAAAGTGACCCACTAATTGTTAATCCAGTCTCATTACTTGGTACAAAAAATAATTAATGGCCATGTTCAGCTCTTACTCTCTGGTCTCTGAATTCTGAGTTTTCTTCAGAATAGTCCCCAGGAACACACAAACTCTAGCCCTCCCCTCATTTTTAATCTGAAATAAGTTTATTATTTTGATTACAGACCATCATAAGCAGAATTCTGTTCTCTGTCCTGTGTCCACAATCCCCATAACCTAAAAGGACTTTCTTTATCTTACAACCAATTTTATATATTGATTTCTCAGTAATTCATTCTATTAAAGTGTATGTTTTAATTTTACTAAATAGTCCATGCTCCTTTTCTTTCTTTCTTTCTTTCTTTCTTTCTTTCTTTCTTTCTTTCTTTCTTTCTTTCTTCTTTCTTTCTTTCTTTCTATGTGGATGTTTCTGTGGGTATGTACATGTGAGTGCCATTGCCTGCAGAGACCAGAGGTTTCAGATCTCCTGGAGCCACAGGTCCAGGGGCTGTGAGACTCCTGTACTGGGTGCTGGGAACTGAGCTCCATTCTCCTGCAAGAGCAGCAAGTGATTTGAACTGCTCAGATATCTCTATAGCCCTGGTACAATTTAATGGAAATATTTTTTAGTAAATCATAATTACTCATTTCCTCCTTTCCTCCAATGTCTCTCATGTAGCGCCCCCCCCCCCACTTGCTTTCCCTCAAGTTCATGGTCTCTTTGTTGTTAGATACATACTTCCTTATCTAACATACATAGAGATAACACACTTACATACATACACATAAATAAACGTGCTCAGTCTATATGCTAGTTGCCTATATATGTTTTCAGGGTTGAGTGTTTGTTATTGCATAACCAATTGGTGTGCTCTTTCCTATGTAAGACTGTTTTCCACTTTCATTATTTCTTAGTTCTTTGTTTAGAATTTGGGGCCCCATGAGATTGCCCTTTTCCCACTATCATGTCTATTAGTGCCATCCTCATTCAGGTGTTGTTTCAACAGCCATATTACTAAGGTATCATGGGTGACACAGTTGTGTCACAGTACAGTTTTGTCTGTCTCTTACAATCTTTCTACACCTTTCATTTTGTAATATTCCCTGATCCTTAGGTTCAGGAGCTGTATTGTAGATGTATCAATTAGGCTAGTATACATTTTTAACTTGCATTTAATTTTTTACTTCTCTATTAAAACATAAAAAATGATCAAAGAGTTACCATGTGATGTTTACCTACATGTATATATTATCTAATGTTTAATCAAGTTAAGTACCTGTGTCCTCTTCTGTGTATATCAATGTGTTTGTGGAGAAAACATGCAACTGTAAAATATACACTGTACAATCATTAGCCACAGTCAACCCTATACTGTGTAATTTCATGGCAGAAATTTCCTATCGAACTGTTACTTAGAACCCATTGATGAACTTCTATTGATTATTGGTCTATTTAAATATCTAGACAAGGTAGAGGTCTTTTTTTTCCGGAGGAAGTGTTTTTCTGCACACTCTAGTTTATTCTGGCTATTTCATGGGATCTGAGAATAATGCTGGAGAGAAGTTAGAATATCGAGACACCCAAAGGTCTAGCTTGTCCTGTTTTCCTCCTCTTCCCACTGGGGACAAAGCCTGGGCATACTTGGTAGCTTAAGACAGGGTATACACACAATTCCAAGTGTGCGTGCCTGTTCTGTTTGTCATTTCTTAATAAACAGCCTGTTTGTTTTGTGCTCCAGCAGCAGTGAGGATTGCTGAGGAGGCCTCACCGTCTGTGCTGTCTAAAATGTGATCTGTCTGGACCGTTACAGAGGAGGTTTACAGGCCTCTGTTTTATATAGGATATTGATGGTGAAACCTGCTCAAACAAGGCAGTGCAGATTCAATGACTTGGGCTTTGGGGAGCATATTTACTGTAGAACTTCCCCTCAATTTCCACAACTAAAAGAAAGTCTCATGCAGTTTAATTGAGGAAGCATATGAAGCTCTACAACCAAATAGAGACTTGCCAGGACTGGCTGAGGGCATTCTGGCAAAGTTTACTTAAAGCAATCTGGAACCTCACCGTGCTTTATTATGTGCAGCAGAGGGGAGAGAACTTAGCTAGACTTCATAGGAGGTTTCTGCTTGGTAGGTTGCAGACATCTGGGAGGAAGAAGTTGTTGCTAATTTTGTATACATGGATCAGTCACTAGCACTCAGACCCCTGAGGGAGATGTTTCTGTCTCTGTGAATCTCGCCTGGGGAAGGCTTTTCCATTCCCATGGGAGCAAGGCATGCCCATGTCAACAATACTCATTCACCCAGGACTTCACTCAACACAGAGCTTCCTCTGCTTCAGTACAGAGATGGAAAAAAACCTGGGCATGATGACATCTGCCTATAATCCCAACTATGTGGGAGGTTGAGGCAAGGGGATTTAAATATGGATCCTCTGTAAACCAGTCAGTTTAGAGTAGATGAGAGATGGCATTAGAAAGAAAGGATAGTAGTTTTGTTCTTTGCCTGCTATGGAGAACTTGTGTGTTAGTGTGGGCAACTAATAGAAGTGTTCCACAAGAGCATAGCATGTGCAAATACTAATGACTCTAACTTTGTGCTTTTATGAACTGTCTCTTTCTTAACCCTGTAGATCACAAGTTGAAGGCTGTGTTCTTTGCTAACAATTATTCAGAAGACATCACTGTTGAGAATGACATACATTCTGTTTTCTTATTCGCTTTCATTGTAGATAGAAAGGGATTTGTCTTTTGTGTTTGGCTATATGTGTCACACACTGAAATTCATATGGACTAAGGAGCATAAGCCTTGCAGGAAACAAGTCACCACTTCATTCATTCATCCACTCATCCACTCATTCTTTTTTTTTTTTTTTTTAAAGTATAGAGTTTATTCAGGGCATCGGGAGGGAAGTTAAGAGAAAGGCAAAAGAGAGGGAGAGAGTGGAGAAGTAGAGGCAGGCCATGACCACATGGGGAAAAGGGCGGAGGGAATGAGGAGAAAGAGCACAAGAGGGAGAGGCAAGAGAGCAATAGGCGCGAGAGTGAGGCAAGAGTTAGAGCTCATTCATTCCTTATGACTTCCTGCCCTCTAGACGAGAATTCTACCTCTGACCTTTTATAGTTTATACCCCTATGGCTATGGTTTTATCACTGCCTAGAGACATGCTCAGGTGATAACTCTTGATTCTTGCCTCCTTCTGCCCTTGGCTGGAATGTGTAACAGAAAAATAGAGAAGGTTAATAATGGGATGAGGATGTTATGTGGTGATTTGCAAAAACTGAATGTTCCCACCACACATTGCTGTGCCACAGTGGCAGATTTGTGACATCATTGGTATCACCCTGGGGGCTTGAAGGCCTTGTTATATCACAGAACTTCGCAGTATGCATTTTTGAGAGTAGAAGTAAGGTTCTGGGACTTAACCACCTACTTTCTGTCTCTAATCCCCTACTTAACCCCCCCTACTGTCTGTTACATACAAAAATGGGCATGTAACACTACGGTGAAAAATGAAGCAAACTCTTGACCATTCCCATAATAATGAACTGTTCATTATCAGTACCTTTTAGACATCTATAATCCACACTGAAAGTTACTGCTTTCTGGAAGTAATCCATTAGTATCATTTGAAAATTTTCTCTTTTTTTTAAATTTAATTTAATTTTATTTTTTTAAAAACATTTCTTTTTTTTTCTTTATTTTTAAATTTATTTATTTGCTTATGTATTTATTATATGTAAGTACACTGTAGCTGTCTTCAGACACACCAGAAGAAGGCATCAGATCTCATTACGGGTGGTTGTGAGCCACCATGTGGTTGCTGGGATTTGAACTTCGGACCTTCGGAAGAGCAGTCGGGTGCTCTTACCCACTGAGCCATCTCACCAGCCCCCTAATTTTATTTTTTAAATTATGTGTTTGTGAGTATAGGTGCCTGTGGAGTGCAAAAGGGGATATTGAATTCCCTGGAGCTGGAGTTAAGCATTTGTGAGCTGCCTGATATGAATGTGGAAAACTGATCTCTCAGGTCTCTGTACTCCCTGTGTGTGTTCTTTTTTATTTTTTAATTTTATTTATTTTATGTATATGAGAACACTGTAGCTGTCTTCAGACACACTAGAAGAGGGCATCAGATCCCATTACAGATGGTTATGAGCCACCATGTGCTTGCTGGGAATTGAGTCAGGACCTAGGGAAGAGCAGCTAGTGCTCTTAACCGCTAAGCCATCTCTCCAGCCCCTGGTGTGTGTTCTTAACCACTGGGTTGTCTCTCCTGTCCCTTTGCTGTCATTTTTCGTTTTTTGTTAATTTTTTAAAGCTGGGTATACTAACATAGGCTTTTAATCCCAGTGCTTGGGAGGCAGAAAGCAGGCGAATGTCTGAGTTTGAGACTGGTCTGGCTTATGAAGAGAGTTTCTGGACAGCTAGGGCTATACAGAAAGATCCTCTTATAAAACAAAACACAAACTGTAAAACAAAATTGAATGTGTGTATGCATGTGGGTGCAAGTATATCCTCCCGAGGATCCCCTGGAGGTGGATTTACTTACGCAACATGGGTTCTAGAATCTGCAAGAGCAGTAAGTGCTCTTAACCACTGAGCCATCTTTCCTGCCCTTTAGTGTCAAGTCTCAAAAAATTTTTGTACATTCTATAGTTCACATGACTGGGATTTATTTTTACTCTTCAGTTTTTTTTTTAAATTTTAAGAAATATTTGTTAGTTTTAATTATGTGTATATATGTGTGTTAGTGTTGGAGTATGTACGTGTGAACGCAGGTAACCTGGGAGACTAGCAGTATTGGGTTAGGTTACCCTGTAGCTGGTGGTAACAGGCAGTTTTCAGTTTCCAGCATGGGTGCTGATAACTAAACGTGGGTCCTCTAAAGAGCAGTGAGTATTCTTAATCACTGAGTCATCTCTACTAGCCCTGTTCTTTTGAAGACAGTCTCACTGTGCAGCATTGGCTGACCTGAAACTGGCTGTGTGGAACAAGTTAACCTTTAACTTACAGAGATCCACCTGCCTCTGTTCTTCAGTGCTTGAATTTTTAAGGTGTGTGTGCCACTACACCCACCTAGGTTTGCATACTTTTGAACCTAATAAAGGCTCAGACAAGGAGCTTTTGTTACTAAAATAATACAAATTGATATGAAGTTAAAAATGTTGACAATAGAAAAGTCTATGAACTAAAAAAGCAAGTGTTATTTAAGTTTAATATGAAACAGGAGAATTTTCTAGGACCAAAGCTGCTGAATTAATGTGTGATTATTTTTTGCTGTTAGGTTTTGTTTTGGAACTCCCATGTGTCTTTCTAAAAAGAAAAAAAAGTGTTCTATTTATGTAGACAGGAAAGTGAAATTTATCATGTTCCTTTTTTAGGTAGGTCTCTATTTGTAGAGTTTCTTCTTTCTGTTTTTCTTTTGAAAAACTGCTTCTTGACAATGTTGGGAAAGAGCAAATTGAAACCTTCCAGTTTGTACCACATTCTCAGTAAGGAGGTCTGGCTCTCCCTATGTCCTCTATAAACACATAGCAGGGTGTCAGTTTTAAGATGGCAGAAAACCATTCAGCTGTATACCTTGGCGGCCTTTCCATCCTCTATAGCTTCCCCAGTGGTGATGTGTTCTAAAAACAACTGTGCAGTGTTTTCTATTTACGAATTGTAAATTACATGTGTGGTGTTTATATGCTCTCATGGTGAACTTGATGTTGAAACCAAATTATATGCTGGTGAAGGGCACGTTGGCTAAATCCCACTGTAGGACCCTAGATGATGGGTTATTTAACAGGCTGGCACTAAAGGATGACGTTGTGCTAAGTGAATGTGCTACGTTAAAACCACCAAGGCTATCTCTTGGAATAGTTCTAACCCCCTTCTCTTGGCTGGTTGGCTGGCTGGCTTTAAAAGGCTATTCTCAGAAGTTCTGACATCATAGGTGCCTTTATGAAGAGTTTTCATCTCACATTGTTCCTTGCTGTTTGGAAGCAAATGAATGATTGTATCAACATGTGCATGCCATAGTCTCAGAAGTATCCACAATAGAGGCTTTTCCTTAGCACATACATCCTGAACAAACTTCTGTAAAAATTAGTTACAGAGGCTAATGTGATGGATGGCTCAATGGATAAAGCCTGGCAACCTGAGTTTGACTCCCAAAAGCCACATAAAAAGCTGGAAGGAGAAAACCGATTCCACAAAGTTGTCCCCAGACTGCCACACTCATACCATAGCACCTGCATATATCATGCCTACAAACAATAATATACTCTAAAAAATTAGAATTTGAGAAAAGGATGAGGTGTGGATACAGTTCTATGTCAGGATGTGGCCTTTTAGAATGTAGTTTAAATCATCATGGAGCGCAAGAACATTATCATTTTGTGATCGTTACTGACCAAAAGTTTGCTTTGAGTGGGTTATGTGGATGAATCTGGTAAGTTGCATGGTGTGGATACAATGAACTGTGTCACTAATGAGAAATTGGCCTCGCTGCTTCCTATTGCTTCATACTTCAATAATTTGAAATCGCTCCGCAAATGAGGTAGAAAGAGAATGAACTAATGAGTTCATAAATAGAATTCATTGCAATTCATGGAAGTAAAGAGGCCTCATCTCATTTTTAAAGAAGAACTTTTATCTCAAGGTCCAATTGTTCTATCTTTATTAGAGACCTTCAAATGAGTATGACTTAGAAATCCCATTGTTTGCTTTTCTTTCTGATTTAGGGGAACTGTGTCAACTTGACTGAAGCCCTGTCACTCTATGAAGAACAGCTGGGGCGTCTGTATTGTCCTGTGGAATTCTCAAAAGAGATTGTCTGTGTCCCTTCATACTTGGAATTGTATCCTTTGACCATGACATTATGTGCTACATTTTCAGAGCATCTAAGTACATCATATGCTGCCGTTATTAATCCTAACAACAAACAGAATTAGCTCATTAGTGTGTAAACCCTGAGTCTCAAACTTAACTAAGACCCCTCCTGAGAAATTGAAGATAAAGGGGGCTCTTTATTTCTGGATCTTAGAGACTATGGTGTCCCTTGTCATTGCTTCCCATGAACCTTGAAGAATGAAGTCTCACTGATCTAAAATAGAAACAATGATTGTCAAAGACAGGCCAGGAGGTCACCTAGGAACTAGTTGTGCAAGTCAATTCTTTGATTGCTACCCTTCCGAATAGGAAATGCAGCCCGTTACTTACCTGCTTCCTCAGGGGGCTGTTCTGTGCCTCAAACTTGAGAGAAGTTTGAATTCCCACAAGTCCATATGATGCTTAATTGCCCACTTGTAATCTCAGCATATGAAAGGGGAAATGGGGCATTCCCTTGTAAGAAGCTGTTCAATTCTAGCTTTACCTAATTTTTAGTCAGCAGTTTCTATAGCTGCAAGCTGAGGCCAGGTTTCCACAATGGCAGTTTCTTTTATCAGGGAGATCTCACAGTGTTGCTGGCCCTGGGACTGGATCCTCCTAGCTTGGGTAGGTAGGCTGCAGAAGCCAGATGCCTGGTTAGAGACAAGAACTGCCTAGGTCTTTGGCCCAAAGGGGGCTGGCTATTCTGCTGGCTGGGCAGCCATGCCCTTTAATGACTTGTGGAGATTTAACATCACCACTGCTTCCATGTCTCTTAATGTTCTTTTTTGTGCTTACAGGTTTGAGAAATAGGGCTCGTGTGGGAGAAAGCTTCTGAGTCTTTCCTTCTTCTGTTCTCACTTTTTACCATCCCTGCCCCTCCCCGTTTGCCCATTTCCTTTCCTCCTATCCTGTCTTATCCTTTTCCTATCTTCCTTCATACTGACTCTTCAAACCTTGGAAAACCTTCAGAGCAGAAGGTGTTACCTGAGAGAACTGAGTGCAGTCCTTTAATCTTCGTTCACTCAATCCCCCTTTCAGATGTTCCCCGTGGTGTGTAGCACGGGTGTCCCATGCTACAGAGCGGTCTTGTTCAAAAGCTTTTGTGCTGTCTCCACAGTGTTCTGCCTAAACCCATAAATCTGAGTCCACCTTCTAATTTGTAGGCTTACATGTTAAGTGGTACCTGTTCTTCCTTATTGACCTTCCTTATTCCTTGACTTCCTGTCCAGGTGGGTATTTTACACTGTTTGGAAGAAAGCTAAGCCTTAAAGATGAGCATCCCCTGAATGACATGTGCTGCAAGCCACCTTCCTGACCTCCATATGCCATGCCATCAAATGTGTCAGGCAACTGTTCATGAATTCCTTCAAGTGGTTTTCACTTTTAATTATTATTTTTAATTTAAAAAAGCCAATGGGAAAAATGTATATTTTGATGAGTTAGGGTGTTAATTTTTAAAAGTCAGCCGAAGGACAATTAGACAGCCCAGCAAAGACTGCAGAATGCACTGACCCCCTAGAATGTGATTTTAGTATTTTTTTTTTCTCTGTGTGGGGTTTGGGTTTTCATTTTGGTTTCAGTAGACCTTTAATTTGGACATGTGGAGGAATGAACATCATTGTTTTGTTTTGGAGAGAAGTTCCTGATAGTGTTTCTCCCCTCTCACCCTCAAATTGACTTAGATATTAAAATTTGGTGCTTTTAAAGGTTTTAAGAGTGATTAGCAGTGCTTCAATTAAAATGACAAAGGAGACCTCTTATGTGTTTGTCCCTTTATTTCAGTCTCTCTTCCTCTTTCTTACCTCTGGCCTAGGGCAAAGGTGTATTCTATCTTGATTGTTAACTGCACTCAGCATAATGTCAAGGCCTTGAGGAATGATCCACAACCTATTCTATTTGACCCCCCCCACCCCATTATAAAGTTGTTCCAAGGATAGCGGAAGATTTTGCCTGACTGAAAAGGGTGAAAGTCAAAGATGATTTCTGTTACTGCTCTCCCTGATTAGAGATCCAAAGGCCTTTGAGAAGACTGTAGGATGTGCAAGTGCACACTAGAGTTCATGTAGTCCTGTGGCAAAACAACTTAACTCTTAAGAAAGTGCATGTGAATAGCAACTTGGCATTGTATTGTGGATAATTTGAATTGTCTATCCTATTGTTTGTGTAAAATATTTACACTGTATCAGTAGAATGTTTTTTTTTTTCACATTAAGTAAAACACTGAAAATTTACTAATGGAAATCAGACTCAACACTGAAAAAGTTTCCTTGTTCTTCCCAAGATAGGCAAGAACAAATAAGACAGGACAAGACAAATGATCTTTAAAAGTGAGCGCAAACGTATGCCATTTGGTTTAGATTGACATGGAAGAAGAAACAATAGAGAATAAAAGGAGTTGATAGTTATGTTCAAATTAGATGCATTTAACAATATTTTTGGTGCATGCATAGGTTAAAAACAGCCCAATAGACACTTCTCCATCCAAATTCTTCCCCAGTGCTTTGAAAGCTTTGTATATTGTGGAGAATTGAAAACAAATGTATTGCTACAGTTAGAATATTAGTTAAGGCCAATTGCCCCCTTACCCACTGTACGATTACTTTTGAAACAGTGACTGTATGTATATAGCCCAGTCCAACCTGGAGCTTATTATGTAGCCTAGGCTTTCCTGGAAGCTCATAAGAATTGAGTTTGTACCATCACACAGCTTAATTCTTGTTACCATTTAAGTAAAGAAAACAAGTATATCAGCTGTTGGGGTAATACTGAGAGGACTTTGCTACTTGAAGAGTAACTTGAGGCCATAACCACAGATCCACTCCTAATTCTGGTGACTCAGTTCCTGCTAAGCACTAGGTGGTAGAAATGAAGAGGATAAGGTTATGCGAGGCTGATTGGAAGATGCTTTTGGGAGAAAATGAAGGAAGTGGTGTCGAGGAAAGGAGGAAGAAAGAACTTTTTATCTTGAGTGATAAAAGTGAACTTAGATGTGACTAATTTGCTGAAGGAGGGTCTCAGTTTTGAGCCCTTGTTATTTTAACACCGAAGCATGCAAACTGAACCAACACCCTCCCTACCCTGTGCTGTACTAAGACCCATCTTCACTTTGGCTGCCTCTTAAGAAATGCTAATTGATCCAGCATTGTTATTTTTCTTAATGACTATAGTGTTATGTAGTGTGACAGATTCTTTTAACAGTGGAATATATTATAGTGTCCTGCTTTTTTTTTAATGAAAGACAAAACAAATATGGATAGAGTTTAAATTCTGTTCAACACAGCAGATACTAAGAATTGATTTATTAAGACATGAAATGCTGCTTTCTCGTGGAAATGTGATTGAATATTTATAAAAGAGCTCCACCTGGGCCGGGGAAGGCTGGGTTGGTGGTGGTTTTAGTGGGCTAGAACATTACTATCTGAATAAACAAAGAAATGTGCTGCTCCTTCCTGTAGACTTGGAATAGTCATGTCCTTGCTTTCCCTAACGATTGCTGAGTTTGTATTTCTGCCTGTCATCTGTCTCTCAATAAATGGATCAATTTCATCCCGTCTCCATTATGCCTGGGAGAGGGAAGGAAAATATGTGTTATGTTCTGGCTTGGCCTCTTTCTGAGCTGCTCACACTGTGGTTCATCTGATAACTCTGTTTTCTTTCTCCTTTCTTTTTTCTTTTTGGTTTGTTTTCAGACAGGGGCTCTCTGTGTAGCCCCAGTTGTCCTGTAACTCTGTAGACTAGGCTGGCCTCAAACTCACAGGAATCCACCTGCCTCTGCCTCCTGAGTACTAGGATGACAGGCGTGTACCACCACCACCACCACTCTGGCAACAGCTCCCATTTCAAAGCACTTTATTGCCACTGAAGGGTTCTCTCTGGCAAGACTTGCTCAGAAAAGACAACAGTACTTGTTTTCATTGTGGAACTAGCTACTTAACATCCCTTTGACAGCATATTTCTTTTGGAGGGGGGTGGTGCATAATATTCTAGAGGCCAATTGGTCAGCAGTGTTATCTTGTTATTACACAGGAGCTGCTATGTGACCATGAAGAAACACCTGACCTGATCACCTGGTTGCCTACTGTCTTTTCTTAAAGCCTTGCTTTTTTTTTTTTTAAATATGTATGTATGTCTGCATATATGTATATATCACAGGTGCCAGAAGAGGATGGCAGATCCCATGGGACTGGAGTTATATGCAGCCATGTGCTGCTTTGTGAGTGCTAGGTACCAAACCCATTCTCTTAAGGTTTTACTTCTGTGAAGAGACACCATGATCAAGGCAACTCTTATAAGGATGGTATTTAAATGGGACTGGCTTACAGGTTCAGAGGCTCGGTCCATTATCATTGAGGAGGGAGCATGGCAACATCCAGGCAGGCTTGGGGCTGGAGGAGCTGAGAGTTCCAGGTCTTGTTCTGAAGGCAGGTAGCAGAAGACTAGCTTCCAGGCAGCTAGGAGGAACATTTTAAAGCCCACACCCATGGTGGCACACCTATTCTTAACAAGGCTACACCTAATAGTGCCTGTCACTCCCTGCGCCAAGCATATACAGACCCTCACACCCAGAGTCTCTACAAGAGCAGCAAATGCTCTTAACTGATCAGCCATCATCACTTCAGCTCCCTACCTAGTATCTTTTTACCAAATAATTACTAACATTAAATAATTTTAGCTAATAAACCATATTCAGTTCTGTTGTTTTGCTAAGTCTAAACTGTTCTAAACGAGATGTTGATATCATTGAGTAGGCTAGCCAGCAGTCAAAGGGTAAATATGCCTGAGGCTTCCATAGCTGGATACTTTTTTTTTTTTTTTTTTTTGGTCTTATATATCCCAGAGCAGCCTTAAATTTACTCTATAGCCGGAGGATGACCTCAAACTCGATTCTACCTCGTGGGGGCTAGGATTATGGACATGTATCTCCGACTTGTTTTTAGGACTGCAGTTTAAATTTAGGTTTCAGTAGGTAGAAGATTCCTCAGGGTGCCTGGCCTGCCCCCCTCCGCCCAAACTCCGGGACTGGGACTGGTGATTGAACCTAGGTCCTCATGTATGATAGTACTCTATCACTGAGCTATATCCTTAATTTTTTTTTTATTTTGATTCAGGGTGTCACTAAGTTTGTCCAAGCTAAATCTTAAATTCTGATAGCCCAAGGAGGCCCTGAACTTGTGATTCTTCAGCTCCAATTTCCTGAGTATTTATACCACTATTGGCTTCCCTGAGGGGTTTTTTTTTTTTTTAATGCTTACTGTTCTAATTTTTTAATGTGTATGGGTGTTTTCCATGCATATATGTTTAAACTTGTGTGGCTGACATCCTTGAAGGTTAGAAGGGGGGTATTCGGGTCTCTAAAACTGGAGGTACTAGATAGTTGTGAACTGGCATAGGTTCTAGGAATTGAACTCCAGTCCTCTGGAGGAGCAGCTAGTACTCTTAACCACTGAGCAATCTGTAACCCCCATCAGGATTTCTTAACACTTCTTATACCTTGGATTGCTTTGAGAACTGTTGACTGAAAAGTGATTTCCTTCTTGGAAACATTTTTAAAATAAATCCAGTAGATAAGATTAGTTGGAAAGCTGTTATTAGTTTTCAAAAATTTATGGTTTAATATTTGTGTTGTTTTTTTAACTTATTGCATAGCTGGATAGAGTGCTGCATTGAGTAATATAATTTTGATGTAGTAATAAGGGTAAGCATTTATAAGATCAGTACTGAAATGTGATAAGGCGTTGATTTCTCTAGTTGACAAAGTCATAGAATCTGCCAGTAATAACATGATTTTTCACCTACATTCATACTTGAGGGAAATGCTTAATTTTAGTGAGAAACCAGTGAAGAGGGAGATACAGATGTTTTTTCCGTGAAGGTTTCTGACTGAACAGGATTCATTGTAGACCCTGGGTAAGGACCACTGTCCTTCATGCTCTCTTCATTCCTCTCTCTCAACTGCAAATCAATTCTGGCAGGCTAGTTTTCCTTAGCCAAAACCATTTAAAATCTCAATTACCTGATGCAGCCATTCCACTGATTTCTGTTTTACTCATTTCAAAAATGAGAAATAGAACACCAGCGAGAAATAGCCCAGTGCTTTTGGAAAGCTTTTCGAATCCTCTCGGTTGTGATTTCCCTGGAAATAAGATGATTAATGTGACTGGGCAGGTATACTTATCTCATGCATCTGTAGGTCCCCGGGATGCTTAGACTGGCTCACTAATGCAGGCAGTTTTTCTGTGAAATGACCAACGATGTGATCATTTCAGAGAGCAATTCCTTCATGATGAAGCATTAGGGAGTAGGCTCTCTCTCTGCAGCTTGGCTCAGGAATGTAAAAGAACAAGCAAATTGAGAACTCTCCTGTGTAAGGAGGCAGGCCACCTCGCCTGTTGACTGAAGGTCTCCAGTCCTCCAGAAAGAAAATAGCATGAGAAACTTGCTCCACCTCTTTCCCCAGAGATAGAAAGCCCCAGATAGTAAAACACTTGGCTTTGACTCTAGAGTTAATTTTTTTTAAAGATTTTTTTTTTCCTTTGTTCTATAATACTTTTACATCTCAGTTAAGGTTTATGGTTGCTTAGGTTCACACTGGGTGATTCTAGCTACATGTGTAGCCCTAGCACATTTCATATCCTCCATTTTACAAAAGGTTATTATTATATAGGTAGGTTTGTGTGTGCGTGAATGTGCATGCTAGTTAGTGCACTCCATGAAGCTCGAGTTAGAGGCAATTGTTAGCTTGTTGATCGATACTAGAAACCAAATTTGGGTCCTGGAAGAGCAGTAAGTTCTCTTAACCCTATTCCCTGTCTCCTTTCTTCTCCCCCCCCCCCCCAATCTCAACTTCTGATCCCTTTCTGAGCTCCATGATCCTCTCTTTTCTACATACCACCTTGGTCTCCTTTGGGCGTGTCTGAGTTTAAATAGCTATTCGACTCTACCCATTTGTATCCTTCCAATGTTAAGGGAAGCTGTCCAATTACCTCATGCTTTGCCTGGCCCCCATCACATTCAATATTTATTTCCAATTGTCTCTACAACTGCAATCTATGTATCTTGCATCTTTTGTTCATTAGCTGCTTGAGGGTTTCAAGTCTGCAGTGATAGTGTCTTGGTGAAAAGGAATAGGCACATCAGAATCTGGGTTCTGATTCTGCCAGTCATCAGTGGACATTATTCTTAGAAAGTGTGATGAGGCCGATGAAGAAAGTTCATCACATAGGAAATAGTTTTGACTTTAGAATGCACTATAATGGGTAAGTTATTTAGAATAGCTTTTTCTAGTTAGACCATGGAAAAAGAAGGGTGGCTTGATGGACTTAAATTTAGGCTTGTTCAAAATTCCAAGCAATCTGGTGTGAAGAGGGTAGTGTGGCCTGTTCCGTGCAAGAGTGCAGTCCCAACATGTGAAAGTAAACTTCAAAGCCCAGTCCTTCCTTGCTGGGTTCATTCTTCATGTAACTAAGGAGACTAGAAACTTGGGACAGCATGTAAAAATAGGCTAGAAAACTGGAATTTTATGGCAGCTCTGCAGATGGCCACTCCTGTGACCACATCCTTTTGTTCTCCATTCGCTCTTCATTGGCCTGATCCCTAGGTATCTCCATTGTACTAATACTAAGTGGATTCTCTGTACCTAGTGTTCCCTTTTCCCTTGATCAGAATGGGGAGGACTGCCTTGGTTTTAATGCCAGCTAGACCACAGATTAGAGTGTAGCGCTCATACCTTATCCTGGTTCCTTGTTTACAGTTTGAGCTGTCTCTGGACTCTTGATTATTGTTCTTGCAGAGGGCCCTAGTTCACCTTCTAGCATCCATACTCACCTTAATTTTTAGCTTCAAGGGATCTGATAACGTCGTTTGGCCTCCACAGGTACCCACATACACCTATACCCATACACATACCCTATAAAAAAAAATCTTTAGAATCCGGAAATCTAGAGCATTTATGGACTGTATAAAAAGAAGAGAAGGACTTAACTGCACAGATAAGCTCTTAATTTGGAGTGCTGAATGTGCGTTAAAGTAATAGAATCAGTGAAGTCAAGCAGTAGTGGTAATCACTGAAGACAGAGGCAGAGTCCATCTGTTAGTGGTATAGCAAGGACATTTGGACAGGACCCTATTTATGGGGCTTTAGAAAGCTAATTTCCTATTATTCCTTTAACAAATTCCTCCTAATGTAGTTTCTTGACATAGTTTTGGGGTTCAAAAAAATCTGAACTGAGTCTTCTACATCTAAAATGCCCAGTTATTGACTAAGCTGGTTTCTTTGGGAAGAATATATTTGCTACCCCTTAAGTTCTTTGAGGTGGTCTGCATTTCTCGGCTCTTAGTTCTTTCTACTTTCAAAGCCTTCAGTGTAGCAGTTGTCATGTTGCTCTTTCTTTTGTGTTTCTCTGGCAGGGCTTCTTGGGATTGCATTAAGCATCACTGGATGATCCAGACTACTAGCACCACGAACACATTTACAGTCTACTTTGCCATAGGAAGCAGCATTTGTGTAAAGTTCTGAGGATTAGCATATACACATTATTATCAAGGGTAGGCTATTTACCCTGGTACACATTGTGAGAGAAAAGTGGAGACATTGGACACAACTTTGACCAGGTGCCTAAAATCAACTTGCCAAAGGGACAAGTGGACATCATGTGCCTCCAGATATTGTCTTAGGTTGTCACCTATACAGTATTTGGCTAAGAATGACAATGGATTACCTGAACCTAACCACAAACCCTTTGGACCCTAAAGCCTATGTACTCTTCAAATGTAGGGTGTGTGTAGGCAGGGAGTTCACAGTGCTAGGCAACTGCTATTCCTGGCCTAGTCTAATCTTGGCCACATTAGTAAAAGTATTGATGTGGGCCTGGAGAGATGGTTTGCTGGATAAAAGTACTTGCTGTTTCCAAGGACTCAGGTTCAGTTACCAGTACCCATTCCATAGCAGGTGGCTTGAAACTATGTGTAACTTCAGAAGAGTCCCTCTTCTGGCCTCTGACTGCACTAGGCATGCACATAGCATACATACATACATACATGTAGACATACATACATAAAAAATAAGGATCTTAAAAGTAGTAATGTTAAGAGAATGAGTCTGTGAAAGGCTACAGATTTAAAGAGGTTCTGTCGATCGGATGACTTAATGCCGTTTCTGGTCTAAACTAGATCCTATATTGGAGGAGAAATGCTGTCAAGTTGTCAAGCGATACATTAGAATACAGGCAGTAGTTTCAATATAGGTGTTTCTGTCCATGCTGAGTTGACCGAAGTACTTAAGGCTGCTTGAGTTTGAAATAACTTTCAAATAAGTTATTAAGTAAAGCCAGGAGGGCTGGAGACATGGCTCAGTGGTGATGAGCTTGTACTACTTTTGCAGAGGGCCCTTGTCAGGTTGCTCATAATAACCGCCTGTAACTCCAGCTCTAGGGCATCCCATATCCTCTTCTGGCTTTCCTGGGCAATTTGAGTGTGTGTGTCACATTGTACAAAAAAAAGTAAATGTGGCAGCCTGAACTGCTACTAAATTTAAGTTTAATTTAAAATTTAAATATCAATGATACATTATTATATGCAGACTTACAAAATAGTAGTAGGTGTAGCTATAGTAATTTCTAACCCAAGTTCCTAACTCATTTCTAATGATTAGGAATGTTGTGGATCTTATTTGAATGTAGAAGTGTGGCTGTTTGGTCCTGTGCTTTGCCAGCATGTTCGAGGGTTTGGTTTCAATCTCTGTACTAAAAACTGAAAAGTAGTCTGACAAACCACTAATCGGATGTTCCTGTCTAAGCTCCCAAGGTGTCTCTGAAGAGTACTGTGCCCTTCTGCCCACCAGTTGAAAGTCACCAGACAATTTAGAATTCCAGAGATGGAGACTGAGCAGTGCAGGCGTTTCGAATCCGTTTGATTTGGAAAGGACTGCGAACTCTGTTCTGTGTTCAGACATTGTGCACTGAGAGTTCGAAACATAGGATAAGGGATTGTATTCTTGACCCAACTAAACATGCAATTTACAGAACCCTGGATAGTGCTTTGAATTTAAGGATTTAGGTGAGTATGCTTATTTCTGTCAAGAGTAAACACTGGAACAAATTTCAATTTGTGCTCAGGTCCTTTGCAGGTTTATTGAAAATACAAAGAGTAATAAAGGAAAAGGCTAGAGGTCACACAATTCCATTCTGACATACTAGAATAGCTCTCCGCAGCACTTATTAAAGCACTTTTGCTGCAGCAGCTGGGTAGGGGGCCAGAGGAGGCAAGCGTTGAGTATAGTCAGGGGAACATGGAAAGGAAAGAATGTGTAGGCAGCCTCTTTAGAAGCAAAGAAGATTAAGTGTAATACCCCAGCCTACGGTAACAGGGCATTAGGAGAACTGCTGGAAGTAGAAGTCTGAAGGGAAGTGTAGGCTTAATACAGTGAAGGCTATAAAGAAAGCATACCAGTTTAATGGATGTGCAGGGACAAAGAACATTTGCTACGTGTGTGTACTAAAATGTTTAACACTGGGGCTGGTGAGGTGGCTCAACGTGTGAAGCTTCTTTCTGCCAAGCCTGACCTCAGGTTGAATCCCAGGACTCACATGGTGGAACTCAGTGGTGAGAGCGGACTCCCACAACTTGTCCTCTGACCTCTACACGAGGATTGTGACATGTTTCCCCTATTTTCATATATACACAATGCAGACATACTCAATGAAAATGCCATAGATTTTAAAGGCTTAATATTTAGAAGCTATAGCAAACCTAACATGTTTTATAGTCCATTGGAGCTCTATAGAAAGGTGAATTCATCAGTTTTCTACTGCCAAAAGCTATCATACCCTTTCAGTGTTATATTCATACACCTTCCCCCAAAAGATCTGGGATGGTGTTCTGGGTTGAATTGTGTTCTCACAAAGGTGCTGAAGTCCTACTCCGGCCACCCTGCCTACAACTACAACATTGTTTAGAATTAGTGGCCTTGTAGATGTTAAGATGGAGATGTTCGGTGGACCTTTTACTTGATATGGCTGATGGATGGTCTTATTAAAAAAGGAATTTTGAGGCCTGTGAGGATATGAGGAGAATGCTATTTTGCAAGCTGAGGAATGTGCAAAGGAACACATCACTCGGGAGTCAGAGGCAGGCGGATTTCTGAGTTCGAGGCCAGCCTGGTCTACAAAGTGAGTTCCAGGACAGCCAGGGCTATACAGAGAAACCCTGTCTCAAAAAACCAAAAAAAAAAAAAAAAAAAAAAAAAAAAAAAAAAAAAAGGAACACATCAAACTGATTTTTCCTCACAGTTTCTAGAAGGAAGCTTTTCCACCACTTTGATTTTAGACTTCTCCCAAACTATGAGAAAATAATTTTTCTGTTACTGAAGTGACCCAGTTTATGGTCTATTCTTAGACCATTTCTAAGGAATCAATACAAATGCCCTTTAGAATTCTTGCTGCGGTTTTGAGGAGCGTGTCCTGAGGTTTTCTGTGTTAGAGGTGTATTCCTCCGGGGATCATTGCTGGGAAAGTGCTGGGGACCTATGAAAGAAAGGGTCTACTGGGAGGTCCTTTGTGTGATGGGGCCATGCCCTTTAAAGAGGTTGTGGGACTCATTATCTTGCTTTCTGCTTTTTGGCTCATGATCTCAGTGAGTTGCTTGCTTACACACTCCTGCAATGATGGGGCATCCTTTCTAGAAGCCCAGAGTGACTGCCTGATTATGGATTAGAACCTTCAGGACTATGTGCCCAAAGAAACCTTTTTTTAGAATAATATGAAGATAACTTACACATAGCCAGTGGGGACATTTTTATTCATCAAGTGTTTACTATTTTATAACAAGCAAACTTGCAGTTTCAGCTGCTTGTTGCAACAGCTGTTGGTTTCTCTCTCAAGCAGCTGTGGACTGGGATGGGGTTAAGATAGGGTGGGCCTGACTGAGTTCTGCTCTAAACTGTAGGTCTGAGCTAGGTCTGTTCCATGTGTCTCCCACCTCCTTAGAGCAATGGATACCTGAGACATCTGCTGACAGGCAGATGCGCAAGAAGACAAGCACATAAAGAATGTCATGGCCCATCCTTGATTTATGCCATGCATGCTAATGTCTTACTGCTCTATGTCTGAACATACCCAAGGTTAAGTGACAGAATTCTCTGCCAATCATGAAGTCATAGCACGAATATGCTTGTTAGGGGATGGAAAAGTTGGGAAAACAAACTCACCACATTTTACATGAGATTTTTATCTAGAAATCTAAGGACTAATCAGTGTTTTCAGTGAAAAAACTATGACGTTGAAGGGAAAGGAAAAAAAATCTCTTTCGGGAGAATATACCAGTAAGCTAGCTTGATGTTAACAAATGGGGTGAAGACAGTATCTTGTATCCCTTTATCTGTTCATAGGCACCTAGGCTAGTTTCATAGCCTGGCTGTTAGGAATATTATCTCAGTAAGCATGGATGTGCAGGTGTCTTACGGTATGCTGACTTAATAGTCTTTTGGGGATATTGTCAAGTGGGAGAACTGAAGCATATAATACTTCCATTTTTAGGTTTTAGGGTTTTTTTTTTTTTTTTGAGGACCCTTCATACAAATTTCCATAGTGGCTGCCTCAGTTTACATTCCTCCTCTTTTTTCAGTTTACTTCCACCAACAGTGTGGAAGGGCCATCCCACATCTCCCGTCCCCACACTCATCAGTGGAAAGGGAAGGGAAGATGAGAGAGTAATGAGGGGTGACGGTATTGAAATTACATTTTACATACGTATATGAAAATGTGACAAGAAACCCCAAACCAAAAACACTCCAGGTACACACTGCAGTTATGCCATGCAACAGCAGCTCCTGCAAAGAGTTTTCCTGGGATGTAGGGGTGTGAAAGTAGTTTTAAGCAGAAGCTCTTGACCCAAAGTGTTGGCCTGATTCCTGACTCTGGTCAGACTTGGCCCTTTGTGTGCGCATCCATGGGGGAGGAGTGACAGCAGAACTTCTGTCCAGATTTGTTCACTCCAGTGACACAATCTATGTGTCAGTTGGTGCTTGGCACAAAGTAATTGCTCAGGGATTATCTTTTGTTATCATTAGCAAGTATCAGATCTTAAAATATACCATAAATCAAGCATTAGACTCCAAAGAATAACATTCACAAAGTTCTAAGACTTCACAATCACTAACCTGTTACTTTCATTCCTCCCAAATGCCCAGTCTTTTTCCTTTAGTTTCTCCACAACACCAAGTTAAAAGATAACTAAATGAAGGCAGTAAGATGGTAGATGCTCTTGACTGTCTAGGAAGGGCTCCTTTAAGGGAGAGCAGGGCAGTCTACCATTTGTATGATAAAATTGGTTAAGGTTAGATATTTGTATTAAAAAGCTGTGTGAGCTCTTAGAAACTCGAGATCATGCCCTGCTGACTTGCACATTATCAGGGTTATGTCCCCAGGCAGCAGCTCAGACCAAGGAGTGTACCTGGCCTTTGATGGTAACTGATCCCTGCTGCTGTAGGGCATCGGACTTAGATGTGGCCTCTGGGGGCAGGCCAGGCCAGGACCTCACCATGGTCCTAAGTGGTATCACCAGGTACCCACATCAGGCTGTTCCTTACTTACTACCCCTGAGTAGTAAGTTTCCCAGTTCTGCCTCTCTTCATGGTGCCCACATCCTTCTGTTTCCCTTTCTCTTGCATTTCTCCACCACTTAGTCCTCTTAGTGGAGCCTGGGGTCTCTGAGTATTTGAGGTCATCTCAGAAGTGCTACACCCCACTCGTGCATTGTATGGTCTGCTCCCCCTCCCCTCTCCCCTCCCCCAAGTCCGCACAGCACCAAATTGGTGGTCATCTCATTAGCTCCCTGTCAGGGCCCCATGGTGCTAGACTGGTGCTTACCTTGGGCTTGCTCCTCACCTGGGCCTGCCTGGTTGACCCCATATGGCGCTCATCTGTTTCAGGCTCACTCCTGCCAGGGGCATCTCCATCTCACTACCTGCCTTAGGAGCCTGTCTGGGCCTGCTAGGTACTAGACTGGTGGCTGTCTCAGGCTCACTTTTTCAGGGAATGTTAGGCTGGCTACTAATCATTTTAGATGTTCATGGATCAGAACACTGAGCACAGACATAATCCCTTTTTTCTCTGCCACCTACTGATGCACATGTGACACAGAGGCCACACCTGTAACACCTCTAGGGGCAGGTCATTATTATGTGAGTTCTGGGGATCCAGACTCAGATCTTCACACTTGTTCAGCAGGCACTTTGTTGACTGAGCCATCTCCTCCCCAAATACTCTTTTTTTTTTTTTTTTTTTGTCTATACTTTGGCTTGTCTTCTTTTAGTTTGTAGCTGTCTTTTCATTTTTTGTTTTTTGTTTTTTGGTTTTTTTTTTGTTTTGTTTTTCGAGACAGGGTTTCTCTGTATAGCCCTGGCTGTCCTGGAACTCACTTTGTAGACCAGGCTGGCCTCGAACTCAGAAATCCGCCTGCCTCTGCCTCCCGAGTGCTGGGATTAAAGGCGTGCGCCACCACGCCCGGCCCATTTTTTTTTTAAATATGTGAGCATGCCACTTGAATTCAGATTTTTTTAAAAAGATTTATTATATGTAAGTACATTGTAGCAGTTCTCAGACACTCCATATTTTTGGATGCAAAGTTGTTTTTTTTTTTTTAAATCTGGTTTTGTGTTTTTATTGGGGTTTTATCATGGGCAGGAGCTGCTACCACAAGGTATGCCCCTCCCACCAAGTAAGTCCATTCTAATCCTCCTGTGCTTTCTGGGACTTTCTTTTTCTTTGTGCTGCTCTTTGTGAAGTTAGCAGCAACTTCAGGCTCCTCAGAAAATTTCCTTTTCTTCTTAGGGATGGGGGGCTTACTGCCTCCTCTTCTGGTTCACTGGCCACTTCCTCCTTAGGTGAGGACTTCTTTCTCTTAGGAGCACTTACACTGCTGGTGGCCATCTCTTCAAGGTCACTGGCCAACTCCTCCTTGGGAGCTTTCTTTTTCTTGGTTTTAGGTAGAGAGACAGGTGGGTCTTCCATTCCATTTTCCTGTAGGGTCTCCTGTGGTTTTAACTTTTTCTTAGGTTTGTCATGTACCTCCTCCAGACACAGAACAGGGAGAGCAGGAATTCACACTACCCAGGTTGAGGACTCCTGGGAGGCAGCTGAGGACAGAGCACACTTGCCCATGGAATGGGCCATGTGCTACAACCAGCATTCTGGGCTCTTGTCAAGTTCTCTCAGCACCTATCTCTTCCCTCGCACTCTTCTGGGGTACTGCTGTTTTCTGATGAGGACAGGGGTAGTGCAGCCAGTCGCTTTTTTTCCTTCTTTAAGCGCTTCTTCTCCTGTTTTTCCAGCTTTCTGGTGATTTCAGCAGTCGCTTCCTTAGCCTGAACCACGGCTTCCTTCATGACATCAGGTTCTTCCGTGGGATCTCTCCAGTCTCATAGAAAGACAGCCGTTCCTCAACTTGTTCTTGGAGTTTTCCCCCAAATACACTTGTGGGGAACCTCAGAGAAGCAATCAATTCTCGAGGCAATATTGCATTTGTTTGCTAGGTATCCGGAGATACGGCCCTTGTTCTTTGCAGCTGCTCGGCCAATGAAGGTGGAATGAAAAATGAGTCCATATTTTGGTGTGTAACTCCTTGTCTTCAGAGCTCATGTGTCAACCTAGCTCCCAGAGGCAGAGAGGGAAGGCATCCAATTTGCTGACCTGGAAATTCATTCCCTTTTTGCTGGGCCCTAGGAATCACTCAGACACCAGAACTGGCCATCACCTTGCCAACCTAGCTCCCAGAGGACAAAGTTTTAAATATATATTCAGTGTCTTAAATGCTTGCATTTTGTAATTGGGCCTTTCACTTCTCCATGCTTCTTCTCTTAAAATTGTTGTAAGCTGTGAGCAACGATAGTGTTGCTTTGAGTTGTTAAAACGTTCCTTTTCTATTGTGCGTACCACTAATCCCAAAACATTTGGCTAAATTATCCATTTCATGATTGAGATTCATTTGTTTTCATTTGTGGCTGGGGATATAGGCCCATGCTTGCAGTGTGCCCAACACTCTGGTTTTCATTTCTAGCACTGCAAGCAAAAGGAAAAAAAATGTCCAAAACAAAACTACAACTTTTTTTCATGGACATGTATTTGGGTTCAACAGTTGCTTTAGACTTTGAGAAAGTAACAATTGATGGGTCTATACCCCCCTTCCCCCCAAAATAGACGTGGCTACAGATTGTCAATGGATGTTTTATCTTTAAAATGTTTTATCTCCAAAAGGGAAAAAGTTAATCACAACATAGCTGGATTCTTTTTCTTCCTTTCCTCCTCCCTCCCTCCCTCAAGAAAAGATCTCATGTAGCCTAGGCTATGTTTGGAGGTATGTAGCCAAGGCTAGCCTTGAATTCCTGATCCTTCTCTGAGTGCTGGGATTACAAGGGGGAGCCACTCTGTCCCACTTGGAAATATCTAATGAGCTTACACTATGTAATTTATCTTTAATCATTAACTTTAAATAGTAAATTAGTATTATGTTGGAATCAGGCTAAGCAGTCACATCATAGTACAATAGTAAAGATACTTTGAATGACACATTTTTATCAAATATTATAGTTATAGCTGAGGTTATGAGATTTGTAGACTGAATATTTCAGCATATGAAATCCACCCCCACACCCAAAGTGTTTCCTAGGAACAGTTAAATATAAAAAAAATGTATGCTGTGGTTTGGATGGTGTTTTTTTTTTTTTTTTTTTTTTTTTTTTTTTACCCCTAGAGCTTGTGTGTGGAAATATAGAGTTGGAGGATCCTTTTAGAGGTAGGTGCTTACTGGGATGTAATTAGGTGATTGTGTTGGCCTTGGAAGTCACTGTTTGTCTTCTGGAATGAATTTGTTCTTGAGAGAGTTGGTTGTTATAAATGAGTGAGCTAGCTGGGCGGTAGAAGAGCACACCTTTAATCCCAGCATTTGGGAGGCAGAGGCAGGCAGATCTCTATGAGATCAAGGCTAGTCCAGTGTATAGCGCACATCCAAGACATCCAGGGTTTTACAGAGAAAACCTGTTTTGAAAAATGAAAATATAAATAGATAGATAGATAGATAGGTAGATAGATAGATAAGCGAGCGAGCTTTCATGTCTTGTCGTCCTGTTTTGCCACCTAATCTCTCTCATTGCATATACTTCTGCCATTAAGCCATTTGCCAAGAAGTTGAGTGCCAGAAGGCACTCAACAGGGCTGAGCAAAAGTCAGTACCATGGTCATGAACCTGTTTTCTTTGTAAAGTGTTCAATCTAAAGCTAGATTGTCATAACAGTTAAAAACAGACTAATACAATATTTAATACATCAGCCCAGGTCCCACGAGCCACAAGTCATGCTTCATATACATAGCTTAAAGGTATCTTTGTATAAGATCTTTTAGTCTATCTGCATTCTAACTGTGCCCTACCAAGGCTGGAATTTTCCCTCTGGCGTTATGTCACTCAAACTTTTAAATTTTGCAGCATTCTGGATTTCAAATTCTTGGTTCAGAATGTTTAATTTGTATTACATAGTTTACCGAGACCTTGAGGTGATCATTTATTTAATAGCATCTTGGATATTTTTATATGTTTATTAAAGGAACCAAGAAGACTGAAAAATTTTAACAAGATCCCATCATCTGCCCATTTACCAGGGTGACTGACTTTTTGGCTGGTGTATACATAAACATTAGAACAGTGTGCTTGAAAACAAAAGAATGTTTAAGACAGAATAAAGGATATAGAGAGAGCAGTGAATGTTTTTAAGTGCTCAAACGGAAACACTGGTTGTTAGGCGGAAGATATGGTCAAAGTATGTAGCTGCATATTTCCCAGGTTTCTATTTTTTTTTCCTTTTCTATCATTTCAGATAGAAATGTTTAAGGGAAACAGCAGGGAAGGGCTGCTAGAAACATAGCAATTTGGCTTACCAAGATCATTATATTTAGTACTTTAATGTCTAGCTTTTGAGGTGGGGGTGCAGGGTATTGTATTTAAGAAAAAGTAAACAGTTGTTCTTAATTATAGTATACCACGGGACTTGGTGTGTTGGCTTCAAACAAAAATACTGCAGCTTTTTCACTATTAAAGGAACATGGGTGATTAGATGGAATTGATCATCTGAGTGGTTATGATTGGGAATAATTGCCATTAAATAATGCTAAGTTTTGGAAACTTAACAGTAAAGTTCAAATGAATTCATGGCTTAGAATTCAAGCAAAGCAGCTTATTGTGTAATATAGTGTTTTTCACTTCCTTAGAGAGACAAATGATTTTTTTCTGTTTGCATAATGTATTACACTTTCAAGATTCATACATCACCTGGTGTACTTTATATAATAATAATGTAATAAAACATTCCTAGGATTTGACATATTGAAAAACATTGTCTGCTTAAAGAAATGAGCTTGCATAAATTACTTGAAGAACCCATAACCGAGGTCTTTTCCTCTCTCATTCAGCTGTCAGGGCTCTTGATAGTTCATTTCTGGCACCTAGGATCTTGATTTCTCTGCTTGACAATAATATTGTAATTTTAATCTACATTGGTGTGTTGGATGGGAGCTGTGGTCTAGCACTGAGCCCTGGGCAAGAGGTCTTTGTGTTGGGTCCTGGCTTCATGCTCCATGCTGGCTATCCTTGAGCTATGCCCCTTGCCATGGAACGAAGGATCTTCATTGCTAATGGGACACACCTGTGTACCCCCGAAAACACAAAAACAGCATGTACAAATGAATCTACAAACCTCAAACTATCATATCAAAATTTGCTTAAAACCATCTTGTACTTTTAGTGGCCATTAGATTTTCTTTGTCAGGTTTTCATTCCAGTACCCATTATCTAGGATGCTGGGTGTGTGTAGAGAAGGGGTGGGGTGATGTCCAGCACCAGCTCACCACCATCTTTCTACCTAGAACTCCATGGAATCTGAGAATTCTGAATTGTGCTCTGGCCTGCCAGGTGGGCATGAGATATATTTGTAATGAAGGAGGATAGATTGTATTGGATTTTATAAATAGTATGGGGCTGGACTGCTGGACTACTACTTGGTATGTGTTTTTTTTTTTTTTTTTTTAAATCAGACCTATAATGTAAGGATTGGATTAAGAAGTTATATTATAATTTTTTTGTAAATAAAAACAGTATTGAATTTGATTTCATATATTGCCAAACTGCATGACTAGTGAACACTTGTTGAGCTATACTTAGAAGAATAATGACAGCCATTACATAGTATTACGTCAGCTCTTTTAGAGTTGAATACTTTCATATATATATATTACAAAATGGAAACTTAACAATTAGAATGTAGAAATATTAGTTTCTGTGGTGATTTGAATAGCTATGGCCCACCATAGACTCCTGTGTTTGACTGCTTGGAACATAGGGAGTGGAACTATTAGGAGGTGTGAACTTGTTGGGGTAGGTATGACCTTGTTGGAGGAAGTGTGTCACTGTGGAGGCCGGCTTTGAGGTCTCATGTCTGCTCAAGCTACACCCAGGGTGACACAGTCTCCTTCCGCTGCCTGCGGATCCAGATGTAGAACTCTGCCCCTTTTCCAGCACCATGTCTGCCTGCAAGCTGCCATGCTTTCCATCATAATAATAAAGGATTAAACCTCTGAAACTGTAAGCTAGCCCTAAGTAAATGTTTCCCTTTATAGTAGCTGCTGTGGTCATGGTGTCTCTTCACGGCATTAGAAACCCTAACTAAAACAGTTTCATTTACCTATTTTATGGACATTCACTGTTTCTCCCCCCCCCCAAGTCCCCCAGCTGAATATTCTATTAGAAGAAACTTCCAGAGAAAAGAGATATATATCTTGATTTAAACAAAACAAGACTTGGTATATCAGAGAGCATTTGCCATTTGCCATTAAGCATTTTAAAGGTAAGTTATTATGATAACTCATGAAGCATATGGACAACACAATGACTACTACCTTGAAAGAAACACATTCCTTCTTGTCCTTGATTATGGCAACTGTTCTGGGTTTTTAAAGAAATCGTCTTAGCATTGCTTTCTTTCTCTTGGCTACAAAATTCACAGTGTGAACTTTGCCTTTTCAGGCTAACCGTGTATGTCCACATTTGGTTGTCTTCATTACTACCAGGGAGTGGAGGGTGGAGGGTGACTAGTGTTTACGATGAAGAGCAAAAGATGTGATAAGAGATGAGGTGACATTAAGAAATCATTGTGGCCTGGCATGGTGGGGGCACATATAATCCTGTCACTCAGGAGACAGGAGGATTCCAAGAAATTTGAGACCAGCTTGGTCAATATGTTTGAGGTTGATATGGAGTGAGGCTCTAAAAACAAGCAAAAAGGCAGACAATCAAAACAAGAATCAACCAAATATTCTGCACCAAATTTGTGGTTATAAACATCCCTTTCTGTCCATTCCTCTCTACTGTCATCACTTCCTCTTCCTTCTTCACTTTTTCCTTCCCTTATCTAGGTCTGCACTGAATATTCATTTAGTTTTTTTTTTAAAATATGTTGCTTTTTCTCTCTGTGCACATACACATGAATGAATGCCTCTCTATGTATGTGTATAAAGACAACCTGCTGGAGTTGCTCCTTCTACCATTGGGATCCCAGGGATTGAACTCAGGTCATCAGGCTTGGTTATTTTACCTGCTGAGTCACCTTGCTATCCCTGTACTGAATACTTGTCATATGCATAGATTGTTCTGAATAAAAATAAGCAAAAAAATGGGAAACATTTACAAGTATATCTGTTAATGACAAGATATAAAAGCAATTATAATACCAGTCACACTCTCAACTACTATGTTTATTCCTTCATCTTATAGTAACCCTATTGGGTAGAAACTATTACTGTCTACCTTTGTCATATTGGGACTGTGAGTGACTAGGTGATTTCACTAAGGTCACACAGCAGTAAGTAACAGTGCTAGAAACCAACCAGTTTGCCCTCAGGTACCATGTCCTTCACTAATGCCATCATTGTGCTGTTCTGCCTGGCAGCATAGCCATATACACCACCATGAATGAAGCAGCTAGGAATTTCAAGAAAAGAAAAGGGAAGGGTACTCAGGAGTATTTGGCCACCAGTGTAGAAACCACTCTTGGTATTTCAGACAGTAGATTTAATGTGAGGAATTGGTTACAGGGGTAATGGGAAAGCCAAAGAGATGAACTTACCTAGAACATAAAGACTGCTAATGGTAAGGCTGAGGTACCAAAATCAGGAAGGGAATATGACACAGACTCTAGGGCCCTCATGTCTAATGCTGCTGCTGCAGATCTGGGCTCCAGATACCATTGTCTCTGTGGCTGCTGGAGCCAGACTCCTAGGCTGTGTCTCATTTGCAGCAGCAGCTGCTGCCTTTGTAGGTCTTCCTACTTACTTTCTAGATCCCTGGATAAAGTCAGGAACAGGAAAGAAAAAGAAAACCTGGTTTCTGTATTCTTCCTGGTTTCTAGTCTCCCATCAGACTCCTACTGAGACTCTATCAGAGATTTAGCTGCTAGGGGTACCTGGAAAATGTAGTTTTTCGGGCTTTTTTTTCTGGGAAACACTCACTGAATATATTACAAAGTTAGAGTGGGTTACAAGCCAAAGGATAACCTTCACAGAGCCTCTTTATTAGTTCCTATTGCTGTGATGAGACACCTAGACCAAGGAACTTACAGAACAAAGAATTTATTTGAGCATTCCAGTTTTAGAGGGTGAGAGTCCATGACCATCATGAGCTGGAGCTTACATCTTGATCTATCTCTTGAGCTATCTCTCCAGCCTTGTAATCGGGGATACTTTCTACCAAGAGAGTATTACATTACTTTCTTTGTTTTTATTAGGTATTTTCTTTATTTACATTTCAAATGCTATCCCAAAAGTCCCCCAGATCCCCCCCCCACTCCCCTATCCACCCACTCCCACTTCTTGGCCCTGGCATTCCCCTGTACTGAGGCATATAAAGTTTGCAAGACCAAGGGGCCTCTCTTCCCAATGATGGCCGACTAGGCCATCTTTCTTAAATATGACAATGGGAAGAAAAAATGCTCTGGAAAGATCTTTCTAAGTAAATCCGTGTTGATTCTTTAAAGATGAGTCTGAGTTTCCTGAGAAAGTAGTGTTCCAGGCAAAAGACGATTTTTTTTTCTCTCTCTCAAAGGGTAAAAGCCTTAGCTGGTCTGCTACTATTTGAGATGGAGAGGAGCTTAGAATTGCTGATGTGTAGGATGTAAATTGAGCTACAAACATGAGCTCAGAGTATATTGCATGTGCAAGGATTTTGATACTGTCCCTAAGTACTGACAGCAGCCAACCACTGAAGGGTTTCACTCAGCATGAAAAGCCTGTTTGAAGCTGGGAGGTGGTGACACAAGCCTTTAGTCCTAGCACTCAGGAGGCAGAGAGCGGTGGATTGCTGATTTTGATGCCAGCCTGGTCTACAGAGTGAGTTTCAAGACAACTGGCTACACAGAGAAATGTTGTCTCGGGAACCAACCAACCAACCAACCAACCAACCAAAAACAAACACACAAACAAAAAAGGTCTATTTGAATTTTGACTCAGGACTGCAGCTCATTTGGTTGTTACCAGTTTGGCTATAGCTGTTGTTAAACATTGAGATGCCTCCTTCCAAGCTCTGGTTACTACAGCCTTATGCATGTCAATTATTCTGTGACCCCCCCCCCCCAGATCCAGCAACTGGGAAGTGGTGCCAAGTACAGTGGGACCACTGAAATTGGATCCCGTCCTTTGGAATGTTTATCAGCTTTCCAAAATGTAACAAAAATTCCTCAAGCAATACATTTAAGAAGAGAAAATGATTTGTTTTTGTTCACAGTTTCATGACTTTTTGCCCATGATCAATTGACTCTGCCCCTTTAAGCCTGTGGTGAGGCAGTAGTGGATGGTGAAACTATCTCATGGCCAGGATGCCAAAAAGAACGGGAGAAAAGGGTCAGAATCCCAAATCCTGTTCCAGGGATCACACCAAGGGTTGGGGGAAAACATACTAGGCCGTACCTCTTAAAGGTCCCGCCTCCTCCCCAAAGTGCCATAGGCTGGGAGCCAAGCCATGGTACATGGTACTTTGGGGGACACTTACCCTAAAACATAGCACCTGGTCAGCACCATGCACACTGACCGTTAAAAATTCTGAGTGTCAATGTCAGTTTTACAATGCCAGATTAATGTTTAGCTTTGTTGGTTCTTCAGCTCACTTTACTGCACTGTAAAGAGAATTATGGCTGTTCTAAGTCAGTGGTTTCCAAAATGTGGTCTCTAGACCAGCATTAACATCATTATCTGGAAAGTGATTAGAAATGCAAATATCAGTCCATCCTCTACTGAATCAGAAACTCCAAGACTAGAGCCCAGGGGTGTCTATTTTAACCAGTCCTCTCCAACTTGAGATCTATTCCTTGGCGCTTCTTGTTTTCATAAACATCTAAATATATGCCTGTTGAACAATTAGCTCTTATTAACTAAAGTTTGAAGAAATCAGTCTTCTTTAGGTTAGTGGTGTAAGTGAGGGCATAGGGTTGACTTGCTCAGCCTGAGGATGCAGTACATACATGCTAATTTTAAATTAGCTAAATTTAGCTAAAATTTTAAAAAGCATTATGTAATGGGATGCCGCAGAAATGGTATATGTTGAGATCTGTAACTGACATATATATATATACACATACACACACAGAGAAATATATATTAATATATGCATATTAAAGTTTCTGTATTTTATTATGCTTAACATCTTGGGATGGTCCAGAGCACTAGAAGTTCTATCTCTTTCACAGAAAGCCGATTTCCAGAGATAATAAAAGATTTGCCTGGGCCTTTGATAGACAAACCTAAACTCCTATCTATATCTCCTATTTTGAAGATAGCACAGTTGGACAGTTGGGTACGCTGCTTTGCTGTCCTCGGTCACCCAGTACACTGGGCACTAGTGCACTATACATTGTTCCTTTGACCAGAACCTGCTGGAATTATTCACACCACTCTCTCTGAAGCCTGTTTGTCTCTTTCCCTTACTTCCCATGCTCATGGTTTCCCCTCCCCTCTTCTGCGTACTAGCTATCCTGGTCCAGTTCCATTCGTCTCTGTGGCATGATACAAATCCTCTTGGAAACTAATAAACTTCTTTCAAAGACTGCCTGTGTGTTTGTTGTCTAACCATACTCTAAGAAGAGAAACTCCAAGTGCATATTAGACAGAGTTGAGTCTCCATTAGGCTCTGTCATTTACCCATCATATTACTTTAATTTTCCCCAGACAGCTTTAGCAACTTTAGAGATTACAGCAGAACAGACAGCATAATATGCATCGAGTGAATGAGACCTGAAATATACAGTTGTATGTCCAAGGTGCTAAGAAAATCAAGTAATCAAGTAGAATATATGAGATCTGCATGAGGAAGAGCTAACACAGGGGTGGGAAGGTTTAACCAGGGTAATTAATGTTAAGGAGATGAGGAGAATAGGGCATATGAGAGAGAGACACCATCAACTAAAATGAAATATGTAGGAAGATTCATAGGATACCTGATAATTTGTAAGCTATTTAAAACGTAAAAGAAAAAATCCTGGAGTGAAAAAATACCCCCTTGGCTCAAACATGACCAAGTATAGCACATGAATTAAATAGCTGCTCAGGATTGATATGTCCTTCCTAATGTTCAATTAGCAACAGCAACACAGCAGGGGCTATTTTCTGCACTGCTCTTTATATTCTCCAACTGAAAACATCCCCTTCCCCCCTTCACATTAAATGATGGCTGCTGTCCCTGTTAAGGGACTGAAGTCTGATAATTAGTCTTGTAAACAAGAGAATTAAGGGGAGCATAGTTTATCCCTTTGCCTCAGCTCAAGTGTCACTTTGACACGCTATGCCTACCTTGGCTAATTACCTGATAAGCAAACTTATCAGGCAATAGGGAAGAGAGCAAGAATTTGGAATTTGAAACCATGTTGGCCTTCAGACAAATGTGGTTCTGTGACCTTCAGCAAATCACTTAATAGT